>NW_017804476.1:0-175759 GCF_001625305.1 Branchiostoma belcheri
TAGTTATACGCCTGGCAGAGGCTCTGTTTCCATTCATATGATATTGAGATCGATATCGACAATGAAAAATTCACAAATTGATTTCCTTTGTATATTGCAGTCGGTGTATTTTATATTCAGTTTGTAGTCGATCATGAAGGTTCAAACTGAAGCTGTCCTTGGTGCTGAAGCTATCCCCACACAATGTCCCCCTCCCCCGTTCGCGTTCGTAAGAATATTAATACGCGGTTGCCGAGCATTTTCACCTCCCCTAGCCTCATAAATCGGCTCCTTTTCTTTGCAGAGGCAGTTCTTACGACTCAGTAGCTTATCTGGGGGGAAATAACTGCCTAAAATAGTCCCGTTCGTCCGAAAATCCATCGTAACTTCAGTTGTTTACATGAAAAGTAAAGCGGCTTTATAGCTTTGAGTCTGTTGTCCATATTTGGTCAAAGAGGCAGACGTCATAATTGTTTCTCTTTATTATCCAATCAGGCTCGACGACTCAAACAAGTTGTTATGATGAGAACCAATCAGCATCAAGGATACATCGGTTAATGACCCTCTGCGCCATGTATCAAAAGCGACTTTTAGCAGTCAGTGAAATTATTGCACTTAAAAAAAATCGCCTCAAGTACCTGCAATGATTCCACGAACTGCTAGAGGCCCTCATTGACACGTGTGATGAATTGGCATTATGGCGCCTGTGGATGCATCACAGCATCCAATTAACTAAAACGTGAGGGAGTAAACTTTGTAAAGAAGGGTGCACGTTCGCCAGGGATGGAAAGATTCTTCTCGACACCTCAGGTATGAATTATTACACTTCTAGAAAGGGTTTGGTGGAAAAACTGGAACGAAAAGTGTATGCGTTTATGCGTTTTATTAATATTGATATTTGTTTCATTTTCATTCAGAAAACACCTAGACGTGAATAAGGATCATATAGAAAATATTGCTAACAACTAGTTCTATAATCGTTCGCGTTATTTTTATACTATAAACGCTAAGATTTACACCCAATCCTGCCTATATCTAACCATGCATACATGTATCTACATGATTCGCCTGCCTGGAGGATTACGTAACTACCTCGCATGACGTATGCGGCACCTGGACTTAATGTATGTATATTTTTAGTCTCGTTATCAGACGATATTCGTTGATTTGATTGGCCCGCCTTTTAATCGAATTACTGCTCAGCTAAGAACTGTCAAATGGCCATTTTATTGCATAACTTTTGACGCCAGAAGCGTCCTTTTAGTCACAAATTGCGGACGTTTCGGTTATACAATGTATTCGGCTATACTTTGTAACTTTGTGATCTTATCGTTGATACTATGATATGGGTTGGATTTTCAGTTTAGATAAATGGGTCAAAGAAAGATCATTTATTGGAAAATTACTAACGTGTGTTTTCCTAAATTTAAATTTTATAAAGTTGAATGATGAGGGTAGAAAATTTAAAAAATTCGAATTTGTAAGGTGAAAGTCATAATTAAATCATTGTATTTTTCAGGCCTGTATGTGTGATGATTGCCTATCGGCTTGTCGTAAATCTAATCTTAAATTTGATTATCGAATGCAAATTTTGCTTATGATTTACAGGTGGCATGACACATGTGCGTGAAACACGCCTTTAGCTTTCCAAGATGGCGAGTGTACATGGACGGGAAGAACGAGCGGGTAAAAAAATTACGCCCAGGAAGACGCGGCATGCCCGCTTTGGTGGTAACTTGTACTTTAAATTGTTGTAGATACTCTTCGGACTATTATAGATAAATCTCCTTTAAGTTCAATGAAGCAAAAAGACAGAATTTCGATAATAAGTTTCGGCAATTATCCCCACGTGTTAACGCTGCACTCAGTTAAGTAACCGATGGAGGCGCATTTGCGTGGTCGATAAAGAAGCACCTTCAGTTATTCAACTATTTATTCATTTATTTTTATTTTTTTTGCACCGTAACCACCAATTATTTGAACACGGGTCAATCAAATTTTATTCAATGAGGGCGAAATTAATGATCTTGAAATAGGCAAACGACACCAATCTTAAGAGGTAACGTGTTACACTTTGTAAGTAATCCGCTGAGGGGCGCCTTTATGTGACCCCTGACCTGAACAGCTTTGCTTGAAACGTGGTTTGTTGTTGTCCTGTGTGTTTTGGTCAAATTCTATGCGTTTCAGTCTAAAACAAAAGTGTTCCGAGGCCGATAGCATACAGAGGGGACACGATAGTACCGTTTGTGTAGAGGATGACATGGATATTAAGGTGATAGATTTGTAAGGAGGGGAGACAGACGACCGGTAACAGTTCGAGTGGGGAGGGGGGCGGTAACAGAGTTGTTTTTAAATGTGTATCAAAGACCGTATCCAGGGTAATCATATACTAGTACGTCACATAGTGCTCAGGAAGGTAAATTTGCAGGTATAAAAGACACCAAGGATCCACTATAGGCTTAAGGACTGTAAGAGAGGCGGTATTTTGGTCTAGAACAGGTCATGATTTTTCTAATGAATGTTAATCAGTTGTTGAGCGGCAAATCCCAAACAGACTCTCCAACTTGACTTTGGTAAAATCTGAGAATGAAATTTTTATATTTGTCGTGTACACCTTAGACAAACTGACCTTACCTAAGACTTTAGATCTGACGACAGACCAAAAATACTTGGTATGGTAGTGGTACCATATATATAGTTATGTAAATACATGTTAGTTGTTTTTTGGGAACACAACTGAGATTATAATTTTTATTTGTGCCATGTCAACTTTAGACAAATTGATGACAGAGCCAACAATACTTGAATATGATCATTTGTATGCCTTCTTGCTGTTATTGAAGCTCCTATATACCAGTACTAGTAATATGTTGTTCCAGATTTTGAATTGAAATACATCAAGGAGCTCCAAACCAAGAGAAATGTTTTCAGAGGTATTGTAGTTATGTAGTTGTTTTTTTGGGAACACAAATTGACAACTTGGGAAGAACAAAATTATGGCAGTGGCGTTGTGGTCCTGGGTTTGAATCACAGTAGGTCTGTATACACGAAGGGGCATCTCCAAGTCCTTTATTACCTTCGCCAAGAAGGTTATGTTTTCAGGGGCGTTCGTGTATGTGTGTGTGTGTGTGTCTGTCTGTCAACACGATAACTTGAGAAGGTCTTGATGGATTGTCTTGATACTTGGTAGGTGGGTAGGTCTTGATGAGACCTCAAAATGATTAGATTTTGGGCCACCTGGCGGCTTGTCATGGTACTGCAGCAGAACTTCCGGTTTTGATATCTCATGATCCAGACATGCTAGGGTGACGAAATTTGGATGGCAGGTAGCTCTTGTGCTGGGGATAAAGTGACATGAGTTTGAGCCCCCTAGTTGCTTGCTCTAGAACTGCAGGGGGTTTAATGGACAAATGTTTAAAGGGGGATAACTCAAGAACCGATTGATGGATCATCGTGATTTTTGGTATGTAGGTAGCTTGAGTGATGCTTGACATAATGATATTACAATTATGCAAATATGGATGTAATTTGCATAATTAATGAGGACATTCTATTTATCAGCTGCATTCCATAATAGGAAGTTCAAGCTTGTGACATATGTTATTAAGAATGAGAGAAACACAGGCAGATATCGATTATGCAAATGAAGACTTAATTTGCATAATTAATGAGGAAATATTATAATTGCATAGTGGTAACTGCCTGGAATTTTATACTTGTGGTGTTTGAAAGTTAAGTTAAGGTGAACATAATTAAACATAACTTATTCAAATAAGGACCTCATTTGCATAATTCATGAGAAAATGTCATCATGGCATTCTTTGTTAAGATAAGTCTTTTGGTGGAGAATATGATCAACAGATATAATTCATGCAATTGAGGATCCTATTTGCATAATTAGGGGGATTAATATATAATTTCTTAATCATAAAAGCTAACATCATTTGGCGAAGGTATGAGATCGTGGAACTCTAGTTTGATGACTATATCAATGAGCAGCAGGATGACTCTTCTTTCATCAACCGATTTCATCATTGAAAACTTGAAGTTGAAATCTTATTGTAAGTTGAAATAATTGCATGTGTGCAATGATTGTTAAAAATGAAATCATGACACAGGTTTGCATCTGATGATGATGGTTTATTTGATGTTGATACATTAATACATTTTTGACATGACATGTTTTTCTCCATATCATTTATTACCTAACTAGTATTTAGAAATTGTATGAAGTACTTGACATGTGTTAAAAATGTGTAATTTGCTGTAAAACATTTTGAATTCTCTATCATGTACATGTACTTATTTGGATTATGATGTATCTTATGTGATATCAAGAAGTGTGATTGTTGTTTGGTCATGATATTCTACATGTCTGTTCACTGTTGGCTGTTCTCTTCTTTTGCCTGACATTAACAATGTTCCATATGTTCTTTTCCCAACCAATGCAACTTTTAGAACAAGTGTATTGTGATATCTTATGTACATGTGATATCATGTGTGAGAGGTATTTTCTTGTGATTAGAATATTCTATGTTCACTTTTGGCTGTGCTCTTCAAGCAGATTTTGTACAAAATGTTGTGAATATTACGATGTCATGCATGATGTGTGAATATTGTAAATATTGGTGTATGTAAATTTGGCATGAGATTTTTCTGAATGTTTATTTCTTTTTACCCTAGCTTATGGGAAGCTGAGACTGTACCTGACCATGTTCCTGTGTGTGCTGTGGGACCTGTCTGTGTTCCTGTCCAAATTCCAGCTGGAGGATCTGTTGGCTATCTTGTGTACCTGTCCTATTCCTGTGTGTGTTCCTGAAGGACCTGTCACCTATCTACGAGACAAGAGAACATTGGACTTTAACCGTGAGTTGGCTTTTATTTTTTAGAACACATTCAAAAAGGGGGTCTGCATGCTGCAATGTCTAAGTACATGTACTTCTATTAGATTTGCATATTGTGAAGTCGTTATGTACTGCCTGCCAATCCTGCCTATCCTGCCTGCCAAAAACACTTAGCATGATTGGGCCTCAAGTAGATAATTAATTGGATTTAATTTTTTCTGCCTTTACAGGCAGCATTTAGCTCCATTCTTACTGTCATAAACTTGCATGTTGCGTGACATAATATCTTCCATTAGTAAGGCAAATGCTGTTGTCAATACAGTGACTTTTGTTCCTTTGTCTTCAAGATACGGACCCGGAGACTGGACTGCAGCAGGAGGAAGAACCAGACTTTGTAGGCAGGGCTGCGTGAAAGAAGATGGGGAGGAGTGAGTATGGTTTCTTTATTAACACGAGACAACACTCCACACACACTTGCACTCACATTTCTCTTTTCTCTTGCTCTCACATGTCTCTTTTTTCATTTAAAGTTTATTGTAGCTGACGACTAAAATTTCATGTCAAGCAACACTGAAAAATTCTTCATATTGTATGGTTGAATGCCAAATTACCCCTAAATTGTTGCTTCAGACCTTTACACTTAAATTCTCCCGCCGAAAAACTTCGTATCTTAGCCGGCCGCATTAATTCCTTAGACTTAGTCATCCTCTTCGTATCGTATGCATCCCAAATTACCCCCATAATTGTCGCTTTGGACCTTTCCTTACGCTTACATTCTCCTGCCAAAAAACTTGTCTTTGTATTAATTCCTTGTTCAGTCCATTTTCCCGCCAAAAAACTTTTTAATTGGCACCCTCACCTGGTTAATTAATTGGATTAAGTTTTCCCGCCAAAAAACTTAGTATATAGACCACTCTAACCTTGAACTTGTGCCCCCCTCCCCACTCTTCCTGCCCACCTCCCACACTTCTTCCACAACTCAGAGTATGTTAGTTACACTGTTCTCTAGACTTCTTCGAACATGTAGTCACCATACTCTGCTACACAAACACTTTGTTGATCGAGTGCAGTTTTTCCACCACTTAGACTTTTGGAATAATCTCCGGCTCTCCTGGTCAGTCAATTGCACTGGTATACTGATGTGTCGAAGCATCAATGTCTCCGAAAAGACATCCCCCGGGGAGTACACTTAGTGCATTGACCGACCAGGAGAGCGAGAGATTATTCCAAAAGTCTAAGTGGTGGAAAAACTGCACTCGATCAACAAAGTGTTTGTGTAGCGACTACATGTTCGAAGAAGTCCAGAGAACACTGTAACTAACATACTCTGAGTTGTGGGAGGTGGGCAGGAAGAGTGGGGAGGGGGGCACAAGTTCAAGGTTAGAGTGGTCTATATAGGGAGGGGGGCACAAGTTCAAGGTTAGAGTGGTCTATATACTAAGTTTTTTGGCGGGAAAACTTAATCCAATTAATTAACCATTAATTTTTTTTGGCGGGAAAATGGACTGAACAAGAAATTAGTGTGGAATTAATACAAAGACAAGTTTTTTGGGGGCCAATTTGGCATTCATACGATACAAAGAGGATGACTAAGGAATTAATGCCGCCAGCTAAGATACGAAGTTTTTTGGCAGGAGAGAATTTAAGTGTAAAGGTCTAAAGCGACAATTTTGGGATCAATTTGGGATGCATACGATATGAAGAGGATGACTATGGAATTCATGCGGCCGGCTAAGATTCAAAGTTTTTCGGCGAGAGAATTTAAGCGTACAGGTCCAAAGCGACATTTTTAGGGCAATTTGGGTTAAATGAAAAATGGGAAATGTGAGTGCAAGAGAAAAGAGAAATGTGTGTGCATGTGTGTGCATGTGGAGTGTTGTCTCGTGTTAATAAAGAAACCATACTCACTCCTCCCCATCTTCTTTCACGCAGCCCTGCCTACAAAAGTCTGGTTCTTCCTCCTGCTGCAGTCCGGTCTCTGAGTCCACATCTTGAAGACGAAGAAACAAAAGTCACTGTATTGACAACAGCAATTGGCCTTACTAATGCAAGATATTATGTCACACAACATGCACGTTTATGACAGTCAGAATGGACCTAAATGCTGCCTGTGAAGGTCCAAAGCACAGTGCAAAAAGTGTGACGTGCTGTATCTCAAATGACTAAAAGTGCAATGTGGGACCAAGGAGGTTATACTGGAGACATTATACAATGTAACCTCTTTTGTCAGACTAATTGTTTGAAGATGTGAAAAGGAGTCTAGAAAGGTGTGACATACTATGCAATTAAAAGCAGTGCAAGCTTTAGTGACCGGATCATTGGATTATAGGATTGAAATTTGTTAGCCTGGGTGTGTTGCTGAACAAATAAACTATACTCTGTGCCCGCTGTCTTCTCTGACTGCTTTGCTGTCTTTGTTTCCTTCTGCATCTTCAAGTCAAATGGTTTGTTGAGCTGTCATCGCAGGTTTCTCCCAGACTGGACAGCCTCGGCACACACCTAAAAATAATATAAAAGGATGTGTGATGGAAAAACATCCACAGGCAACACCGAATAACCAAACTAATGAGAGCATCATGTAATTCAACTATCCCATTGATTGAATAGATTTTGATAGAGAAGAGTTAGGCTCTAGAAAACTGCTTTTAAAAGTGTTACAAAATGAAATGTATTGTACTTGTAGCATGTTACACCTCAGAGTTCTTACTAATAATAACGTGAGGCAAGAAATAAGTCATGTATTACTAAGTTGTCAAGCAAGTTGCTTGAATCGATGCACAAAAAGATAGGCTTTTCAAAGTGTTACTGGTAGCAAGCTATGCCACAGCTCTTAATAATACATCCAATAGGAAAGGAAAAATCTATGACACTGTTGTTAAGTATTGTCTCACCTGGATAACCAGGTACAAACTCTGTGTCTTCAGGTCAACTGGTTTGCTCAGCCTTCATCGCAGGTTTTTCCCGGTCAGGACAGGAACGTCAGGACACACCTAACTAATATAATGAATAATTAGTGTGATGTGCGATGCTCCCCCAAAAATTTCCAGGCAACTAGCTTAGGTGACTATGAAAGATAATGATAAAATCCTGCAATTTAACTATCTCTTTGCTTAGATGATGCTTGCTTAGATGATTGATTGCTTAGATATGTACAAAGTGTTAAAAGTAGCTTCTTATTGCCTCTCAGTTCTGAACACACAGAAAAAATATAAAGTTGGAAAGCATTGTCTCACCTGTACAAACTCTTCACTCTGTCTTCAAAGTAAGCTGTCTCATCTAGCCTGGTTTTGACAGGAACATCAGGACTGCTGACCCTATTACACCTATATAATTATAAAAGAACAATTGATGCCAGGTACATGGCTATTGTATGTGAATGACTAACTAGCTACCAGGTAAAGATGAACTCTTGTATGCGACCTTTTACTTTGCCTCTCCCTAGAAATGTTGAGAAGGGCTCAAGAAGTCTAATGTACTAGTCATTTATTCAAGTCAAAGGCAATACAGAATTAATGTGAAAGATGTTTTGCTACATGTGTGTTACTTTTATAAATTGTAAGACATAAGGGAAGAGTGCTAGAGTCAAACAGGTCTTCAAAAGCAATCATTATCTCACCTGTGGATGTTGTGTCTCTAAATCACCCGATCTGGTCCAATCTTCTCTTGTCAGGTCCAGACAGTAGTCTTCAATACTGCATCAGTCAGCAGCCACCTAACTATACAAACATTAGAAGTTACACACCTGTCTCAAATAACAAAGTAAATAGTAGGTTGAATGCAAAATTCAGATTTTTCTCACCTGAGAGTCATCCTCGGTGTTCAAATCACCTGGTCTGGTCCAATCTTCTCTTTTCAGGTTTATGAAGAATTCACCACTACTGCATCAGTCAGCAGCCACCTAACTAAACAGACAGTAGAAGTTACACACTTGTCTCAAATAAGACCAAATAGTTAGGTACAATGGTAAAATGCAGAATTGGGATTTTTCTCACCTGATATTCCTCTTGAATCTTCAAATCATCTGGTCAGGTCCTATCTGTCTTGTCAGGTTCAGACAGAAGTCTTCAATACAGCATCAGTTGGCAGCCACCTAACTATACAGACATTAGATGTTACACACTGTCTCAAACAACATGAATTCATGAAGTAAATAATAGGTTGAATGCAGAATTCAGATTTTTCTCACCTCATGATATTTCTCTTGGTCTTCAAATCATCTGGTCTAGTCCAGTCTGTCTTCTCAGGTTCAGACAGAAGTCCTCACTACTGCATCAGTCAGCAGCCACATCAGTCAGCAGCCACCTGACTATACAGACATTGCAAGTTACACACTTGTCTCAAATAAGACCAATATAATTGTAGGTAAAATGCCATATTGGGATTTTTCTCACCTGATATTCCTCTTCGGTCTTAAAATTATCTGGTCAGGTTCAGACAGGAGTCTTCAGTACTGCATCAGTCAGCAGCCACCTAACTTTGCAGACCTTAAAGTTACACACTTGTCTCAAATAATACCAAGTAAATGGTAGGTAAAATGCATAATTGGGATTTATCTCACCTGATATTCCTCTTCGGTCTTCAAATCATCTGGTCTGGTCCACTCTGTCTTGTGAGGTTCAGACAGAAGTTCTCACTACTGCATCAGCCTTCATCTAACCACACATGAATTATAAGTTGGACACTTGTCTCAAATTAAAAACTAGCAATGCACACACACATCTTAACGTTAAATATCTTTACTTTAAAACAAACACATACCTCAACGAAAACTCTACATAATGACCATAAAAACAGGGATAGAAACAACAATAAAATAAATCAGCCCCCTTCAACTGAAACTTTATGTGGAATACGAAAAAACTCGGTGCAAAATGTTTTGAAAACAGGAATTGCTACGTACCGTCAAGCATAGTCATCTGTAGTGTTTGCGCCGGAAATACTTGGGCTTGGTCATTACTATTTACTGAATTACTCTAAAAAGGAAACGAACAAGCTTTTAAATTATAAATAACATTGCAAATGATTATGAAGAACGAATTTCAAAGTATGGTCAACTCGACTGAACTAGTTTTCAACCGTTTTGTATCGTATTCATTTCGGCGCCCTGGAGCTTTGAGGCCACCATCTTGTTAACGCAAATTTTTGGCGGGAAAAATAACTAATTATGTACACGGCCACATTCCAACAGGTGTTTTGAACCACGTGGAGATAAAGAGAGAAAATAGTTTGGTCAATGCAGAATTTCTTTCGACAAATATAACCTCAAAACCCTGAACAACTCAGTCAACTGACTAAAAAGACATGCACATACATTTAACACTCTACACGTGCACCACACGTTGAAAATGTTGAAAACGCGGCAACTTGATGGACTTTTCTAAGCCTATGTAAAATTAGGAACGGTCGCTACCTAATACAGAAATAGTTCATTTCTTACGGAATATGTTGACATGTTCGCACTAGTTGCTAAGGTATAATGTCAGCTAAACAATGTACTGGTTTACCTGAAACAATGCCGAGCGAAGTCGTCTTCATTAGTCCATACCACACTACTCTTCCCAACTGTCTCGCCATTTTTTTTTTTTGTCTTCTCCAAAATTCGCCAGGTCAGGAAATCCGGATTTTCTCCTCAAAACATCACCAGAACGGCACAAATCCACAGCGACAACTCCCAAACATCCTGCTACACACTTACTAAGACATTCTACCGACGAAAACGTCTAAAAGTACCCAGAAAGTTGTGAAAAAATCAGCCCAGAGTATTCCCGTCGTACGAAATCGCCATGTGGAATGGAACATACCAAACTTGTTTTTACACAGGTGTGCAGAACGGCCGTGCATAATTAATGCAAATTTGATAATCTAATTATGACGACCAATGACGGCCCGTTTCGGTGCCAGGCACTTATATGTGTCGAAGAAGGGCGATTAGATTATCTATTTACTTACTTACTTTACTTCGGAAAATTTTACGTAGACATTTCGTATGAAAAGTTGCCAGTTTGTACAGGTCTCTCTTTGTCATTCTGAACCATACAACAAGGTTGATACTAACTTCATAGCACACAGCTTTGGTACAGTTTCAGCTTTGTTCTTTGTAGAATACTGCTGCGACTTCCATATATTGTTCAGTATATGAAAAGCAATTCTTGCTTTGCTGAGACGGTTATCTAGATCTTTATCTGTACCCCCATCATAACTAACAGTACTACCCAGATATGTGAAGGTATCAGTTTGCTGAAGGAATTCTCCAGTAACCTGAATTTGCAAAGGATTTGTAACATTCAATGTCATCAGTTCTGTTTTCTTCTGACTGACCTGAGTCACTAAGACGGGATGTTTTCTGTTGCAATGAGTATGCGAGAGCATAGCCATATGGTCTGCTTAGTATAGATCTTCAAGAACTGTCCAACGTATGCCTGTATTCTGATCTTGAGTTGTTTGCCTGAAGACCCAATCAATAGCAATGTTAAAAGAGTACTAGTAATGCTGACATCACATACCCTTGTCTTACACCTGACTTACTTGGAACTTTTGCAAGCTATTTCCAACTCTACAAGTAAAGTTATTGTAAAAACTTCTAATTACAGAGTATTCATATCATTTATTAGTACATGTATAAATTTATTTCACTAAATCTGTAGTCACCCACAATGCGGTGAGACAATAAGTCTTTCTGATGAAGACAATAACCTCACACTAAAGGGGTTTCACTGCCCGAGTATGGTCTCCAGAATTTAATTTCATATATAGTCTGTAGTATTTTAAATCACTTCTGCATGCATAACTAGCCTGGATTTTATTGCTATGAGGTGTGGATGGGTAGTAAAGAACAAAGGGAACAGCTGGCCTTCAAACAACAGGTTATATTTTGATTTTAATATCCTGTAAACCAGACAAGATGAGGGACTAAAACTGACTATATGGCGAAACCAACCCCTAATATAGTATAATTCCCTACCACTTAGGTAACTAAGTGAAGTACAAATGAACTTCCATACACAGTAAAATGTAGTTCCACTTTCTTTTATTCTGTTTCCTGCACAACACTCTCACAGAGAACAACACTCTCACAGAGAACACATAGTGTTCCCAACAATCTCAGAGTCCGTTTCCATTCCGTTCAGTGCAACTGTTGTGTCATATTGCATGTTTCTGGTGTATGCAGGTGTTGTATTGCAGGTGTGGGGAGTCGAGGTGTTTAATACTCCTCTCCCTCCTCCTCGCCCTCGCCTTCCACGGAGTCGACACCGACCTCCTCGTAATCCTTCTCCAGGGCGGCCAAATCTTCACGGGCCTCGGAGAACTCTCCCTCCTCCATACCCTCACCGACGTACCAGTGCACGAAGGCACGCTTGGCGTACATCAGATCGAACTTGTGGTCGAGACGGGCCCAGGCCTCGGCGATGGCGGTGGTGTTGCTCAACATGCACACGGCACGCTGCACCTTGGCCAGGTCACCGCCGGGCACCACGGTGGGTGGCTGGTAGTTGATGCCAACCTTGAAGCCGGTGGGGCACCAGTCGACGAACTGGATGGTACGCTTTGTCTTGATGGTGGCGATGGCGGCGTTGACGTCCTTGGGCACCACATCACCACGGTACAGCATGCAGCAGGCCATGTACTTGCCGTGGCGGGGATCGCACTTCACCATCTGGTTGGCTGGCTCGAAGCAGGCGTTGGTGATCTCAGCAACGGACAGCTGCTCATGGTAGGCCTTCTCTGCAGAGATGACGGGAGCATAGGTGGCCAGGGGGAAGTGGATACGTGGGTAGGGCACCAAGTTGGTCTGGAACTCAGTGAGATCCACGTTCAGGGCACCGTCGAAGCGGAGGGATGCGGTGATGGAGGAGACGATCTGGCCGATCAGACGGTTGAGGTTGGTGTAGGTCGGGCGCTCGATGTCCAGGTTACGGCGGCAGATGTCGTAGATAGCCTCGTTGTCGACCATGAAGGCGCAGTCGGAGTGCTCCAGGGTGGTATGGGTGGTCAGGATGGAGTTGTAGGGCTCCACCACGGCAGTGGACACCTGGGGGGCTGGGTAGATGGAGAACTCCAGCTTGGACTTCTTGCCGTAGTCGACGGACAGACGCTCCATCAACAGGGAGGTGAAGCCAGAGCCGGTGCCACCGCCGAAGGAGTGGAAGATGAGGAAGCCCTGCAGACCGGTGCACTGGTCAGCCAGCTTACGGATGCGGTCCAGGACCAAGTCGACGATCTCCTTACCGATGGTGTAGTGGCCGCGGGCGTAGTTGTTGGCGGCATCCTCCTTTCCAGTGATGAGCTGCTCGGGGTGGAACAGCTGGCGGTATGTGCCGGTACGGACCTCATCTGGAGAAAAACACGGAAGGCAATCACATTAGTGTGGGCTCGTTAATTGATTAAATAATGCAACAGGATTTAAATAAAGCCTGCTTGAATGAATGATTAATGACAGGCACTGCTGCCAGACTTGAAAATAAGGTATTTCAGGATAAAACTCATTTCTGTGGCAACTAGAGGAAGAAATTACATCTCCTTTCCACATTGTTTAGTGTGGAACCATGTATAGAGATTGTATGACAATACTGGGCATAACAAAAGAAAACCATAGTAAAGGTATTCACCAGATAAATTCTAACATAGGGTAATGCAACCCATTTGTGTTGGGCCTAATTAAAAATTCTCTGCTATGACGACCGTTTGTGCCTCATGGGCATAGCACACTGCATGAACAACCTGCCATTCATATGCAAATTACAGGTGACCTGGCGGATTATAGGTAGATTACTGGTTACTCCTGACTACTGAGGAAACAAACCGCCTAAATAAAGGGTACACCAAAATTGAATCTCAAATCCAGTATAATTTCGAAACTTAAAAAGTAATAACCCAACTGGTGGGCCCCTTCACATCCAATTACTGCAGGCAAGCTAGCATAATTTTTCAAGCAAATTCTGTTCATTTTAGAGAGAAATTCTGTCACTTATTTTAGCGGTTTGGTTGAAAATCCAGATATCAATTTTCGAATAAATAAAATGATATTGAAGAAAATATTGCACCCTAAATTTTCGCTTCCTGCTGGTTTTGACCATATTTGGAAAATGATCCAATCGTCTGAGAATGACTAACCAAATTATCGAAATGAAACCCGAGGGACTAAACGGATCATTATGTCAGTACGCCGCATGAAATATTCAAATCCCTGTGAAAATGAATATCGATTTTGGTGTGGAATGTGGGGCAGTGGCATACATTTTGGCCGGAAATTTGGGCGTGGTAACACTGGGCGTGATTTCTAACCACCAAAAACTTAATTTCAAACAAAATATTAGAAAATTTGAACGTTCTTTTCTTGCGATTTTTGTGGGGATTATGTAGTGAGGGTCTGCATGCCCTTTTTCGTTAACCGTTATGGGCTATTTTAATTTACCGTTAATCGTTGCCGACTCGCTCTAATTCAACGTTAAGCGTTATCAGTATATTCATCGTGAAGCGTTCTGGGTCGTTTTAATTCAACGTAAAACGTTATTTGTCATCCTAAATTCAGCGTTAAGCGTTAATGAATAATTCTTCGTTACGCCTAATTTTGCCTTTCAAAGTGCAGGAAAATGCGTCATTGAAACTTTAAAAATACAAAATTTCCCGGGGGAGAATGCCCCCGGACCCCCTTACATTTTTCGCGCCTTTGGCGCTCGACTCGCGCTTCTGCGCTCGGTCCCTTCGCCTCTAGCCAGAACCAGCTTTCCCGTCAATTTCCAGAAGTTTGCGGAGAGTTACAGACTTTTTTTAAGGAATCCGTCCACCTTGACAGGCAAATCAACAAAAATCTCGAGTAAAATATGAAAACATCAGAAGGACCGACAAACACTCTCAACACCATGATTTGCCTCTCAATATGCGGGAAATTGCGTTTTTGAAGGCTTAAAAATCCTAAATTTCCCGGGGAAGCATCCCCCCCGGACCCCCCTAGATTAATCCAGCGGTATAACTGGGCAGACTGAAAAAATACAAGCTGGCCGACGTCGACTCGGACACCCCGGTATTTGTGGACGCATTCGGGGACCAGGGCAGGTGGAAAACATTCCCTGGGAACACAATGACATACCTTTAATGCATGCTTCATTACATATAAGGTATACGTAATTTTGTCTGTGATCACCTTTTCTCACAAAGCGAGATACCAAATCCAGTGCAGCTCGAAGAAAAAGCCTGTCAATTTACCGTTAAGCGTTGCCGAACGTCCTGAATTTACCGTTAAGCGTTATCGGCCCTGCTGAATTTACCGTTAACCGTTGCCAGGACCCCCCCATGCAGACCCTCTGTAGTGACTTACCGACTACAGTGGGCTCCAGATCCACGAAGACGGCACGGGGCACGTGCTTGCCGGCGCCGGTCTCGCTAAAGAACGTGTTGAAGGAGTCGTCCCCGCCGCCGATGGTCTTGTCGCTCGGCATCTGGCCATCAGGCTGGATCCCGTGCTCCAAGCAGTACAGCTCCCAGCAGGCGTTACCGATCTGGACACCAGCCTGGCCGACGTGGATAGAGATGCACTCACGCTGGAAAGAGAGAGAGAGAAAGACATGTTGAGAATCATATATTTGAAGTGTGGGACCCGTGGCTAGCCGGCTGGGCACATATATGACGTTCCCAGGCAGAAATACATGTACAAGTTATCGTTAAACAAATCCACAACACTTTAACAGGAAAACTGCCACACAGTGAAGCATTTTATCAAATTCGAAGGGTAACGCCAGCATTTCCTTTCTTTCTTTCGAGGTGATACTTGGCGGGAATTTCAATATTATGTTACGATATCTAGATTGAATAGCAGGAAAACGACGCTAATTTACCAAATGGGAGGTTAAATCTTCTTCAAAAATATATAGAGATGTAACAGAACTTACCATGGTGGTTTCTTTTCAGTTGGGCGAGGATATCACGCAGAAAATGCGGAAAAGGCTTCAGATGAACGCTCACGACCGACTTCTGAAGAGTCTCTGTGAACAAATCTGATATTTCCAACCCGGCGCCATGCTTTTATACCTTTCGGCCAACCGTTACCCGGGTGTATGCAAATTTGTAGAAAATTCAGAACTGTCATTGGTCAAATAAAATTATGTCACCTCCGGATGTTCGTGATTGAAAATGATGTAATTTTTCGACACTCTCATTGGACAGTTTGAAAAGTCACATGACAGGATATGTCCAATTACGGGACACAGAATGGCGGGAAGCACGTGATCGGTGCTGAGGTCACTGGGAGTCACTGGGTAACAGGTGTAAATTGTTTACTTGTACAAAGGGGTCACCAAGTAAACAGCTAAGCAGGTGTAATTTTGTTTTCAAAACAAACACGTTGTTCTGAGTGACGTCAGGTGAGTGTGGTGCAAAGATTTCACAGGGGAGAAATAATTTATTTATTTGCCATGAAAATTTAATTTGCTCAGCTGGTCTTCAGCTCAGAATAAATCATTAAAATTTAATGGAATTGTTTCTAAACATTTTGAAAGTAAGATCCCATTTGATTGCCACTTCCATTTTTGCAAATTGTGGCAACATTTTCAAAAACATGCTACTCGGGGGTACTTACATTTTTATCATAATTTCAAAATATTTACTAATATTTTTTTAATTATTTGAAAATGATTAGAAAATATTAGAAATATGATTTTAAAACCCGCATGGTGACTTGGAATGGACTCTAAAGGGACGCCAGAAAAAAGAAACAGGAGCATTTAGAAAATACAATCTTTCCTTCCAAATATCAGTTTGGAGATAGTTGTACAATCGTTTCTGAAGGTGTGCCTTTTCCCTCTGGGCTTTACTTTTGTTCCCTGGTAATTTGTGTTGTTAGCAACAGTGCACCCATCCTATGGTGGTATGTCCTACATAGTACTAGTACATCCTGACTACCGTACAATTCTAATAAACAAAGCACAAACATAAGCAGGACAACCCACACAAGTCTTGAAAAATGAGCTTTTATTTTCATTGTCTAACAATGGTCTTCAGCAAGATACTGGTATTGTACTCCCTTCTGGTAAACTACTGCATTGTTTTTAATCTGTAAATTTTGAATTGGTAACGTTACATCCTATCTGAGGTATGATTACACTGAATGAGAAGGTTAAGAGTGCTAAATGGTTAATTTTAAATGTTATCTCAGTATTTAAAGGAGATTTAACTCACCAAGAATAACTTGGACAATGCAGGAAACAAGCAATCAAGAAATAAGAGCTCAGGCCATTTCCTTTTTGTAAAAGCAGAAATTTTCTTTGCCCCAGCTAAGGTTATTTGGGGGTAGTTGTATTTCCAGACAATCAATGTGAATACGATGTGCAGCATGGTAAAGCTTCTCCAAAAACGTAACATAAATAAACAAAAAAGACTAGGACTTTACACCAGTGTGCTTTAATCCCAGTGCGAAGTACTCTGCAACAATAGAATATGGCTGTCAAGTGCGGAACTTCTTGAACAGTGGATGTGTGTGTGTCTTCCTGGGCCCAGTTTTGTACTCCATATAGATAGTGTCATCTGCTCCTGACATGGATGCCATGCTGCCTACCTTCCGCGTCACCTGGAAACACAACACAACATACAAACATTGAATTCTGACCACCATGCAGAACACATACAAAAATCGCCTGAACCGTTTACTTAGCTACATGGATTTAGAAACAAGGAAAGTCCCAAATGCTACTCATATCAGTTCTTTATACATGTATGTCCGTTATATAGTGCTGTTTAGTGGTTTGCTGGAACTAGTCCTTAACTTACCAAAAAAATCATGTCACATTCCCTTTTTTGTTGTAACCCACCTGAAATCTTCAAGTTCACTAGTAAAAATTTGTCTTTCTTTTGAGCAAATATGCCCCCTAGTCTGTGTGACACAAGCCCTCAAGAGCTCTATATAGATGGGCATGACCTAGAAGTGCGATTTACTCAGGCTAAAATGCTGACCACCTACCTCATAACACTTTTATACTCATTACATTTTACATTATGTTTCAATTCTTAACTCTAGAGATGCCCATTTTAACTGTAAGTAATAAAAATGCAACCACATATATCCTCCTAATAAGTAGATGAAAGTTCACAAGTATACTGTTGCTGACCTGGCCCGACCCCTTGGACTCTCCCGGTACCACCTCCTCCTCAGCATCAGCATCTGAAGCTGCCAAGACTCGCTGTAACAACTCCCGCTGTTCCTTCTTATTACTGAAGGCTAGGTCCTCCTAGGGATGGGACACAGGGCTTGAAATTCATTTTTAGGCACAGGTGCACTCAACCTAAAACATTGGGTGCAAAAAAAATTTTTTTTGGTGCACCATATAAAATAAGCAATGAGTGATGAAATGTTGTACAATCAGTTTTCCAACATTGACATATTGAAAATATCAGTGTCCTCATGCAAGTTTTACTTTGTTAAACTGCATTATATACGCTGGGTCACCAAAGATTGCCAAAGTACTTGGTCTAAGAAAAAGAATCCCTACCTACTGACCCTAATTTTTTCAAGACTGAAACAGGAAACACAACATTTTTTTCCTAGGCCTGGCTCGTCCTACGATACTGAAGATGTTTATGATCACAATAAACAGAAACAAACAGAAAGTTTCCTGATGACTGACCTCGTCCATGCCAGCCAGTTTAGTGATGACCTTGAAGCTGTAACCTTGGTTGATGAGGAAACTCTGTCTCTTCTGTGAGTAGGTCATCTCCATAGTGTCCTGGGACACCAGGGTGTAGAAAAAGGCATTGTACTCTTCTGCTACTGACCCTGTAGAAATGGCAGGAATGAATTATTAATACATGTACTGGTAAGGCCACAGCAAGTAATTTTTATGGATGACATTAATTTTCACCTGGTTTGGGGAGAAAGAAGAAATGTTGTTTTTGTCAAAGATTTTTGTTGCCGGAACGTGGATGGCAGATAAATATGAAGAGAGGAGACAAGACAAGGCTCTGATTTAATACTTTGACGCAGTGAAGCACTTAGTATTTCATTCCTTTCATTGTGATGGTGGCTGTGTAAAAAAAAACTATACAAAATGTCATGCATGTGATGTTCTCACTGAATCAAAAACCATTTGTACAATGATTGAAAACTTTTATTTTTCAAAGTTGCTTCAATGAGAAATGAATGTTGTAATAGTTGACAGTTGGCCTTACCTTTCTTGGCCCTGAGGATTCTCCCCAGTCGCTGTGCCTCCTGTCGGCGTGACCCCCCGTGGGAGGACACCTGAATTAGCACATTTGCCTCCGGCAAATCAAAGGATGTATCACCAACCTGTGGTTATGGAGGGGGGGATGTTATTATCAAGTAACCAACAAGAGACACAATAAAGATAATAATTTTTACCTCCATGAAAAATGGAGGTATTGTTTTTGGCGTGTCTGTGTGTGTGTGTGTGTGTGTCTGTGTGTTTGTGTTTCCGCACATTTGTAGTCAGCATAACTTTATAACGCCTTTATGGATTATGATGATATTTGGTATGTTGGTAAGTCTTAGGAAGACAAAGGTCAAGGTCAAATATGGGCCTCCTGGTGGATGACCTTGGTACTGCAGCAACTTCCGGTTTTTGTATCTTTTGTCCTGAACATGCTATGGTCTTGACTCTTGGGTGACAGATAGCTTTTCCTGTCAGGAATAAGTGGTGTGAGTTTGGTCCTCCTAGCAGCTTGTTCTGCAACTGCAGGGCACTTTCTGGCGAAATCTTTAAAAGCCAATAAGTCCAGATAGGAACAACGTATTTTCATCATTTTTGGTGTGTAGGTAACTGAGAGAGAGTTGTATATCATTAAATGCAAATTGTCACACAGTTGTGCAGTATGTAATTTCAAACATGCAAAAAATCCTACTGAAACAGAAGACGAACCTTTGAGATGAAGATAGTGTTGACTTTTGGGTTGTGTTGGAAGTTCTGCAGAACGTGCATCCTCTCTCCCTGGGAGGTAGGACCGTAGATGAACGGTTTCCCCATCCGCTTGGCATACTCCTTCAGAGCAAAGACATTGTCCGAGAAAACAATCACCTGCAAAGACAAGATAAAAGAAATGTAGAACATCTGACTGTTTCATAGTAAATAAGGGCTTAACCAGAAAGATTTTTAGATAATACTTCTGGTAGTTCTCACAAACAGTTGAAAATTCTGAAAGAAACATGAACGAATAGTACGAACCATCAAGGAAGATATAATCCAACTGTTTACAATGCAGCACATGATTTTACTCTTTATACATGTACATGTGCCTTTTCATACAATGTACCATGTTTTAAGACAGCATTATACAACTCACTTTTGGCACTGGCATACAGAACAGGCAACAGCAACATATTTTGACAGAGGATAGAATGGTGGCCTGCATGTGGGTTTCAGACAACGCTCTATGCTAAATTTTGAGAGCCGGCTGAATTCAGAAAGCCTCTCAATTACGTTTTACGATAAATTCCGGGTAGCTACAATGCATCATAGAATTAAAACGGCGAGTTACGCCCATACAAAATGCACTGATTACGCTCTAAGTTGAATTAAAGCGGTCTGACTACACTGTACACAAAATTAAAACGGCCGATTACGCTCTACAGAAAAGGGCATGCGGGCCCCCTAGAATTACAGACTGAGGTGAGCATCAACGAAAGAGATTTTTTTACCTTGTCATTACGTCTCTCGTGAAAGCGCACCAAGAACTGGCAGGCTCGGAACTTGTTTGGGTTCATGGTGTAGAGCAGGGTGCGCTTCTTGGTCTGGATGGCGAGGTATTCACGATAGAACTCCGGGGTCATAGGGCACCACACCTGGAAATGGGAGGTTGTACAATGAATGAATGACTGGAAGATCTTTATTTGATGCTTTTACAAGCTAATTATAGGTCATATGATAAAGTAGTTCTAGGTAAAATTACATCTTACATCTACAAGGGCTAATGTATACCACCGGTAGTACAACCACCCAGTGACCATCTAGCACATCCCCAGAACATACTGCGTGTACTGAACTTACACGCCTGCATGAAACCCTGATTTTTCACAGTTTTTGTTGGATTTTTGGTCAACATTGCATCAGAATTTTTCCTGTTGCATAGGATATCTTTTCCGGCATAACATTTGGAAACTACAGATGGGGTGTTAACCTTGTATACACCAATAAGACCTTATATGAGATGCTCTGCCAAAGTGCTGTACAAAATACATTACGTGCAGGTGCAGGTGCAGGTGCAGTACGTTCTGCCAACGTGCTACTATTGACCATCTACAGCCTCACCTCAGCACACTGCACACGTGCGATGAAGTTGTTATTCTGCAGTTCCATCCAGTTGGCCTCGTAAAGCTTGGGACCAATCAGGAAGTTCAGGTCGGCGATCTTGTCGTCCTCTCGAACCAAGGTGGCCGTCAATCCCAGCTTGCAATGGGCCTGGATAACCATCAGTACACGACGGAACTGTTTTGCTGGGATGGTGTGTACCTCTGTGGGGAGGGGGGCACATTTTAATGTGCATTTTTTTATATATTCCAAACATATATCACAAGACATGGTGACAGCACACTCAACTAATTTTTATACCGCCACCAACACAGAGGACAATGCAGTACTCATTTTCACCTGAGCGAAGTGAGGAAACTCATGTAAAGTGCCTTTCCCAAGGGCACAAGATCGGTGGCATGGCAGGGTTTGAACTCGGGACCTCTTGGTTCCGAGTCAGACACTCTACCGTTATGCCTCATGACCCCACACTTAATGTGCATTTTATATATACTATACATCCTAGTAGTTGGGCAACAAAATGCCTTCTTTTCAAACTTGGACAAGACTGGATTTGGGATTTTTTTGTATTTTACTTTTTTTAAGAGCAGTTTTTGATTTTGTTGTGTGCATTAAATCATTCAACTAAAGAAATATGAATCAGTTTTTTGCTGTTGTTGCCTCCTTATGTACATACTAGTATATTTATAAGAAATATTTCATGAAACCTAAAAAAATTCATGGAGGACTTACGAACTTTTGTCATTTTTTCATGATCACAAAATCTTCCTTTTCCTGTGATAATGGAGTGTTTTGCATGGCTAGTTGAGAGGAAAATTGGCACTGCTCTCTGGTCTAAGTAAATGTAAAAATAATTCAGCTACAAATCAGTCAAACTTCTATACAATTTGCAGAGTCAGTCAGGTACATCATTGCTTCACAGCTGAATGGATCTGAGATGGTTCCAATTTGAATTTTATGGGCTTGCAAATTAAAGTAAGTATCTGCTTAATGTTAGTAATTATGGTCATACATAAGGCCATGTTGATTTGATTATATGGATGACATCCTCTGGGAATCCCAAAACTGATGTGAGCGTGCGAATAAAGAAAGGTTGGCAAAAAAAAGTTTCATTCATTAGGAAATTTATGTGGTCTAAAAGGTTGAACAAATGACTAAACACACAGAGTATGGTATGTTGAATAATAATAGACTCTTCGTTTTTATTTATTCACACTTTCTTCTTTTTCTGAATTGATTTGGGGAGTTGGCAGTTTTGCTGTGCAACGATGTTGATCTTTCACTCCCCAAATGTCATTATGAACCCAGGTAGGCTTTGTAATATAGTGCAAGAAAATGTGTAAAACAACAATAATGTTTAAAATAGTGAAAATCTTACATAATATCGCTTTAAGATCTGTGCAAGGAAAAAAGGAAAAAACTTTACCATCCAGTAGCATGAGGCCCCATTCCTGTCCCTGTAACCACTCCATGACTTTTTCTGACTCGTACGAACGCTTTGTTGTGTGAGCGATCATGGAGTAGGTACTGATCGCAACATTACAACCTGCAGTCAACACACAAGATTTACATAATCAGCACTGCTCACATTGACGTTGCAAACTTATGTTGTGACTTGTAAGCAGTACATTTTAACTTACTTAATTTATTACACACTAGCTCTAGTGGTAGAAACTTTTTTCTGTGTTGCGCAATATTGCAGAATGTCAAACTTTTGTCCTGCAATTTTGAAATACTTTCTGCAAATATTGCATATCAATCAACAGGTTGTACTTATAAACCTGCTTTCCCCTCTGGTCTCTCAGTCACTGACGAAAGCTAGTGGATACTAGCTGAAACGTCTGACGTTTTCAAAATCATATCCAGTTGCTTGAGTAACTGCTTTTTGGCGTATCGTATTACCTGGATGTCTAACCTTCATCGACGTACCTTTCTGCAAATACACACTTAAAGTATGGACCTAAACATGGCAAATACAAAATTGCCTATTGGCAAACATTTTACATGCAATTTGAAAAATATATGCAAATTTACTTGTATATTATATATATTACAGAGTCAATGATAAACACAAAAGCTCACTGAGCCAGAAAGCTGATATTTTTCAGTTGCAGTTGCTTAATTTTTCTTCTGCAATATTGAAAATGTTTCTGCAAAATGCAAAATACATTTTGTACCGTTATGTTCTAAATTTCACACTTCAGAAAGCATACTTTTTTCTCAAATACCATATTTATTCCTGTTATTAATATACATGTACCAGGTACATTGTACTTTTCTTTTTACTTTTTGAGCTGTTTGACTTTGACTAGTTTGTTATTCTTAATTTTCAGAGTCATTTTAAGTTTCTGATAGCCATTTGCAACATATAGAAGAAGAAGGAACATAAGAGTGGATAAAGTTTCTTGGCTAAACAGCACTATTTCTGCACTTTTAATGCTTAACCTTCAGTCTGCTAAAGTACCTGTTTGGCACTAAATGTGTGTTGGTTATAAGGTTAGGAAGCAGGAAGAAGGTTAACAGTAATTAAGCGCACACCTATGGGTTTGTCCTTGGCATCAGCGGTGAATCTACAGATGGTGCTGTCATCAATGTTGGCCCACAGTTTAAACTGAGACTTCCACTGTTCCACAGACACAGCCGACGTGCACAGCACAATGCACCGCTTCCTCACCGTGCAAGCTGCTGTCACGCCAACAAGGGTCTTCCCAGCACCTGTTCAGGAGAGGTTGTTTTAGACATGGTTGTGCTGGCTAGCAGTTTCTTGATAGCTATACGACCAAAGAATAGAACTGCTGGGTCACATACTGCAATAGGAACTCTAGGTCATCCTTACACCTACATGTGGCCATCTTGTGCTAAATATAAATAACTGAAAGTTTTGATATGAATGGTAAGCTTTTGATAATTCAAAACTATACTAGAAAGGTAACATTTGCAAGGCAAATGCATAATTTTTACCTTCGCATATGGTTTGCTCTGTTAATTGTTACTCAAACACATTCATATACTAGTATACGGTGACCAGAGTCTAAATCCCTTCTGATATAAAATTGTAACATGATGTAACTCAACACTAGTTACCATGGTGACAGACATCTGGTTCAGGTCATTGACTTTATTGAAGAAACAGAGCAAAAACAATGTGTTTTCCTACGGTAAACATTAATACACAACTAGAGGAAAATTCATAACTACCATATGTATCATGTGTCTCAAAAAATAACTTACCACATGGTAGCACAATAACCCCTGATCTCGCTCTGCCATTTCCAAACATTTTACGCAGGCTCTTTTCCTGATAAGGTCTGAGTATGGTGTTAGGCTTCAGGTCTATGGGGATGTCTGGGTTCCGTGTGTCGTTCCTAAAGTCATACTCAGCTAACAGTGGGTACTCCATCTCTATACATCTGCAGTAGAACAGGTGGTCAACATAGTTAGAGATACGGTCAAACCTGCCAAGGTGACCACTTCAACCTGGCCACCTGGCCATGGTGACCGCTTTTTTTCGGTCCCAAAAATTTTTCACATTAGCGCAAGCATTAAGTGACCTGTCCAAGATGTCCTGGCCAACGCGAGCACGACCATCCTGAGTTGGGTCTGCTCAAGGCCTGATACCTGCCCATGGTGACCACATCATTTTCGATCAAGTTGATTATTGATGATAACTAATGAGAAAATCATGGTGAAACCCACCAGTTTGCTTTGACTGCTGGACGATATTTGTTTGACGCAAGTGTGCCTGCTGAAGTGCTAGGCACAATACACTACAGGTTTCGCACAGGTGCAGTACGTTCTGCCGACATGCTTGTAACGTTATACCTTTTCTGCAAGTGCTCCAGCCTATCAGGATTAACCTCGAAAGAGAGGATCTGTTGTTCCTCTGCCTCTTCGTCTTCCCTGTCAATCTTCTCGTAGTAGTCAAAGATGTCCTCGGGTACTGCTGACTTCTCCTTCTCACCATCCTCTGCAGATCCTGAAGCAGAGGCATCGTTGGCCCCATTCTGGCCTGCCTGTGGGGGCTTCTTCACCTGGAAAGTAAAATTATAGTGTTGAACTGCGGTATGAGACCAAGTAGAACTCTAGTATGAGACCAAGTGGAACTGTAGTATGAGACTCAAGTAGAACTGTAGTATGATACCAAGTAGAACTGTAGTATGAGACCAAGTGGAACTGTAGTATGAGACCAAGTGGAACTGTAGTATGAGACCAAGTGGAACTGTAGTATGAGACTCAAGTAGAACTGTAGTATGAGACCAAGTAGAACTGTAGTATGAGACCAAGTGGAACTGTAGTATGAGACTCAAGTAGAACTGTAGTATGAGACCAAGTAGAACTGTAGTATGAGACCAAATGGAACTGTAGTATGAGACCAAGTGGAACTGTAGTGTGAGACCCAAGTGGAACTGTATTGTGAGACAGTGTGAGAGTCAGTATAAATGCCCTTCAGCGTAGCACAGCAGCTTCACAGGCACTGTAGCAGCTTGCTACATTACTCCAAACGACTTGTTACACCTAACCCTTGAACATCTAACTCTAAACATTGTTTAAAGCTATCTAATGATGATGCCCCTACTGTACTTGGTGACAGCAAGTTCCACTCTGCGATAGTTCTAGGAAAGAATTGAGAATTTGAACATCTCAATCCTTGGTTGATAACTTTGGTACATGTACTTGAAGGCATGGCTATTTCTTATTCTTTTTTGAGCTGGTATTAGGCACTTAGTAGTTGGTACGTCCACCAGTTTCTTAGACATTTTGTACATCCTGCATAGTCTGGACATTTTTCGTCCAAATGATGACTTCTTCAAAGTTGGACATACCAGTGATGCCTTCTAGATTGCTAGAACACTGCACATGATACATGTACGTACCTGAAAAGCAGACTTTCCTGACAGCTGTCCCACAATGAGATCCTCCTCAACCCCTTCCACACCCTCCTCTATGGAATGTCTCAGTCTGCACTCCTGGATGGTACTGTCCTTCAGTAACGTCTGCAGAACATCCTGTTACCATGGAGATGCCATGGTTACAACCAACTTCTCTCGATATACAATATATTTAGATGAACTATGCAAAGACTGCAAAGACCCAAGGGACAGTAGCAATTTTATATTTCATATTGTTTTTGCTCAGTCTCTTCTTCTTCTTCTCCATTAGCAAACAAGGTCAATGATCTGAACCAGACATCTGTCACCATGGTAACAGGTGTTGGGTTACATCATGTTGTAATTTTTTAGCAGGAGGGATTTAGACTCCTGTCTGACCATATAATGAATATGTTTGAGTTAGCAGACCAGAGCAGACCATATGTGAAGGTAAACATTATGCATTTGCTTTGCAAATGTTACCTTTCTAGTTATGGTATTGTCTTACCATAGGAACTACCCTATCCTCGTTTACATAATAGTGACCCTTACGAGTCTTTGCCATGTACTGTTTTTTCCAGTTTCTTCACATGTGATTAGTGTCGTTTTGTGCTCTCAGTTCATTTAGTGACGCTGAAGAAGAGTAACGGATGTCACTCAAAACGTACGGAAGTTATCTCCATTATTTATCCACCAGTAGAGTTTGGATTTTCTTTGAATATTGTTTACCTGGATATCTAACCTTCATCAACGCACTGCAAAGTTATATTAGTGAATGCAGTCAACTGTTGACATGTACTTATACAAAAAGTTATCATGAAACACATAAAATGGCTTTGTCATACATGTTTTTCTACAGTTCAATCTAAGGTGTCACATCTGATAATTACTTCAATAACTTGAGATGAACACATATGTATTTGTTTGAAAAACACCCTTATTTTTATCAATCAAAAAATTACACAAGGAACACTACATACAGGAAAGGAACTCTCCACAAAGTATCTGTTGTGCTTCAACACCAGCTTCACCTTCCCATAGCTGACTGTACAGAGCTGGAAATAAACACATCAAAGCACAGGTTTGAAGATGCAAACTCTGAGTTACAGAGACTAATTATAAAACTTGGGTATAACATTCTACTCACAAACGTATGATATAAGTTGTGATTTGATAAATTTTGGAACACATGATACTCAGATTACACCAAAAATTGAACAACAAATGTCTGGAGCAGTGCATAATACTATATAATAAGGGTGTGTGCATTCTGGACAAACAGTTATAAGCTTCAATATTTTGTTTCTAATCCACACGTGCCATAAAAAAACCAATAAAAAAACAGCCTGAAGTCAAAACAGGAAGTGACCTCCGTGAATAGTTTTATCAGGTTGGTAAGACACTGAGTGAAGAGACTCTTTTTACACAACCAAGTCTTTTATTCAGTCGACATTTCAGTGACCGTCTGTCACCTTCCTCAGGGCAATTCTGACTGGTTCACATCGCATTGCAGCACAGGTGTCGCTGCTACACATGCAATGTGAACCAGTCAGAATTGCCCTGAGGAAGGTGACAGACGGTCACCGAAATGTCGGCTGAATAAAAGACTTGGTTGTGTAAAAAGAGTCTCTTCACTCAGGAAGTGACCTCTTCTTGCCATGAATCAATTACTTGAAGTTCCATACCTTGATGAACTCCTCAATGCCAGAAGGAACTGTTGTTTTACTCAGACGTTTCAGGTACTCAATGATGTCATCAGTCTGAAGACCCACAGAGACGGCTGCATACAGGGAGTAGGCTGTCAGTCTGAACAGGGAGAAGAGGAACATGTGTTCAAAACTAAGCCATACACTATCTACTGAACACAGAAAACAAAGGATTCAACAATTACAACTCTAAATTTAACTGGTGCAATGGCCCAGAGGGTAGAGTGCCATTCTGTAGGTTGTGAGTTTGATCCCCGGCCGAGTCATACCAAAGACTTTAAAAATGGTACATACTGCTTTCTCTGCTTAGCACTCTCAGCATTTGAGAAAGAGTATGGGAGTTTAACACACAACACTACTACTAGTGGACTAGCCCCTGCTGTAGTGATTGCACAACTGTGTGGCCCAAGGGCTACAGAGATGGGTGCTGCCGTAAGCAACCATGCCAAAGGACTTTAACTATTTTTCTACATATTATTGTTCATTTCTGGTCAAAGTAAATCAATATAACACGCCTCACCTTTTCATCTTGACAATTGCAGTGCAAGAACGTGCCTTTGAAATGTGAGTGAAATGACAACCATATTTAAAACCTACATGAGGTAAGTCATTTCTAAGTCACCTGAAGGAAAGACCATATAACAAACAAATGTGTAATTTCAAAGCGACATTTTAAAAATCCTTACTTGTACTCATGGATGTGTTCTGGCCTGCACACAGGTTCTGAGATGGCTATGAGGAAGTCATGTGCGTGTTTGTATACAGGAGAAAATGCCTCCAAAAAGATGTGCCCATTTGGAGCCTGGAAAAAAGGAATACAGAGATCAGCTTTCTTTCTTTCTTTCTCTCTCTCTCTCTCTCTCTCTCTTTCTCTCTTTCTTTCTTGGCAATGACAACAGATCAATACACAGGTTATCAAGGCAGTCATGACTGGTATCAGATAAGGCCATGTTGATTTGATTATATGGATGACATCCTCTGGGAACCCCAAATCTGATGCGAGCGTGCGAACAAAAAAAAAGTTTGGCAAAGAAAAAAAGTTGCTTTCATTATGAAATCTACATGGTTTTGAAGGTTGAACAAATGACACAGAATATGGTATGGCGAATAATTTACTCTTAAAATTCATATTGATTTTCGCATTCTACGACATTGGTATCGTTTTCCAATATTTTTGCAACTTATGGTATATAATATTATGTGCTCATTTTGCAACTGTTTTGTACGATTAACAGTATGGTTGAAAACTTTTTTTTTTTTGGAAACGGCCGAAAATTTCATGCGCGCGCGGATGTCATCCATATAATCAAATCAACATGGCCTAACCAACAAATACAAATGTGGAGACAAACAT
Source organism: Branchiostoma belcheri (assembly GCF_001625305.1). Classification (NCBI taxonomy): domain Eukaryota; kingdom Metazoa; phylum Chordata; class Leptocardii; order Amphioxiformes; family Branchiostomatidae; genus Branchiostoma; species Branchiostoma belcheri. The sequence goes on from NW_017804476.1 coordinate 28,999, forward strand.
CAAATAAAGAAATCTACTATAAATACAAGCTTAATTGCCAGTAATTGTGTACATTCATGCACTAGTACATGTGTTCAGAGTAATTACTATCAGCCCAACACAGTTTTTAAGGCTTGAAAACTAGGTTTTCCAAAGTCAATATTTTAATTATTTATATACTAAGTTGTGAGACAAGACTATCCCAGTGTATACTGACATTTATGGAACAAAAATACCAAAGATTGTGATGGAAAATGGTTACTTGTAGGTTTCTTGGCAGACTTTAAAGTTTAAGCATACCATCCAGAAAATAAAGGACTCATCTTGAGGCTTGTTTCTACACTGTTTTAAATGCTAAAACTATGAAATACTGCTGCAAATGTGCTAATGTGGGGTAGTATATGTCCATATCAAACAAATTGCCATTTTCAGAATATTCCAGTTTTGCCGGCCCGAAATTGCATTGAATGCCTTTAATGATCTGGTGCAGTTTATGAAGTAAAACTCACCACCCAGAGAGGTCTGGAGGCGTGGTCAGACTTTAGCTCCACGATCTTCCTGTAGTCCTTGGCCCCGTACTCATCTGTGTCTCCTGTACTCTCGTCTGTCTGTCTGGTTGCTATGGCAGCGACCTCTGCCCCCCCTCCGCTCAGCTCCGAGTCCCGCGAGTCTTCATAGTCGTCCTCCGAATCTGACTGGTGCTTCCGCTTCTTGGACCTTTTCCCTGACTCTATAGCAAGAGTAAATATTGTACATTAGGCCGCACCGACTTAATTTTATGGATGACATCCTCTGAAGACCCCCAAACTACATAGTGCGCGTGGGCGAATACAAAAAAAAATTAAATAAAAATGCTACTTAAAACCACAGGAATACAAAGCTGGTACACGTATTGTGAATTTGTGACAGTACTTGTAGCGATGTGTTACGACAAGCCGGCGCATGCTGGCTTATTGCGGAATTTATGAATCGGCACTGTACGTATGTGTAGTACTGAGTTCTTGAGTCATGGAGCTTCGGTAACCTGGGTGCTGTCCTCCAGAGTTACCGACGGCTCTGTATTGTCGCTAACTGCCATGCCTAGAGCCAGGCCAGAGCCTCAGAGGACGTGATCTTTTGTTTTGTTTTGTTTGTTTTTTTAGAACAATGCACGCGTGGATGTCATCCATAAAATTAAATCGGTGTGGCCTTATTACTCCGTGAAGGAGGTCAGGACCTCCGGACGGAGTGTTGTAATCGGCTGATTTTTCATGTTCGCAGTCAAAACACTGGGTTCTCTTTGTGTAATCGGCACGCAATTTTATACGCCGTCTGCGGGCATGCCCGTGTTGATGCACGAATGTGTATTTTTGCCGTTGCTGCTTTCGCGGTCAATGTAATATCGCAGACGCACCCCTACAATTACGAGGCGAATTGGAATGGTCCAGAAAAACGCGTTGTTTGGAATAGCAGTGGGGTTCAAAAAAGTTCATGCAGATACGGGGTGGTTTTTATAAGTGGTTCCAGATGTTTTTGCCCATGGTTAAGAGATGCCAAGTTTTTTGGAAGATGTTCGCAGCCAAAACGCATTCTTCCGTACGTCGCATTTCTGTGTAATTTCGCATGTGGTGTTGCATTATGTCCGGGATGATGCACGTCTTTTTATTTTTACCGTAGCTGTTTTGATATTGGAGTAAATGCTTATTTTCGAAACATCCCCATTTCTTTGAAATGGTTTCGTCCGTTTATGCAACTGTTACTGCGCTAATGACGACCAGTCGCGCTGTCCTGATACACCGCAAATGTGCGAGTGTTCCCTGTAGACAGTCCCGGGAGTCATTTTTTTGCACATTCCAGGAGCCAAACCAAAATACGTTCATGAACCGAGTCCAAAAAACCGAAACGTGAAAATCGGATGATCGGACCTGATGTACATTTCTCTTTCTATAGATTGTACACACAATACACACATCTTTAGATAATCTGGCCATGGCAGGTTTAAAAAAAAGTAACCCTGAATCATACTAGATTAGCGTAAATGCATGTTAATGCGTTCAAAACAAGAAAAAAATTGTTTCCGGGTATTAATCTCTTGAATCACGGCGCTGAATATTGACGCAAAAATATTTCGGGCATCGCGCGCCCTTCCTGCGTCACGTGTAGGCATCTCGCATCTCTGATTGGTTGTTGCGTCTTAAGATGACTGAGCCGACGCGCGTTTAAACAATTTTTCTTTGTTCGATTTATCACACTTCACAGAGAATTGTCGCCAATGGCTACTTCTTTTTGTTGCAATATATAATACTTCACGGAGAATTGTCGCCTATGGCTTCTTGTTAAGATTCAGGTTAGCAAAAGGAACTTTATTAAGCTTTCTTGTTCACCATTTTCATACATTTTGCATACGTGTTAAGTCCGAGCTTGTCTTCGACTCCCATGTGTCTATTGAGTGCATACCTAAAGGGATAACTTATGTTGCCTCGATGTATCTCTTGTTGTGCACCATTTTTAGAATTAAGGTATTACGGATTAAGGTAACCAAGACGTAAGCAGTGTTATGTTGTCACTAGACTGAAAACAGTGTTGCTAGATGTGCAATATCATCATAATATTAATATGTAATTATCAATGAAAATATGTGCACAGAACAGCACTTGCGATATAACCAAAAAATTTATAGACCAATGTATAGAAATCATAGATCTTTAAAAATAGCTAGTCGGCACAAGCTGGCGGCCATCTTGGATATAGTCGGGAATGTCCGCTACCGCCGTCGGGAACGCTCGGTAGCCTTTCCGGTTATAATCGGAGAGCTTTCGGTCGGGCTTCGGTAATCGTGACGCTACCGAGTGTTCCCGACGGCGGTAGCGGACATTCCCGACTATATCCAAGATGGCCGCCAGCTTGTGCCGACTAGCTATTTTACTACTTTTCTGTCGCGCTGTGGAATATTTAGGCTGATCTAAACATCGGCAACCCGGCCAATTGTGGAGTTATATTGTAGGGAAGCTCGGGACAGCAAAAAACCGGGTCAAAAACGGAGCATCAGGCAGCCAACGGGAAATGTGCAGTTCTGCCAATGGATCTTTCCACGACTCTTGCTGAGGGTAATGCAATGTAAGCCCGAATCAAGAGTCGCCACGGCTATACTAGTCCTTGCAACCATGGGACCACGTCTAGCGGAAAAATAGACGATAAACAAGGACAACAACAACAACAACAACTTTTGCGTTGTAGTGAGATACTTAAAATGCCATATATATTTAGTTGTTGCCCAGTTTATAAAGGTACATTTGAAAATAATCTGAATCGGTATAGCCGGTATAACCGGCCTTCGGCGTAACACACCAGCATAAAAAATAATTATGCTCTGGCCCAACATATCGTAGTTCACATAACTTGTTTCCAAATACCTCAAATATGTTGTGGTTAAAAATTACCCCTCAAGTATCCAGTTGCCTATACAAAAGCCACTAGATACTACTTTTCTGTCGCGCTGTGGAATATTTAGGCTGATCTAGACGTATAGATCCTGACTAGGCTAGGACTAGTATAGTCATGCACATATGAGGAGGGGGGGGGGGCGAAACACAAACCGGCCTAACACTCGTAAATGACCATGGAAAAGTAATATAACGTTATGTAACGTTTACTTCACTTTACCTTTACCTGACTTGTCCCTCTTCCCCATGATAACTCGTCGATTTTAGGATATTTCCGCACTTTTTTGCGGCAGCTCCTGTCAAAACAAAATCTTCGGCGCCATGATGAATACCCACTATGCTCTACGAGACGGGCTATACCATTGTGTCATAGGGGGTTTCTCATGAATGTACCGTTACCTGAGGGTTCCCAATGACATGTGACGAAAAACATGTACATTGCAATTTAGATTATCTGAAAATCTGAAGTAAGAAAAATCTTGTAATGAGGTGGTTTTCTCGAACTTTCTAGCATTTTGCCATTTTCCTGATGTCGCTTTTGCCATAGTTTAGCACCGACCCAGTATATCCATCGGTAAACTGAAGTTAATTAAAGTCAAGTAAGTAAATTCAAAATTTTGTATAATACTAGTATTTATATATACACGTATTTTAGAACTAGCTTTGTCCTCTCTTCTTCAAAACCATTTGAATAATGAATTTAGTACTGCACTATACAAAGTTGGACTTACAAAGATTACCCAGCTCTCTGAGGTTATGCGACAACCAATATAATGCGCACTTCAAAATAAAAGAAAATATGTCTGGCAAAGATTTGTCTATACAAAAAAACATTGCACAGTAGCAAAAGAGGCGTCTAATCAAACTTAAAAACAACATCATCTGGTACGTGGGGATGCGTAAACACTATAGAAACTGTCTTAGTACTTTAGGAGGGCCTGCAAGGGGGGTCCCGACAACGCTCTACGCTGAATTACGCTTTACGATAAATTCCAAGTGGCTACAACGCATAATTACGTAGAATTAAAACGGCGAATACGCTCTACGGAAAAGGGCTTGCGGGCCAGACGCCCACGTATACCACTTTTGAAAGAGTCTATGTGAAAGACTGAAGAGCCCGTTTAAAATTCAGTACAACCCCTCTGATCCTTTCTACACAGCCGCCGATAGAAAAACAACCCGTGATTGCGTAAATAACTCATTCTACTCAAATGAATATTGAATATATAGACTGAATATTGACAAGCTAAAGCTGTGGCTTTCTGTTGTTTTCCATGACCTCCTCGCCTTGCATGCGACTACGTCACGGTAACTGGGTGGCGCCACGTACTTTGTGTACTAAAAATGACTTGGCGCACAAAAGCGGCTGTTTACTTAGTCACCTATACTTTCACCTGACCTATTGATTAATATATAAGGTTACACTCCCACTCCGTCGGCTGGGCGGCTGGCGGGTTCGATATCTTCCGCATTTCCCACGTTGTTGTTCGGTCCTGGGGAAAGGCTTTGGTTCAAAAGACCCTGCTTGAACGTACCGGTAGCTGGCTTCTTTAATAGGCACGCGCCACGACTCCAGACGGATCTAGAAAAGTTTGCAATGGTGACGTCATGATGAGGTGTTCGCAGTCTGGGCACGAAACTGCGGCGGTGGGTCTTGCCGTGGAGGTGTGAACTTTGAACGGCGTTGCACGACCTTAGGACGCGGGTGTGCGTCGCGACGGCTCGCGATGTAGGTTTTCATTTTTTACCAGACACCTGTGTGAGTGTGATCGGGGGTTTGGGGGCAGAAAACAGCCAGCCACCTGCTACGTGTATAAGAACGTGTTTGTTACCGTTACCCCCGGCGAGACATGTATGCTGTTCGACCGAGAAATCAATTACGGTCCAGGAGCGGACGTGAGCATGCCAGTGACCCCAAGACCCAGGACAGCGATGTTCGCTACTTCATTTACAAGAGAGGCGGCACGGTTTCCGTGTCAGAGCTCAGGAACATGGGGTACTCTCCACAGAACGGCCGGCCCCTGGACCAGTGGCTGTCGGAACTACCGGGAAGGTTCGTGACGAGGCGGGGTCCCTCCGGGCAGACCGAGGTGGTTTCCGCCATCGTGAACGTTAACCTGTGTTATGACTACCTGCACGGGGGCTGTGCGCGCGGGACTGCGTGTAAGCACCTGCATGTGTGCCGGGGGTTCATAGCGGGCCACTGTAGGTTCGAGTCCGGCAACAGGTGTCGCTTTTCGCACACCTTCCAAGAGCCACAGAACAGAAGGCTGGTAGAGAGATGCGGCCTGGGAAATCTACCACAGGATACCGTGCGCCAAGTTCTGTGTACCTCCTTCCCCCATGTTTGCGAAGCCCACGTGAGAGCCGGGTGCCCTGACCAGAACTCCTGTCCCTATCTACACATATGCAAGGACTTCGTCAAGTCAGGATGTTTCAGAAAAGACTGCAGATATCCGCACGACTTCGGTACAAGGCACAACGAACGAGTCCTGCGTCTCCATTTCTTATCCCCAAATCTCGAGCAAAAATATTTGATCAACGCCACCCTTCTGATGTACTCGACAAACAGAATGCTGACGGTTACAGGTAATATGTCACAGAGTATGCAGGATCTTTCCTCTACCCCAAACAGCCACAATGACTCCAGAGCGGACACTCTGAACGGAAAAGGCAAGGGGCACGGTAATATGGCGCGTATGGGCAGAATGGGACACAGCCTTGGCAGCCTAGACGTCCAGACTGTTACTAAACAACCACAAGAGACAGTCGTCTTTACCCACCTTTGTCAAGCGCACGGCGGAACTGCCCCTTTAAATGATGTTTTGACTAACAGCGAACTGTTCCCAGAAGGTGTTCACGCCCGACGTTGGATCAAGCAACGTCCGCACTTCTTCCGCATATTCAAAAGTGCAGACGACGTTGAGATGGTTTCCGTCCTCTCCCCTCGCTCCCGGCTGTGCCATCAGTACAACAACCCCATGAAGGGCTGCACGCGCCAGTTCTGCCAGTATTTCCACCTGTGTAAGAAGTTCGTCGAAGGAAGGTGTCCCAAAGACGGTACCTGTAGCTACCAACACGACTTGAAGAACACCCAGGCTCGAGAAAACATCCGAAAATACCGTCTGAGCGATCTGAACGATGACGAAGTCATCAAAGTCATCCGTCTGTCCAGTCCTGAGGTTTGCGAGGCTTACAACAAAGAGAACTGTGCAGAGAAAGATACATGCCATCGCCTGCATGTCTGTGCGAACTTCGTGCTGGAAAAATGCACATCGGGAAGTCGGTGCAAACTTCACCACGAGAGTAGCCTTGACACCAAGCACACCAAAACCGTCCTGGAAAACTACAAGATGACCGGAATGGAATCCCGGTCAGTCATCAAGGTCTTGTGGGTGTGTTTTGATCCTCCCCCGCCAAAAGTTGAAACAACGACAACAAATCAAGACGGCAACCCAAAGTCCATTCCTAGTCCCACGGAGACCAAAACAAGTACGAAACCAGGCCGCAGAACATTTGTCTTGAACACAGAGGCACACATATGTGAAGATTTTATTCTGGATAAGTGTTCCAAGGGCAACCAGTGTCGGAAACACCATGTCGGTACACCTTACCTGTGGCAATACAAAGACGCGGGGCTCCCGGCTAACGCGTGGCAGGATTTCAATGAAACCATGAATGAACGACTGGAGAGGTCATTCTCTGACCCAAGCAACAATGGCGCCAAGGTCAAAGCTGTCGGGTAAGTTCGTCCGTTTCTCCGTTTGCTTCATGTTAATTGTCAAGTTTTGCCCAATTACATAAATTGTACTGAGAAACACACATATATATGATATTTTGTGATATTTTCGTTTCAAATTGATAAATAATGAAATGCAATGCAATTGTTTAGCATATCACATTCAAATTACCAGATATTTATTATCATATCAAATTTATTATTTATCATATCAAACATATTATTTATCATATCAAATTTCTTTATTATATTATTATTTATCATATCAAAAACCATATCAATTATTTATCTTTCCAAATACTTGGACTTGACATAAGCACTTCTTACAATCATGATGCATATTGTTATGATTGTATAAATGTAAGTTGTTGTTGAATTTTGTTTGTAATTCAGAGTAATTTTTATTAATTAGTGTAATTCAGAACTGTGATTTTAAGAACTTGTAAAGGTGCGTGTAATTCAGTCGGAAGACTGTGAAATGGTTCTTTTCTTTTTTTTTTAACAATAAACCATTTCACAGTAATATATTGTTGTACCGGAATGTTTGAGACCAAGCCGGTTGTGTGGAATTTGTCGTGTTGACGTGCTTGTATAGCCTCTACCAGGCTTCGTGAGGCGGCTGGAAAGAGTAGAAATCGGCCAAATACAGAGAGATAGCATGCCAGGGGAGTTCTGCTGGGGAGAACACTTCGGGAGCGGCAAACTGTACTCCCAGCAGAAAAACTCCCCTGGCATGTTATCATGGCATGTTATTTGGCGGATTTCTACTCTTTCCAGTCGCCTCCCAAATCCTGGTAGAGGCTAGTCCTTTTTGACGTACGTTGACGTGTGTTTATTGTTTGAACACATCTGTGTAGAGAGAACTGGTTGATAGACTTCAAACACATGACCGTCCAGCCGGCAAGGGTCAAAGTCCGCCGCCTGAGCACCACGTCATCCAAGTTAGACCCCGCCGGTCGCCTAGCAACCAGATGGGTGTGGTATTGGAGGGACCAATCAAGTGCCTGGGTGGAATATGGAAATAAATTACAGGTATTAATTTTTTATTCATGTGCGTGATCTTTGATCCGGGAGAACAAAGAGACTTACTTTTGAAGCTTGTCATCTGTACATAGTTCAGTGGAGCCTCTAGACTAATCATATGGTGGCATGAAAGAAACTGCGTTCTAAAGAAGTAGCTTGAATATTACTTTGGCAACTGATAAACATTCAGAACAACTGAAATGAAATTAATGAGTCTGACATGAATGTTTCTGTTCTTCGTTGACATGTTGCGTCACTACAGGTTCAGTACGGTTGTGCACTTGTATTCATGTGAATCATGCACTCGTTGTCATTATTTTCCAGGTAAATTATATTAGATAAGCTTTTATACCTTTTGATATCCATTCGTGTATTCAGCCATTTTATCCTTTCGTTCATTCATTCATCCATTCATTCACTCACTCATTCGTTCACACTCATCCATTCACTCATTCACTCGCTCATTCATTCACGCATTCATTCATTTACTCACTAACTCATTGATTAATTCACTCACTCGCTCACTCACTAATTCATTCATTCATTCATCACTCATTCATTCATTCATTCATTCATCCATCAATCCATCTATTCATTCATTCACTCACTCATTCGTTCACACTCATCCATTCACTCATTCACTCGCTCATTCATTCACGCATTCATTCATTTACTCACTAACTCATTCATTAATTCACTCACTCGCTCACTCACTAATTCATTCATTCATTCATTCATTCATTCATTCATTCATTCATTCATTCATTCATTCCTCCATCCATCCATCTATTCATTCATTCACTCACTCATTCGTTCACTCACTCATCCATTCACTCATTCACTCGCTCATCCATTCACTCATTCATTTATTTACTCACTAACTCATTCATTAATTCACTCACTCACTCACTCGCTCACTCACTAATTCACTCACTCACTCACTCATTCAATCATTTATTTCCTCAGACCGGTACGGACGCTGGTCCCAGCTCAGACGACATCGAGCAGGCATACCTGACGGGCCAGCCCACGGTGATGTTCGAGGTCCCCCCGCACCGCTACCGGCTGGAGTTCGCGGGGATGTACCAGCAGAACCTCAACCCGCACTTCCTGACCAGGCGGGACGTCCGCCGCCGGCCGGTGTTCGTGTCACGGGCTGAGGTGGACACAAAGACAAGGTGGTTTCATACTTTCCATTACTACGAATTCTACTTTAATTGCTGTTGTCTGTTAGCCTGGGTGCCGTCCTCCGTTGTATTCGCCGCTATAATGTCGCTAGCTACCCCATGGAAGCTAGCGATATTTGGGAGCGGGCGAATACTACGGAGGATGGCACCCAGGCTAATTGTCTGTGTGTCTGGTAAAAAGCACGGGGAAGTGCAGTACACAAGATTTCAGGCAAGAATATGTTAGTTTTTTTAATCATTTAATGCAATCTTAAAAGTCGACCTTTTCGAGTCAAATTGTTCATAAAAGTACTCTAGTTCTGCAGGAATTGTTCCTTGTTGACAAAAGTACTAGTGCTGCAGGCTAGGAATTATTTACTATATGGAGAATGCATCCATCAGATATGATATTATATTTCTATATCAAATCATTGCAATTTTGCAGTAAACCGCAGCAGCTGTGTGCCCTGCCCTCCACCTGGACGCCCATGCCGGCGGGACAGGACTTCGTGCGCCGGCCCCTGTCCCGCCTCTGTCCCGAGTTCCGCGTGGTGGAGATGCTCTTCCGACAGACCATGGGCGAGGAGAAGGTCATCGTCAGGATAGAGAGGGTACAGAACCCCTTCCTGTGGGAGAAGTACAACAGGTTTGGCCTTTGCCGGTGTTACCTTTTTTTAAGCTTAAAGGCATCCAATGCGATTTTAGGGCAGCAAAACTAAAAATATTATGAATAAGGCAATCTTTAATTTGTGATATTGACACTAAGCTTAGTGTTTTACATCAGCTCATTTGAGTCAGTATTTCATACTTTGGGCTTTTAAAACTGCAGAAACAAGCCCCAAGATGAGTCCTTTATTTTCTGAGTGGTACCCTAAAAATCAGCCAAGGGCCCTTTCAATAACCATTTTCCGTCAGAATTTGGGGAATTTTTGCTCCATGAGGGTACATTGGGATAGTGTGGTTTCAACTCAGTATGTAGATAAATGACTAGAATACTGGCTTTGAGAAAAATTGAGTTTCCAAGCCCTGAAAACTGCACTGAATGCCTTTAAAGCGATATTATGTACGATTTTCACTATTTTAAACATCGTTGTTTTACACATTTTCTTGCGCTATAAGCCTACCTGGGTTCATAATGACATTTGGGGAGTAAAAACGTGTTGGAAAACTGCCAACTCCTCGGTTTAAATTCAATTTGTTTACCGCTGTTTGTTTACATTCTTTTTAGAAACCTCCTAAAATAACAGCGGGCCTGGCGCAACTTATATTCTCGCGCTGTACTGAGTCGCCGGAAAAGCGAAATAAAATAAATAGCGAAATATAAAAGCGACGCTAATATGTTGAAAGTTATTGAAAATGACAATATAGATGAGAAATTTTCAATTATTTATATTCACAGTTTTGGCACCAAAATTTTACATAATATTGCTTTTAAAGTGGAGCAAAGATCTGAAGTGCATCTTAGACTCTCTGACGATAGATTCGTTGTCTGTTGTAAAACTACAAATATACCAAATATCTAATGTTTGTTTTACCAAACTTCACAGCGACTTAACATTACGGTCAAAACGTAGCAAAACAGGCTCAACCTTGCTTTACATGTAATCTATATAGGGGTCAATTTAGCCTGACCAAACCACGCTCCTGCGCATGCCGGCCACCCGCCCCGAAGGTTTGTGGGGGTCATTAACCTCCGGCCGAGAAAGCTTGTGCAAATACAGGCTTGGGGTGAATTTAAGGCATTTAGTCATACATAAGAATTTTAAGCGTCAGACTTATTAACCCCAATGTGTGAGTATGTCTTACTCCATTTTCAGTATACTTGTTTACGATTCTAAAAAAGGTCAAAGTAAGAAATGGTTGTCCTGGGAGAGGTAGTGCTCCGCGGCAGAAGTCATAACTGATTTTTTTTTTCTAAATCGTCTTTATCTTTTCATATTTCACAGGAAGAAGGAGTATATGCGACCACGCCTCCACACGCAGTCCTCCCTCTACAGGACAGGTGGCGCTGCTGCACAGGCGACAGTGGACGAGCGGACGCTCTTCCACGGCACCGAGCCCGACATCGTGGACGGGATATGCCGCCAGAACTTCGACTGGCGCCTCTGCGGCAAAAACGCCACGGCGTTCGGACAGGGCAGTTACTTTGCCGTCCAGGCGTCCTATAGCCACAGGTACACTTCCCCAGACACCAAGGGGTCGCACTTTATTTTCCTCGCCAACGTTTTGGTAGGTTCGCACACCGTCGGCAGCTCGAAAATGCGCCGACCGCCCCCGATAGATCCCGAAGACCCGAACGGTGAGCTGTACGACTCGTGTGCGAACAGCGCCGCCGAACCGACGATTTTTGTTATCTTCGACAGTGACCAGTGTTACCCGACGTATCTCATAGAGTACTGGGACACTGTCTGATCGTGTTCGTATTCTGAGGAACCGCAATATCAGCCTCTAACGGGCTTCGGGAGGCGGCTGTAAAATTTGGCCAAACTCATAGATAACATGCCAGGGGAGTTGGTCCGCATCCGAACTGTACTCTCTAGCATCTTATCTCTCTTTTGGGCCAATTTCTACTCTCTCAAGTCGTCTCCTGCAGCTGAAGCCTGGTAGAGGCTACCACAATATATACATTGATAACGCTATGGTTTATCGAAATAGCGGATAGGGATCAAACATTCTCTAAATCGTCGATCGATCAAAAAGATTGATTGATGATATGCCATGCCCAACGAATAAAGTATGGCAGATAGTGCACGTACTTGCGTTATTTGGAAAACATAAGAAGTACACAAAAGTGTTCAGTGATTATCAATGTATCATTTTGGAATGGCATTAACTGAGGCACATGATTAGCAAAGACGTTCCGGTATTTGGTGAAATTGAGACGATTTTCTCAACTTTCAATTTTTTTTGTCACAGCGTCCTGGTCGACGTTGTCTGAGTAGCACGAATTCCGCATTTTTTGGAAACGATGAAGTTTGAATCGCGTTACTTTGCGTACGTATATATTTTTGTTGTTTATCATGCGATAAACGACGAGGATTTCTTGCATTCGAGGCGAGCAAAAGAACAATGAATCTATCAACATACTTTGATTTTCATAAGTCAGTTCAGATGCTTAGTTTACGTAAATATATACATGTACAGATTATACTGAGGTCCTTTATGAACCCAAACAAATGACGATAGACGAACACTGTTATAATTATTAGTTCTTTGAACTGAACAAACTTTCGTTCAGAAAGTAAAGATTTTAGTAGCTTTCAATGAAATAAGGTATTTCATTCTTGTTGGTGACGGTATATACTGACTGGACTGACGTCCAAACGTTTGTATTGATAAAAAATCATACTGTTTAGTAATGAAGTGTGGCAATACACGCTTTGAATTGTTTTCATTTCATTTTGACGCACGAATTTCACCATAATGTAAGACAGGTGCCATTGTGATGCACATATTATGCAGCTAATGGACACTGAGCACTTTGACTATGTGCAATGCTCGCATTCTGTTGACGATTTTCTAAAAATCGTTTTGAGACGTAACGTTACCGCTATCGAATCTGGAAGAAAGCTACTGTTGATATTTTAAATATTGACAAATATGTGTAGACAACTGAATAGTAGGCATGTTTAATTTTGGTGAATCATTTCGTTTTCGCAGCATTTCAACGTATAGCTGTATCATAGCCACAACCGTACTTTTGTACAACACTGTGGATGATAATGCGACTGTAACAGAGGTTCGGTATCGGAGTTCGAATCTGGTGGAGGGCTAGCCGTGGCGACTGTTGCAGGGCTTCTCTTGCTTGCAGTCTTTTACATGTAAGCAAGAGAAGCCCTGCAACAGTCGCCGCGGCTAGTGGAGGGCGAAAAATTTATGGCTATCGCAACATATTACCGTGCCAAATACATTGTGTGCGAGCAATTTACTGCAATTGCAATTCACTCCATGATACAGCCGTGTCAAATGTGTATTTTGATTGATCAGCTTAGCTTAAATTTATGACGAGCCCGGGTGGGCTAACCATGAAAAGTTGATTCTTGTTTATACATCTTTAAGCACTGTGAGACGTTCGGTTTGTTTGAGGAATAGATGTACTTTAATGGCAATCACCAGACTTCGTATTGTTTGATATCTCTTGGCACACCCGCAATTCACCAGTGCCTACGAAAACTGGAAATAAAACGCGTTGCTTTATACTGTAACCCCGACCGACTGTGATTTGTTTTTATTCTCCGTGCACAGCTAATACGTATTCGTTCAATTTGAAATTGAAAAGCACGATTTCAGTGCCCTATGCGCAGAGGACTTCGGGAACAAGACCTGAGATGAGTGGGGGAGGGGGGCAGTGTTGCACGCTGACAAAATGGGGGCACCACACGAGTATTACGTTAAAATTTCATTTATGTGAAGACCGCTGTAGCATCCGAACGCCAAGGAGGGAGAGAATGGCAGTAATGTCATTTTTCACAGACATCTTTGAGGTTTTTGTCTTTCCACAATCGAATTGCAGTACGCTTTCCAATGTGGGGTAGTTTTCAGCACCAAGGACGGCACCTAGCGTCCAGTCAAACAAGTGCAGCCAAGTGTGTAACTTGCATTGCAAAGGAAATCTGATTGAAAAAAAATGCGACTTCTACAATTTTCACTGTAGATCATGCATACTAGTGTATTACCTTTGCGTAATGAGGCAGGTTGACAAATGGACAAAATTTCAAAAGAAAATACAATGATCAGAAGGTCATGGTTAAGTGACAGTAGTAATTTTAATAAAATGAACTCAAGTCATGCATGGTAAGATCTTTCCACCATAGGAAGACTGCAAAGTCAGGGTATCAAACCAATCTTTCTTCACGATGAGTTGAGGACAAATCATGGTTTGTTTTACTCAAAGGTGTTGACAGGAGACAAGCCAAGAACTTGTTCATGTATTTTCTGCACTATGATAAGAAAAACTGTGCAACTGTTATAGATGTACAATTATCATGTTGGGTTGAAGTTCAAGTAATGTTACAACATGCAACATCAGGTACAAAATTGAAAGTGTAGTAAGTACCTAACATATGTTAGTTTTCCGTAGAAAATCTATTTTCATGATTAGAAATAAATAAGATTTAGTGATGTGACATCTCCCGGTCCCAACATACTCTATCCAATCACTTTAAACATAACAAATGAGTATAGGGCAACTTGCATATTTCCAATCCAATCCTACTGTCATTTTGTTCTTTTATTCATTTGTCACAAAATTTAGAAGACAATGCGGATAACTTGCGAGTGGGTTGATGTTCTGGGGATATATTAAGTTAACATGGATGTCAGGACTGAAAGAAGAATAGAACAGATCAGCACTTGCCTGTAGCCACCTTGCTGAAATGTATTTACTCTAGCCAGTGCATCATACACTGTATAGCGTAATGTGCATACTGTATGAGAAATCACACTCAGGCACTTCAACTGTTTTTTTCCTTCAACATGCTGCTAGCCAAAGTACTAGTATTATTCACCTTCTGTCTAGTCTGGAGTGAGTGTACAAAATCTGCTATGTAGATAATGCTAAGAATCAGTTTGGTGTCATACAAATCTTAACCACCGGTAGATAATGTAGATAGGATCAGTCAAATTGTAGACATCTCGTATTACAGTACTTCAACATTTTAGTTTTATATTACATAATTCAATTCCAACCGGGCGAATTTGTCATGCCGGGTGAATTGTAAAAATTCCTTATAAGTCCTCTGTTGCCACGTTTTATTTTTGCCTAAAATGTCAGTCATTTGATGACTAGACGTCGGATCGTGATGTTTCCTGGGCCTGGAACTTGGGGTATTTATTTTCTACATCTGCCCAGCTGATTCTTCCTGCCGAGAGGTCCGATACAACCTGAGGTACGTCGTCAATCTGGGAGAAAATAAAAAATTGTTTTGTTACAACACTATTGATTACAACACTAGCAAAGATTGAAAGTAACAGTTCAATTCATGAAAGGGGAGGAAAGCAAGTACAGCAGCACACTTGAAATAGCCTATAGCTATAGTCTCCCTATAGCTATCAGGTGTTACCAAAAATATGAAATATTATGTTTGCTAGGCAAAGATCAAGTATAATACAGCAGAACTCCTTTTTTTTAAAAATATAAATAGGGTAAAAAGTACATTCATTTTTTGCTACAGTAGAGATGGTAACCAACCAACCTTTTGACAAAAAAACTCCTACATGTAGGACAAAAATTATACAACTCAAGTACATAGTCATGTCAGGCCTAGGAAAAAATTGTTGTGTGTCCTGTTTCAGTCCTGAAAACGGTAGGTATGGATTATCTTTTTTTACAGTTATACAGTTTACAGTTTAACAAAACTTGTATGAGCACACCTCTATTTTCAATGTCAATGTTGGAAAACTGATTGTACATTACATCACTCAGGTGTAAGATTCTGGAGCTAGAAAAGGTTTGATCAGCTTGAAAAATTCATGTCCCTAGCAGGGACCTACAAAAAAAGCTAGGGGCAACATTTTTTTCTAGGTTCGGTCGGGGAAACAGGAAACACATTTTTTCCTAGGCCTCAACACAACAGTGACTTACTGGTAATCTAACTTGTCCCATGGAGTCCCTCTCTCTCAGCGTGACGGTTGAAGGCTCCTTGTTTACTGTGTCGAAGTCGACCGTGATCCCAAACGGAATGGCGATCTCGTCTGTTCTGGCGTAGCGGCGGCCGATGGACCCAGAGGAGTCATCAACTTTGTGGGACATGTCTGCTCTGGTCAGGGAGTCAGCTGAGCATACAGAAACATCATAGAGAAAGTCAGAAAGGAACATATGGGAAATAATGGCTTAGGATAACAAAGAAGTACATTTTTCACATGTTTTTTCAAAATGTACATGTGTATGCTCTGTCTTATAAACAACAGTATTTGCATCTTTTTAACTTGAAATTTAACTTAATTCATTCCAACCAACTGTGCAGAAGTGACATTATGATGACCTTCTGAATTATGTTGATTTTTCAATTGAAAATCATACGGTGTAAAACAATAGTTACCTTATGTAATAACACAAGTGGAAGCAGAACAAGAATAATGGTGAATGATTCTAACTACATATCATTTTAATTTTTAATTAACACATAACGAATAAACATGTATTCTAGGGCTACCAAAGAGAGTTTACACTTGATGTTTGTGACACATCAGGGTCTTGTTACTTACAGAGCTGCTTAACAAAGGGAACAAACTCTTCATTCCCACTGAGAGGAAGGACTGAACACTTGTAGGGGGCCACCATGGCAGGCAGGGAGAAGAACTGTGGAGACAACACAAATGTTATCTTTGAGAGTGCAAGGTGTATGCTGAACAATAAAGTCATGCATTCTTTCCAATGAAATTAATCAAACTTTATTTTAATAGAAATAGCATATTCATTCTCTAAAGCTACATACCACCCAATATTAGCTATCTAGGAAACTTCTTTAAACATATTTAGGCCACACTGACTTAATTTTATGGATGACATCCTCTGAAGACCACCAAACTAGTGTGTGCGGGTAAATAAAGAAAACTCCAGCCAAAACAAATTCTGCTAAACCGAAGGAATACAAAGCTGGTATTGTGGATTTGCTGTAGTACACAGGGACTTGGAGGTGTTTTTTTAGAGCAGGCGAAAATTAATGCATGCGTGGATGTCATCCATAACATTTAATCAGTGTGGCCTCATGGAATAATCGTTTAAGACATTATACTGAGTAAACATATGTAATTAGAAACAGTTTGAATCTGTACTGACCGTTCTCTGTTCATCCCCCTCTCGCATGCGGAAGTTGTGCTCCAACACGGCGTACATGACTCGGCCGATACCAAACGACGGCTCAATCACTCCAGGGGTGATTTCCTCAACTGTTTAATAACAACAACAACAACAAAAGAAATCTTTCAACTTACATTCATAAAGTGTACTAGGAGCTACTGGTCTTGCACATTGTAGTTCCCCAACATGCTAAAATTGCTTCCTTAGTTGAAAAAGTCAGCAGTAAGCGTGAATTCAGCAAGCTAATGAAGCACAATACCAGCTGGACAAGTTACTCAACACTTACCAAACTTCTTCTTCTGATATCGTTTGACCTTGATCATATCAGGTTTGATGGAGAAATCTTTCCCCTTTACACTCACAACAGCCTCCCTGTAGACAAAGACAAGACGGGTGGAATGTAATGTTAATTCACAGGTTTTCAACTGCCAAATGTGTCTTAGAAAGAAATTGATCTCGATACAGTTTTAGCTCACGGAAGAGCTAATCTCCCACTGGTTGTGACAAAGAAGACAGATGCTATGTACAGTATTTACGGGTTCATTGTACTAAGAAAATTCCCCTAGCTCTTTCCGACAATCGCAATAAACAGTGGACCACAGCTTAACGTTCCGTCCAAGGGACTGCGAGTCTGCGACCCTTTCCAGTAGCGTGCATGTCTAGTGAGTTACAAAAGCCCGGATTCAAACTCCTAACCTCTTGGTCCAGAGACAGGGTCGCTAACCACTAGACTACACACCTCTGGTACCGTAAGGCCTGGTGCCGAGAAGAATAGGGGTAATACACATAATACAGTGCTGCCAGGGAAATCGTAAATATCTCGACTTTGAAGCAACAAAATAACATGAAATTTGGTAGACGGTTAGACAAGACATCTTGCTTTTCAAAAATGCTGAACAAGTCTAGAAAATCTACATAATATTTTCATTATTGATTAGGAAATGTGGTATTCGATTTTACAAAGATGGGCTGAGACCCCACCTTTCCCGACGGCCAGGAATACTGAAATTTTTAGAGGATATGGGGGCAGCTGTGTAGTATAAGAATCGGTTTTCAGAAAATAAGAATACTTTTTGAATGTAAAGAAATATCAAAATCTTGTTCGTTTTGACAGAAATTTAGGGGGTAGCCATGACATTATCGATTCGTAGCTAAGTATGTGTTGATTGAATGAGTTTTCCGAAAACCGATTCATATACACCAACTCGTCGCGCTTTGTTTGCACCTAATATCAACTTTGTGTGTAGTGTGGAAAGGTGGGGTCTCACGCTTTAAAGTTTAGATGTTTGAATTCTGTAATTTTTCTAGCCCTAGCTAATCCAGCACTATCAATCAACTTGACAGCTGATTATCTGTCAATAGATTTGTTGTCTTTAGCACCCTCTTTGGAGGCAATTATGTGCAATTATTTTTAATTATGCATAGAGGGCAGCGTTGGACCCAGCCATTATTCATCCAAACAAGGAGTTGGTCCAAACGAGGAAGTTTTCTGTTGTAAACCTGCTTGATCTAAACAAGGAAGTTTAAACCTCCTTGCTGAAACAAATGTTGAAAATGAACACTTCGCTCCCGCCCCGCTCCTGACAGAGGGGAAGACCTTCTAGACATGGGGGGGGGGTATTTCTTGGATAAACACATTTCACATGAAATCCACCGCCAGGGTGATTTTGTGACATTGTGTGTTTTTGTGTGTGTGTGGAGGGGGATTTGGTTATTCCAACTAGGTAATTCTGAGCTGTGTAGGTGAACCAATGTGTGACTAGTAATTGTAATTTATATTATCCCGAATGACTTTTCCTAAAGCGAGACGAAAAGCCACTGATATGGCGATGTGTATTGTGTTGTCTGGCTTGGACAAACATGCTACAAATATCTATTGTTACATTTCTGGTGAAACAAATGCTTTCTTTCTCTTTATGTTTCTCATTCTTGTTAATCTGGTATTCTACAAGCTACATTTCAAATACAGCATCATGGTATCTTTCGAATTTACACAGTTTTTGTGTCACTTAAGTTAAAGTTTTTTTTTTTTCCAAACGAGAATACACTAGCACATAGTTTCATACCCTGTATGAATATGTAAACCATCTTGGCTTTTCAAACCATTTCTGATATCTAACAGGCCAAGAACAGACACAAGTACCAAGTAAATTTGGTTGCAACAATAAACTTCGGAAAACCTCCTATCTTGGTCGCGATGTACAGAATCCTCCAAATGAAGCAGATGCAGGCGAAGAATATAATAATTCATTGAGTTGTCTAAACAAGACATAACATGGTGTACCCACGCGTAGTTAAGTTTGCCTGCATTGTCATTTTACCAGATTAAAGGACAAAGGAACGTTTGACAATTGAATCATGACTGAGCTTTTTGGGCACATAAGTAGGGTGTTTGTAATTTACAAGAATTATCAGCGTAAATGTTGGTTATGGGTTTAATTTCTCTGATGAGAAATCAAGATATAATCTTTCGTCGTTTAGTTTTTTTAACAGTATTGGTCTAGTTATAGAACATTTCTACTTAATAACTGTGACTTTCGTGAACTTTGATAAACTGCATCTTTTGCGAATCAAAGAGACTGGAGATGCCTAGGTTTATATACAACGCGTACGGTCCTGACCTTGATACAAGAAGATAAGAATGGCCTTGTATATACTCAGTTTATTCCCCGTAACCTTCTAGTTTGAAGAAAAGTCTCTTATGTTACAATGTTACAACATTTCCTGCTTTTTCAAACTTTTCAGTATTACATACTAGTATCAGAGCTCTGTGTTACTTCAAATTACTTTCAAATGACTTTTTTACCGAGTAATTTCCTTTTAACTGGGAGAGTAGAATTGACCGAAGTCAATGGCTTGGGAAGGAGGTGTGAAATTAGGCAGTAAACAAATGCAAAACACGGGGCGGGACAGTGGGGTGCAATTATCGCCTGGCCTGCTGCATATTCAAGCCTTTTCCCTAGCACTTTGCTCATTGTAATATTAAAGTAGGTCATTATAATAGTATAATGAGGCTTTCCTGGGGGTGCTGTGAACCAGGCCTTACGGTACCAGAGACGCTACTCAAAAGAAGCAAAAAGAAGCATATAGGGTACTACAGTAGCAAAGAGGAGCAACAAACAACAGAATGGCTGGTGTAATCAAATAAAAAACACACCCTTTGTCCTGCAGTACTTTCTCCAGCTGCAAGATGTCCTCTTCTCCCAGTGACTGCAGGTGTTCTGTCACAGGCTTGGCATCCTTCTTCAGCGTCTTACCGAGGACGCTCTTCTGGGGTTCGATCTCCGTCACATCCACCATGATGGGCTCTGGAAGGGGTTTGGAGTAACACAGAGCCGTCTTGGTGGCCACACTGTGCTGACACAAGTCAAAACACGACCTGTCTGCACAGCCCACACACTCCACCCAACCCTGAAACAAGAAAAAAAGTTATTGGTTTTGCACTTAAAATACTATTTATGCTCTCTTTGTAAATCAGGTTAAGTCAGTCTGAAACAGGTTTGAACTGTAATTTCCTACAGAAAAAAAGGTCTTACCCAAATTTTTAAGCATCCAATGTTGGAAATTTCAGCTCAAACCTGTTTCAGAATGACATCTACTAAGTGTGCACACGGATGAACTTGCAAGCTACATCTAAGGTTGAAAATTCTACAAGTAAG
Organism: Branchiostoma belcheri; assembly: GCF_001625305.1. NCBI lineage: Eukaryota > Metazoa > Chordata > Leptocardii > Amphioxiformes > Branchiostomatidae > Branchiostoma > Branchiostoma belcheri. The sequence goes on from NW_017804476.1 coordinate 49,788, forward strand.
ATTAAGTCAGGTAAACAAAAAAAATAAAGCTACCTGACAATTTGTGATTGAAGTTGCAACATTATAGTATGCAAAATAGGCTACAGATTATGCTGAATTCAAGCTATATTGTTGTTGTCTAATAAACATTAACACAAGGCATTTAGAATCATAGACAGAAGAAAATTGTCTCACATAGGATGTTTTACACTCAGCATCCCAGCAGTCGCAGGCATAGTGAGCCATCTCGTTCTCCATGTGCTGGCGGAAGCGCAGCTTATCGGGGTGGATGCCGACCTTGACCATGAACAGGAAGATCCGCCCCATGAAGTAACCCAGCGACTCGTTCGCAATCGTTCCCTAGAAACATAGTAGAATAACTGTATAAGACAAAAAAATAACTAGAAAGAAATGTTTACCTTCACATGGTCTAGATTAACAAACTAACGTCATTGCTCTGTTAATTCATACTCAAAGATGTTCATAAATGTTGTGACAGTCTAGCACTGTCCTGCAACTTGCAACATAATGTAACTCAACACCACATGGAGTTGCTACAGCACCAGTTACCATGGTGACAGACGTCTGGTCCAGGTCATTGACGTGTTTGAAGAAGAAGAAACAGAGCAAAAACAATACGTAACTGTTTTCCTTCTGCGAAGGTAAACATAAGAACATTTAAATATAGCCATGTCAGGCACTTTAAAAATGCCCTAGCAGAAAAATTTGACTTTGAATTTTGAACCAACAAAAATGGTCAACAATTGATGACTGGTTGCTAGCATTGGTGTGAAGAGGCAGACTGCATTTCCAACTGAATATTGCAATTGGAGGTTACAAAGCAAGTCTATGTGGAAGTAACAAAAAATAAACACTTTCCTTATATCAAACTTCTTTAGTATTGAGTCAGGTATCCATACAACTTCATGTACAGGCCTCTAAATTAACTTTTTTCCCTATTGTCCCAGCACTGTCCCAAAAATAAATTTCAATTGCCTCAAACTGAGGATGAATTGTCCCAACCTGTTTTTCGGGAAGTATGTATGACAAAAACTTGAAGTCAACTTTATTTTGCTTGACTTCCAGGCACACTACTAGTATACTATTGCAGAGTTTGGGGAGACATTTTGCTGCAATTTGGGGGGCATTTCCGGAGTCAAAAGCCAGGAAGCGTGCCTGATCAAGTAGTGATGCATACCGGTTCACTGGACTTGGATCCGGACTTGTAAGAATGTTTAGGTTCAAGTCCAAAAAAACCTAATAGTCAAGAACCGAGTCCGGACTTATTACCATAAAAGACCATTTCACATACCCCTTTTCTTTCCAAACCTCCTAAAACCTTCCGTAGATTGCAAAATCTTTGCTGCAAAATGAAGAAAACATTGCCATCGGGCATCGTCAAGTACCGGCCTCCATGTTATGTGGCCAAGTTTCACCCAGACAACATTGCAAGGTTGCCAACATGCAATTTTGTGTATGTCATGGGTTTAAGTCCGGACTTACAAGTCCAGAACTGAACCTAAACCTCTGGACTTGAATCCAAACCTGAACCTAAAATTGAGTTTAGGTATGCATCACTATGATCAAGTAAAGAAGGGCTGACATTCTGATGTTATTTATTTTCCATTAATTTCGAGCCCTGATGTACATATACCTTATCAGGCATTACCAGGAAATCCTGCATTTGATTTGATTGATTGCTACCTGTTTGACAGCCTCCCCCAGCGTGGTGACAGCTGGAGACTGTCCAGACACCTGCATCTTGCCGGAGTACAAGGTGACCTTCAGGTCAGCCACGGAGGAGAACTTGGGATGGTCCTTATCCTCAGGGTCCAGGAAATGTTCGATCTCTGCCATGGGAAACTCTCTGTACAGACCAAACAACAAGAAACATCAGCTCGGCGCCGGGTGGTGTAGTGGTTAGAGCAATCGACTATGAACCGGGGAGACCCGGGTTCGATTCAGAGTCGTACCCGGTACATGTCTGAACATGCGCCCCGACATTGTGCCCTTGGGAAAGGCACTTAACACGACTTTCCTCACTCCACCCAGGTGTGAATGGGTACCTAACTTCGGTTGGGGAAAGCCGTATTGAGGTCACCTTGTGGCGCCGAATGGCAGCCGCACAGACCCTTGCAACAGTTCCACAAAAATAATATGTGTATCATGTGTATTATTTGATTGTTGTAATTGTTGTGCTTTGTATTGATCATGTGATACCCTGCATCAATTCAGCCGTATGAAGGCTGCGATTGCACGGGTACTGTTTGGACAATAAACTCTAAGAGTCAGGGCTCAAAATTCATTTTTGGGAATAGGTACACTGGTGCACCCAAACTAAAAAAAACTGGGTGCTGCACAAAATTTTGTTGGGATGCACCATATAAAATAATATATTAAGTAGAATGTCAGCAAAAGCTAATTACAAAATGTATGTTTCATTTCTAATAAAAAGTGCTATAACAATGATTTTATTATTTTTCTGAGACTTAGATGCTAAGAATATGCTGTATACTACTAAACATTTAACATCTTTACATACGTAAACCTATGAAAATATTTGTACTGGTGCACGGTAGCACCCACAGAAAAAAAATGGGTGCACTCCAAATTTGGACATGCACCCAGTATTCCTAGCAATGTGCTAAAAATTTTCAACAAATCTATGACTGGTAATTTGTGGCCTATATAACATCCACCTCTGCCTGTGGTTTAACTCCCAAAGAAACTACTAAGTACAACTTTCTGACAGCCCCTCTGAATGAAGTAACTCTTACCTGCATCTGATCAGCCCAGAGCGTGGTGAGATCTCATTTCTAAAAGAGACCCCTATCTGCGCAGCTGCAAATGGCAGCTTGTTCTGGTTGAACTCCAGTAGCCTCTTGAAGTTGAGGAAGATTCCCTGTGCAGTCTCTGGTCTCAAGAACCTGCAAGACAAACATTCTGTCTTCAAAACAATATCTCCTTAAATTTAGAATTTGGAGATCAACTTTCCACAAGTGTAAACATTAGATTTTTTAAATTAAACTTGAGGCCACACCAATTTAATTTGTTGGTTCACGGATTTGCCTACTTCATTTTTTTCTGATTTGAAAAAAAAAACCCTTTCAGCCTCTGAATCAACTCCAAAGTGCTCATATTTTAGAACCAATAGTTGAAGGAAACCCCTCCTTGTTAGAGTTGTTTTAGATTTTCTATCTATCAATGTAGTGGTTTGATTAAGAGTTTGAAATTCATTGTTTGAATTACCAACCAGCCTGGCATGTTGACTTCATGGCTCCTAGCATTTGGGGCCATCATAGGATGCCACGGTCTGCTTTATTTTTTGCCCTGTAGCTGTATATTTTTTCTGACAAAATCTGGGAAACAGCAAATCAAACTGGTGTGGCCTGAAGACCAAACGACTCTTTACCCAGGTAGCAGGCCAGCGGGTCCTATGTTGGTCTGGAACATGAGGTTGAACTCCATGGGTTCAGACAGATCGTTGTTGTTGGTGGGAGACTTCACTCCTAACTCCTGAAACTTCTCTGTCAGCTGCTGCTTGTTAAAGTCATCCAACTGTAGTAAACAAAAGGATACATTGATAAAGATAGCAGCAACTAGGATATGGCAGATGAGTACAAATCTATGACTACTTCAACATATACTTATTAACTTACAAATGTTCTCTTCATTCTTGATGTACACTTGGTTATCACATGTCTCCTAGAATTATAAAATGCACTGACTCTGTGACTAAAGAGCTGAAAAAGTACATGCTAGGTAAACAATCAGACTTACGTAAAATCTACTGAGATTAGAAATACAACATACATGGTAAGGTTCTGTTATGTCAAAAATCTATTCTGTGATATACAGTGATACATTGACACAGTATTGTTTTCTACCAATGAAGAAGATCTATAGTTTGCTTGCCAATATTTTGCTATTGTTTACTGATGGCATCTTTTGTGAACTTTTTTACTTTTTTCATTCAAATACCTTTCTCCTTTGTATTCAAAGGTACAACAATAACCATGCTTGACTCACCCTGGGCATGTACTCCCTACACTTGGCCTTAGTCTCTTCGGGTGTTTTCTTGTCAGCCAACAGTTTCTCCATGTGTGCTATTAGTATAAAATAAGAACAAGATACTGAAAACGTATCTTGAAAGTCTGTAGCTTCTAATGACCAATTGTTATTACCAATCTGCCATTTTTAAACCAAAAGTTTACAACTACTGTTACCATTCTTCTAACCTTCTAATGATGTACAAACAATGAGACCTTGGGAATATTTACATCATTGGGTAATCTCTGACCTACCCTGTAGTAAGTGGTCAGCTCTGAAACACTCTCCTGTCTTGAGATCCTTGACCATGTGGTCAGCAAACTTGTCCACGTGACCTGAGGCTCTGGGAGGATAAAACCAATGCATAAAGCATATTTTCATAATCATAAAGGTTGTTGACAATGAAATTTCTCAATTCAATTCTGAAGAAAAAACTATATCCATTTAAATTTCAGTATATTGTTTCCTCCTAATTTTGTCCAAAAAAGTCAAGCTTTACACTTCTATAGTTGATAGACGTACCAAAATTTGAAAAACTTAGCATTCAGAAAAACAACTAGGATTATATAATGTACCATACGGTTAGCCTGGAGTCCAGCCTTGTTAGTGTTGGTCTGCTCCCCAAGATCATTGCCAGGCTGGGTAGCGGATCTTGGGGAGCAGACCAAAGCTAACAAGGCTGGATTTCAGGCTACCATACGGTAACAACATACTGTTAGATTGTGGAAGTTTTAGGTCAATAATCTAGAAAAAAAGAGAGATAATCTAAAAAAAGAGAGAAACAATGTCTAATTTCTACTAACACAGAAACACCAGAGTTCCACATTTAGAAGTATGTGCTCCACCCTTACTTGAGAACATTTGCAGGAGTGAGCATCGTGCAGTCTACTTCCAACATGCTCTCCTCCAGGATGAAGTGAGAGCGCCACATATCGGTGATGTTATTCTTCATCATGCAACCAATGGGACCAAAGTCAAACAGACCCGCCACACCTAACAGTAACACCCAGGAAGACAAGAAGAGAGGACAGAGTCACCACAGTTTTAAAATATGAGAAACAACTGAAAACATTTGTGCAAGTAGGAGGTATAGCATGTCGGCAGAACATACTGCACCTGCGCGAAATCCGTAATGTATTGTGCATAGCACTTAAGCAGAATGTCTCATATAAGGTCGTATTCGCTTATATAAGGCTAACACCCTGTCTGTAATTTCCCAAGGTTATGTCGAAAAAGATATTGTCTGCAACATGCAAAATTTTGATGCAAAATTGACCTAACATCCAGCGAAAACGTGCAAAATCTGGGTTTCGCGCAGGCGCAGTGCATTCTGCCGTCTGAAAGTAAAACAAAACAGAAAGTTCTCCCACCACATTTTGTGCTGAAAAAAAATAAAAGAAAGTGAGCCCTTGTAGACTTGAAAGTCAGTAGTAGCACCCCTTCTTTCTTGAGACTCTGTCGTAGACACCTGACTTACTTTAAGACATTGTAAGGAGTAAGCATGGTAGTCTCCACCTCCAGCATTCCGTCCTCTCGTACAAAGTGTGAGCGCCACATGTCCAGGATGTTGGTTTTCATCATGCAGCCAATCGGCCCAAAGTCAAACAAGCCTGTTACGCCTAGATGGTACGTAGTTTCAGTTAGTGCTGTGTCCCAGTTTGATTTAGTTTGAACTTGTAAAAATGTTTAGGATTTGGTTTTGGTTCAAGTCCAAAAAAAAAAAAAAACTGAACGTCTGGGACTAATTCTGGACTTACAAAAACAATCATGTCACAATCGTCTTTCTGTTCTAAACCACCTGAAATCTTCAATAGTCAAAAATTTTCACTGCTAAATGAAGAAAACATTGCCATCATCAAGTGTCTGCCTCCGTAAATTATGTGGCCACAGTTTTGCCCAGACATGCCCTGCAAACAACATACATGTATCTTGCTTCTAAAACCTGATAGTGCAGTGCTCCCTACAAAATTTTGCGATTAAGATGCCCCATTTTCCATTGGGAAATGTTTACTGAGAAGTCCCTTCCTAAACCTCTGGACTTGAATTTGGCCCTGGACCTGAACGTAGATAGTTTCAATGTAGGATTTTGAAGGAAATGCAATATGCTCGTACAGTTACTTTGATGCCATTTTCAGGAAAATATGATTCCAAGGGAGAACAACATCTCAGCTGTGTGTATACGTAGCATACTAGTATATTTGTACCACAAAGTAAAAGAATTGATCTTGTGGCTTTCAATAGACATTCCGCAACGTCACGGTCAAGTATGAAAAATATCTAGTAATATATAACTTTCTGTGTATGAAAGTTGTGTCATATCAAGGGAGATACCAAATCCTTCAAATATTATACATATATTACATGTATAAGATATAAGGCTAACATGTTGTTTTATGGTCTTTTTTAAAGCAAAACAAACAACTGTTGACTAAGTTACCTCCATAGAGAGAAAAGGCCTGGTCATAGACAAAACGTCTCTTCAACAGATCCTCCATCTTAGCACGGTTGAAGGCTTCATCTGGAGGAGCCAGGGACTTCTCCTGGGGAAAAGACAAGGAAGGAATCACTTGTCAGTTAACTTAAACTGAAGGCAAGCAACATTTCAAAATACAGACTACAAAGTACAGTATTCTTAACCCTTGTCCTGCTAGCATTTTTTACACAATATTTTAAAATAATTTTAATGTCTTACTCTTAATCAGGTCATAGACCCTTGACTTTCTTTTTTCCTGCTGTGGCCTAGTTACTTCCGCATTCATAGCGTTTCTCTGCGGTGTTACGCATTGCATATGAAATACCCCCAAATCGTACATATACAGGGTGCTATATACTAGCAGTAGATGGTACTGTACTAGTATGTGTAACCCATATACATGTATACAAAATGTATATGGGCTCTGTAGGACAAGGGTTAATAATTGCCACCTCCAAAGGAATGACCAATGATGACAACATTACTAGTACAAATCCCATAGAAGAAAATGCATAATTTTTCATGCTCCTTGGTTCAAGCTAACCTTCCTCGCACAGACAGGCAGACAAACAGTCATACAGAGTGTGAGACAGTGAGTTAGTCAGTCAGTCAGTCAGTTTTCGGTACCTTCTCCTCCAGAGTCTTCTTCCTCTTCTTCAGCTCCTTCACGGCTTCATCAACCTCCAACTTGGGAGACTTCGCCTCCTTCAGCTTTCGGACCAGGTCACCCTGTTACCATGGCAACAAAGAATGATGCTCAGTGAACTGAACAATATTTTGTTTGCATGTCATGGTGTCATAGTCTCATACACCACTTTCTGTTTTGCTTTCCCTGATTTATATTCTGGTATAGATGGGGGCCTGCATGCCCTTTTCTGTAGAGTGTAATTGGCCATTTTAATTCTACGTTGAGCGTAGATGGACCATTCTAATTCAACGTAGAGTGTCATTGGCGCATTTTGCGTAGAGCGTAATTCGCTGTTTTGATTCTACGTAATGCGTTGTAGCTCCCAGGAATTGATTGTATAACATATTAAATGGGCAGACTTCTTGAATTCAGCGTAATACGTAGCCGGCTCTCAAAATTTAGTGTAGAGCATCATCTCCCATGCTCATACTGATGGACCCACACCCTGTCAGACCTGTTACTTCACATTTCCCAGGGGATTTACTGTTTTGCATGATGCAATCATAGGCTGCAAATGTTCATTTTGCCTGACAAACCGGTTATACAAAGTTATAGTACGTGACAAAGTGGTGGATCAGAATGGTTTTTGCAACTTTTTTTTTTGCAAAAGAAAATTATGTTGAAAATTATGGGTGAAAATATCTTTTCTCTCCTTTTTTTGTTCTTCTTCATCATCAGAAATGCAGTTGTGATTACAATGCTGAAAAGATCTGATCAAAAATTTTTAAAAGACAACAAAACTGACAGGTTTACAGAAATCTCATGACAACTTTGTACCTGATCTTTCACTGCTTGTCGCAGGGGGGCCAGGATGGTTTCAACATCGGCAGAGGACATCGTTTCGTTTTGGACGAGCTGATCTGGTGTTGAGACGGTCGCGACCTTTGTCTGGGTGATGACTCGCTGTTGCTTGGCTTGCCGAGGAGTTCCGTGGACAAGAAGCCGCCTGGATTGTGTGGTTATGATCGATCTTGCTACAAGATAGCTAGCAGAAGGCAGGAGTTTTGTAAACAGCTGCATACATCCACCAGTCCACGTTGCAGTGAGACGAACTATGCTGGTCCGGTCGGCAAAACCAGGAAGAGGCGTGGATGATGAAATGTTTCTACAGTGCACAATTAGTCGCCTTACATTCGCATACAAAATATTCATCTAAGTTCAATACCATTCTCAATTTCTTCATGAAATAGCATATAAAAATAACGATTTAGTTGTATTTTATAAAATAAGCTGGATTTATGAACGAAATTTCTGTATAATGTTGTCAAATATGGTGTTTCGTATAGGTACACAAATGACAAACTACTTTCTTTGTTCACTTCTGCTTTGTGGTGGCCTCTGAAAATATATTGTGCCGCCTGTTACTTTAGTCGTATAAATTGCATAGAATATAATTTTGATGATAAAAGTCATCTGCAAAAGTATATTTAATGCCAAAAGTTTTAAAATGTATATTTGATGTAGCTTATGAATATTTCCACCCATGGTCTCTGATCATTTGGGCTAGCCCGGAAAATACCACAGACACCTAATGAAATCAGCAGACATTTGCGAGAAGCGTACATTTTCAATACTGGAGGTGATATTCCACACGGATTTTCCAGATTTTTGCAGCACAATGATCATCTGATGTCTCCTTACCTGCTAATACTGAAGATAAAGAGCCAAGGGACACAATCTTAGGTCTGATTGCAGGGTATCTGTGCGCTTTATCCACTGCGATGGAAGGTAAGTTTGTCGTGAAAAACGAAAAACAGGGTGCGCAAAGGCACGCATACATAAATTTTCCTTACATGGAGTAACATCGATCATCATGATGATGTAAATCAGATTTGCCCAAGTCTTTCGCCGACGCCACGAAGTAATACGTTTTGCTATAATTTTGATAAAGCTGTTTATATGAACTTCTGCACGATCATAGTCTCCTTAGGTAAACATATTAAAGGCATTTGACCATACAAATATGAGGTATTTGTATCTTGCATGTTTTTGTTTACTACGCACTCACGCACGTGCATGTTGCAATCGTTGTTTTCCTGAATGTTTACCTTTCACTTGTCTGATGGTGATTGCCCTCTTATAAAGATTGTTAAATTTTGTTGCTTTTCTGTATTTATGTAGTTTATATGCAGAAAATTATCTGTCTTGAGAAGTACATCACAATGATTTGATATCTAAGCCCTGCATATTTTCTGAATTCTAATGCTAAATACAACTTTCAGATGAAAATGTGGCCCCTATTGCAAAATTTCATGAAAAATGGAAATGAAATTTTATGATATCCAAAAAGGAGTTCAATTTTACAAATTAATAATACAGAGCGATTAGTACAATAGTCAATCTAGATAATCAGCAGATTTTGAATCTATTTTAGTTTGAGAAACAATATTTTGATAACGTTTTTGTCTTTTCGTTGTCAAGGATGATGACATGATGAGAATGATTTGTTTACAGATGGCATTGACCTTGGTCTGGATGACCTTGATGCAGACTTCGGCAGCGGAGGGTCGGGAGGAAAACGACCGACTGAGAGTGCATGGGACAGGTACGCAGCACTTACTAATATAGGTCACATACAAACCTGTATCTTCCCATACATTTGCATGACACCTAAAATTTTTAGTAAAAAGACAATGTGTAGCTTGATTGCTATGTCTATTAATACATGTACGCGTATTATGAAATTTATCATTTAGATGAAACATGTCTTGTTATCCTCTCCAAAATCTTAAACTTTGTATTACAATTTTTGTATAACACTTTTGTAATGGTGCATTGGTATCTAACTTATATACTGTCTTTCTGACTTCTCATTTTCAGTGATGATGAGCTACTAAATGATGACAGCTTTGGTACAACTAAAAGAGTAAGTGTCCAAAACTTTCTATCAATTCCATTCTCATGTACATGTGCCAAATGTGGCCACTGCTCTTCTTTCTTTCTATGCAATCCATATACTAGTAATTGCCTTCGTCAGAAGGCTATGAAATCACTTTGCTATAGTGTGGGAGACTGTGCGAGATAACTCTTGAAGGCATGGTTCGATGTTCATGATTTTTGGCAGACAGGTTACTGTTGGTGAGACCAAGGTCAAGTTAAAAAATGGGCCTCGTTAATCTTGTTACTTCCACTGCCACTGCAGTTCAAAGCAGATCCACCTGAAGATGAAGATGAGTTTGACGAGGAAGCGTTGCTAGGAGACAGTGATGATGAGGGGGAGACTACCCAGAATACATCACAGAAAAGTCAAAGTTCACAGGAGGACACTAGCCAATCACAGGAGGAGCACAGTTTTGCAGAGCCAGTTGACCCCGGTGAAATCTCCATCAATGTTTCACAGGAGTCTGAATTCTATGGCTCTGAAGTGGAGGGACAGTATGAAGAATCAGCGGTATGTTCCATTTAAATACCTTACACTTGACAGTTGGAATGCTAGAGTAGAAATTTGAGAAATCAAGTCATGCATGTGCAATGGCCAGTGCAGTGGCCAAGTGGGTAGATTGATTCCCTTGCATTCGGTCGGCTGTGAGTTCGATTCCCAACCGAGTCATACCAAAGACTTTAAAAATGGTACAGTCAAACCTGTACTAGCGGTCACCTTGGCATTGCGGTCACCCGGCCATAGCGGTCGGTTTTTGCCGGTCCCTTGAATTTTTCCCATTGACGTAAGCATTAAGAATCGCGTATATAGCGGTCACTGTTCAACGCGGTCAGCGGTCACCCCATTCCGGTCCCGCCGGCTGTCAACACCGCCGATAGCGGTCGCGGCTGGCCGTAACCCGCTAAGCACCACGGCGGTACGTAACACCACCCGACCTCCTACGGCCGTTAGGACGTTCAATCAAGCCTTGTGATAATTTTGTGGCCGCTACATTATTAAAATGTGAACTGAAATTAGACTCCAGATGTGTAAGAAATAAAGGAAAACTTGATTTTGACACGAAACTTTTGCGGTCGCTTGTGTTGACGTCTTTGATATCTGAAACACCATGTCGTGCGTGCCGCAGTGCTTTCAGTGGACTCGGCGAAGATTGCGGCAATCATCCTTACAAAAAACTTACGAATATCCATATTTGATTTTTAGATTCCTTGAAAAGCATAAATATGTGGCCAACTTCCCTTTTTCACGGGCATAATTCAAGAAATTTGGGCTGAGAAAATGCGTTTCGTGATTTTTCAAAATGGCGCAGGCAGCTGCAACAATCAGGTCAATTGGGGTCATCGGAAGACTCCATTGGTTTGGAGGTAGATGTACCCACTTTTATTTAATTTTATAGCATCAAATGGCGTGATTACATACAAAAATATTTGGAATACATTATTAAAACTAATTTCCATCGTAAACTTAAGTCTGTAGTGAATATTCTACAAAATATGTAAGCCTGAAAGGAGCACTATTTTTGTTGACCACCACATTGGCATAATGGCAGAGGCAGACAACCCACGCCGGAAGAAACCCAAGCCGTAAACAAAGGAAATTTTTCGCTACGTTTTCATGTTTAAAAATGACCAAAAAACGGAAAATAAACGGCAACAGATGAACAATTATTTTGCTGTTAACTAAATGGACAGCATCTTGGTACAAAAAAATCTTGTTTACATGTTTGGAATTCGTTGTGGCGATGTCGGTCATGCGAAGCACTCACCAAAGAACAAAAACATGGCGATGTCATTCTCTTCCACTTTTCGACTTACGGTACTAGTAACGTGGCGATTGCGGAGAAACGATGGCGAAAGCGGAAAGACAGACGTCAAACTTATTCCACAAGGTGGATGTGATTCAACTGACAGCGAGTGACAAGGAATTATCGGTCGAAGGAGCTTAGATTAAAGGAGTTTGCAGTTGGAAGAAACATGGCTTGGAGTCGACAGAAACTTTGTTGCTTGATTCGCTTTCAAGTTTTCTGTAGGTAACATCGATGTTACACGTATACAAGAACAGTAAATGGCAACCAGTGATTTTGTATATTTTAGTGGGAAGGTTTCATAGTCAAGTCCAGTAGATCAACTAAGTATCATGTCGAGTGCATGCAGTTTTGATATATAATTTTTTTTCAAGCCCACAACTAAAGCAAAAGAACAACAATTGAATTATAACATGTAAAGTTACATTTGAAAAGAGGCTTACCTGTGCAATGAATGTTTTCATATGTTTGAGAATAAAGACATAAATACATCTTTGTACTGAAAGCATGTGTCACTTGGGGGGGGGGCAACTAACCGCCATTTCTCTATAGTGGTCACCTGGCCATAGTGGTCAATTTTGGCCAGTCCCTTGAGTGACCACTATAGACAGGTTTGACTGTACATACTACTTTCTCTGCTTAGCACTCAGCGTTTGAGAAGAGTATGGGAGTTCAATACACACCACTACCAGTGACTAGCCCCCTGCTGTAGAGATTGCACAACTGTGTGGCCCAAGTCATGCATGTCCAGTTTCATTTTACTCTGCATCCTTTTTTTACTCAGTTTACATGTTTTAATATTGATTTATTAGCAGTAGTGGTGAATGTGAGTGCTGTGTTTCTGTCATAGATATCAGGTATGGCATTACCCTAAACCCCATACTTGTACTTTTCAGCAATATGAGGACGTCATTGATATCAGCATTGGAGATACAGAAGGGCTTGATGATCTGGAGGTAGATACAGAATACTCGACGGGGTCCCAACAGTCACAGTACAGAACCCAGCCGCAGACAACTACACAACCTACACCTGTGACAACTGTACAGTCAGAGGAACTAGCATCAAGTCATGAAGAACAGGTGCGCAATAACTATTTTTGTATCCCATTGTAATATCAGGATTGTTACCTCTGCAAGAAGGCTATGTTTTTAATAGCAATCGCGTCTGTGTGTCAATATGATAACTCAAAAAGGCTTGGCTGGATTGTCTTGTAATTTGGTAGGTGGGTAGGTTGTGTTGAGACCTCGAAATGATAAGATTTTGGGACCCCTGGTGGCTTGTGGCAGAACTTCAGGTTTTGATATCTCCTGATTTGGACATGCCAGGGTCACAAATTTTAGGTGGTAAATAGCTCTTGTGCTCAGAAAGTGCATTTCAGCCCCCTTGGTTTACCCCAAATGGGATTAACCCAAATAATTAGATTAAACCAATCAAATTGTGGGATTACATAATTGAATTAAGTGGTGACAGATGTCTTGCCATTGTTTCACAGTCAACGGAAACAGAAGCTCACACTGAACACGAGGAGGAAGAGAATCCCAGCGAGAGTGAAAGTGAAGAGGAAGAAGAAGATGAGGAAGAAGACTCGAGACGAGGCAGGTTTAAGTCGGAGAGAGTGGAGACGTCAGACCGTGCTTCAACAGCACCCTCCAAAACCATCCTGTCAAAAGTCAACAAACCCAACAGGGAAATACCTGATACGTTAGGTAGGAGGACAACACCTGAAATAGTCTTGGCTTTCAGATACTTTATGGTCATATTGAACATCCCCTTCCCCAATGTAAGAAGATCTAAAACATGTAGTATCTAGTGCTGTGTACCTAAGCCCATGCTCGGGTCCAGGTATGGCTTCAAGTCCAGAGTTAAGGTTCAGGTCCGGACTTATAAAATATAGAAGGGACTTCTCAGTGAGCATTTCCCAATGGAAAATGGGGAATCTTTACTGCAAAATTTTGTAGCGAGCCCTGTGCTACCAGTGTTTAGAAGCAAGATATGTTGTTTGCGTGGCCACATAATTTACAGAGGCCTACACTTGATGATGCCCAATAGCAATGTTTTCTTCATTTTATAGCAGAAATTTTTTACTATTGAAGATGTCAGGTTGTTTAGAACAAAAAGGGGAATGTGACATGATTTTTTCCAGAACTAGTTCCAGACATTAAGTTTTTTATTTACTTAAACCTAAACATTTTAAATTTACAAGTCTGGAACTAGGGCCAGTGAACCGGTACACAGCACTAATGGTATGACATCTAAATGTGCTTGCTGATAGCCATGGTTTGTTGTGTGTTGACTACAGAAGTGTCGGAGGATGTGCAGAAGCAGATTGATGAGTTTGAGCAGCAGAAAATGGCGGGCAGGAGGGGGCGTGGTTTCAGGGGCGGCCGCGGGGGTCGAGGGTCGATGCCACGCCCCCAGGGACAGGGCTTCAGACCACGACCACTCTTACAAGGTACAGTGCTCTACTGACTATCCATTTTAATCGTTATTTGTTGTATTTTTACTGTTGTCACAGTGATAGTCAATATAATATTTGTCCTGATTTCCAGTCAATCTTTGTCATCAGTCAAAACACAAGAAAGCAAGATATGTCATAACATGGCAACATTTGACAGTTCTAATGTTTTTTCCTACAATATTCTATGTATCAATTCTGATGCTTTACCTCAACTAATCATAAGGAAGAAAAATAGTTCCATGTTATGAGATTATGCAGGAAATAAAGCATTAGGATTTGAACTTGTAAATCCAATAAGCTTGATGGTACAGTAGTTACAGCTACGATGATGATTTGTTGTTTGAATCTACAGGACAGCTTGGCCCACGTCCGTTGATGTCTCAGCCAAGATACGGGCCACGGGGAGGGGGGTACGGCCCCAGGGGGCCCCCTGGGCCACGGGGACCCGGCCCCTTGCTACGGTCACCTGGCCCAGGACAGCTGGCCCCCAGGAAGGTGTTGATCAACCCTCACTTCAAGGGAACAGTACAGGCCAGACCTGAAGGTAGGTGGGGGAGGGGGTAGAGGGAAAAGAAGGAGTTCCGATGTTCAGGGGTGCCAGAGTTCACGGAATACAGTGCATGTACAGTGCAAGAATACAGTTTTAGTATGCAGTGCAATTTCGCAAGTAAAATTGCACTGTATACTAGTAAAATTGCACTGTATACTAGTAAAATTGCAAAAATTGCACCAGTGTTGACAGCCACTCCACGGAGTAGGGCGAGTCCAATGGTGTTAGTTCTTAGTCCTTTTGTTGACGTTGACGCTCCTTCCTGGCCATCCTTTTTGCCTCCACGGCGGCAACTCTCTCGCTTTCAAAGGTTGAGACAGCCGTGTAGGACATCTGCCTCCAGGCACTGCGGTTGTGGCAGAGGGCTTGGAAGTTTGAGGGGTCAATGTGACCTTTCTTTAAGTAATGTTTAAGTGTGTCTTTGTACCGTTTTCTCTGTCCCCCCCTAGCACGGGTCCCTTGCTCCAGTTGACCGTACAGAATCTGCTTGGGGAGCCGATTGTCTGGCATTCGTACACAGTGGCCAGACCAACGTAGCTGACTGCGCATGACGAGGGCCTCAATACTCCAAGCGCCGGCTTCAGCTAGCACGCTGGTGTTGGTGCGATAGTCAGTCCAGGAAATGTTCAGAATACGCCGCAGCGAGCGTTGGTGGAACTGTTCCAAGGTCTTAAGATGCCTTCGGTAGGTGACCCAGGCCTCACAACCATAGAGGAGGGTTGGAAGAATTGCGGCTTTATACACCTGCAGCTTTGTTACCGTCTTAAGGCTTGCATTGTCAAAGACCCGTTCCCTTAAGTTACCATAGGCTGCACAGGCACAACCTAGCCTGTGTGAGATTTCGTCGTCAATGTTTCCCTTGTGTTAAGAGTGCTGCCAAGATAACTAAAGTGCTTGACACACTCAAGGCGTACTCCATCCAGGTAGAAGCTTACTGCTGGCGGTTGTTGACCCGGAGCTGGCTGGATCATGACTTTGGTCTTTGACTTATTTGTAGTCAAGCCAAGAAGTTTGTATGCAGAATTGAAAAGATCAAGTGTATCTTGTAAATGTTGAGCCTGGTGGGCTACAAGTTTACAGTCATCAGCATACTGAAGGTCGTGGGCAACAACTCTCTGGACTTTGGTGACAGCATTGAGGCGTCTTAGGTTGAAAATACTGCCATCATAGCGGTACCTGATTGTTACTCCAGGTGGAAGACGGTCTTTAATCAGTATCAAGACAGCCAGCAGGTATATGTCAAAGATTGTTGGTGCCAGTATACACCCTTGCTTTACACCAGTTTTGATTGTGAATGATTCAGTCTCAGAGCCATTGCAAAGCACCTTGGCTGTCATTTGGTCATGTAATAGTCGCAGTATTGTTATGAACTTGTCTGGGCAGCCAAACCGCTTCAGTATCTTCCAGAGGGCCTCGCGATTCAAAGAATCAAAAGCCTTAGTAAGATCGATAAAGGCCATGAAGAGTGGTTGTCGCTGTTCTGTACATTTCTCTTGAATCTGCCTAGCTGAGAAGATCATGTCGATAGTTCCTCTGGATGGTCTGAAACCAGACTGGGTTTCAGGCAGAATTTCCTCACTCAGGGGAAGGAGTCGATTCAAGAGCATTCTGGCCAAGATTTTACCAGCCGATGACAGAAGGGCAATCCCACGATAGTTCCCACAATCTGATCTGTCCCCTTTTTTGTAGAGAACAGTTATTACTGCGTTCTTAAGATCGTCTGGTAGAGTTTCCTCATCCCAGATTCGCAAGAGTATGCTGTGAAGTCGTGTTGTGAGGTCGGGTCCACCACACTTGTAGACTTCAGCAGGAATGCTGTCGGGCCCACTTGCTTTGTTGTTGTTCATCTGCTTGATCGCCTTTTCAACTTCCTGGAGAGAAGGTGGTTCTGCAAGTTCCTTTTTAAGGGGGTACACTGGAATCAGCAAAATCGTTGACTGACTGACGGTGGACTCTCGATTGAGAAGTTTTTCAAAGTGTTCTTTCCACCTGGCTTTGATGCTGGCTTCATCTTTGTGCAGGATGCTGCCATCTTCAGATTTGAGTGGGGCTAAACCAGACTTGGTCGGGCCATACAGCGCTTTCGTGGCTTGGAAAAAGTTGACGCATGTCATGCCGATCAGCAAAGGCTTGAAGTTCTTGTGCTTTTGCTTCCCACCAGGTGTTCTTCATATCCCGTACACGGGTTTGAACCTCAGCTTTCAGAAGGGTAAAACGTTTGTGCTTTTCAGTATTGTGGTAGTCGTCTTGCCAACATACAAAAGCTTGGCGTTTCCTGTCAATCAAGTCTTTAATCTCACTGTCATTTTCATCGAACCAATCTTCGCTCACACGTTTGTGGAGACCAATAGTGCTCTTGCACGTTTGAAGTAGAACGTTTTTGAGTGTTGCCCATTGTTCATCCACAGTTCCCTGGTGGGTAGGTTCAAGCTGACTCAGGCGACTGTGTAGATCGGACTGGAACATTTCCCTTTCTGACGGTAGTAGTAGTTTGTGAGTGTTGAACTTTCTTCTTGTTATTTTGGGACCTTTTCGCACTCTTTTCTTCAATGAAATATTCATAGTAGAGCGGACTAGGCGATGGTCAGTCCAGCATTCATCAGCGCCCCGCATTGTGCGAGTGATCCTCACATCATATCGATCTTTCGATCTTACAATTACATAATCCAGAAGGTGCCAGTGCTTAGACCTAGGATGACACCAGGTAGTTTTGTATTTGTTCTTAAGACGGAAAAGAGTATTGGTGATTACAAGTTCATATCGTGTGCACAGAGACAGGAGAAGTAAGCCATTTGAGTTGGCGTTTCCTACCCCGTTCTTGCCGATGGTGCCATTCCAGTGTGCAGCATCGCGGCCGACTCGTGCGTTGAAATCCCCCAAGAGAATGATTTTATCAGTCGTTGGGATTGACTTGAGTATATTTTCGAGATCTTCGTAGAATTTTTCTTTGATTTTATCTTCTGCAGTCAAGGTTGGAGCATAGCAGCTAATCACTGTTGCATTTTGTCGGTTGCTGAGTTTTAGACGAAGAGTCATGAGTCTTTCGTTTACTCCAGTTGGAATTTCCTCGAGGTCTTTCAGAAGGGAATTCCTTATAGCAAAACCGACCCCATGAATCCGTCTGTCCTCCTGTGGAAGGCCTTTCCAAAAAGAAAGTAAACCCCCCCGCATCTTCTTGAAGCTGCCCTTCGTCTGCGAGTCGAGTTTCGCTCAGGGCAGCGATGTCTATGTCTAGTCGGGTAAGCTCCCTTGCAACAAAGGCAGTGCGACGATCTGGACGATCGCTGGTCTCTCTGTCCAGTAGCGTTCTTACGTTCCAGGTTGCAAAATAGAGGCGTCTTGAGCAATTCTTCAATTTTTCAGGATTGTTCTCATTGCAAGGTATGGATTGTCGTTCTAGGACTTCCGACACCATGTGGACAAGTCTGCGCGTGGTCGTTTACCGTGAAGTAGCCCCTGCGCCGGGGGGTAACCGCACTCTTGACGAAACAGACAGCTGACCCGGTGGCCTGTCAAAGACAGGACGACTGGAGCTATCAGTTCGCTGCAGTAAATTGCACCAGTAAAATTGCACTGTATACTAATACGATTGAACTATATTCCGTAAAATTGCACTGTATACTAATACCATTGCACTTTATTCCGTAAAATTGCACTGTATACTCTGGCACCCCTGATGTTGCTGTCATTGTATTCTTTCTTTATTCGCACATAAATGATATTTACAAATGACACAAGACAATTTGATCTATCCTAGCCTTCCCCACAAGTAAATTAAAACAAGCAAGCCAGTAACTAATAAAGTGACTTCCTTTTTAGCCATACATATTGTATCCTTGACATGTATGTTGTTGTATGGTTATATTGTAAAAATCTTGTGTCTTTGTACTGCAAGGATGATTTTCTTCTCAATAAACCATTGATGATACTAAGGCCACACTAATTCAATTTCTTGGTTAACGGATTTTTCTAGAAAAATAATGGAGCGGGCAGGCAAAAAAAAATAAAAAAATAAAAACAGGCCTTGCCTAGGCCTGTTTTTATTTTTTTATTATGGCCCAAAATGGTACGATAGGAGCCATGAAGTCAACACATCAGGCTGGTTCAAAATTTAATGAATTTTGAACTTTTTATGATACCACTGCATTGAAAGATGGAATAACTGTAACAACTAGGAAGAAAAGGACTGTTTTAAACTGTTCAGGGCAAAACATGAGCATTTTGTAGTTGATTCTGAATTTTTATTTTTATTTGCAAATCAGAAAAAAATGAAACGGGCAAATCTGTTAACCATGAAATTAAATTGGTGTGGCCTAAGTGGTGAATTAATGGGAAATAAATGGGAAGTACAGTCAAACCTGTACTAGCGGTCACCTTTGTATAGTGGTCACTCGGCCATAGCGGTCAGTTTTTGCCGGTCCCTTGAATTTTTCCCATTGACGTAAGCATTAAGAATCGTGTCTATTGCGGTCACTGTTCAACGCGGTCAGCGGTCACCCCATTCCGGTCCCGCCGGCATGTCAACACCGCCGATAGCGGTCGCGGCTGGCCGTAACCCGCTAAGCACCACGGCCGTAACACCACCCCACCTTGGGCTACGACCGTTATGAGCCTTGTGATAATTTTCCGATCGCTACATTACTAAAATGTGAAGTGAAAATTAGACTCCATATGTGTATGAAATAAAGGAATGGCTTTTGACACGAATTTTCTGCGGTCGCGGGTGTCTTTGATATCTGCGTTTTCCCCAACACCAGTGCCGTGCGTGCCGCATGGAGCTTTCAAATTGGACTCGGCCGCTCGGCGAAGATTACGGCAATTATCTTTACAAAAAAAATTAAGAATGTCCATATTTGGTTTCTCGATTCCTTGAAATGCGTAGATATGTGCATAGCTTCCGTTTTTCATGGGCATAATTCAAGAAATTTGGCTCGAAAAATGCGTTTCGTATTTTTCCAAGATGGCGCATGTTAGCTGCAGAGGGAGGTCAATTGGGGTCAATCGGAAGACTCCACTGTTATGGAGGTAGATACACCGAGTTTTATTTAACTTCATTAGTGTCAAATGACGAAATTACATTATGAAAACATTTCAAATACATTACTACAATTAATTTTAGATGTAAATTTAAAACTGTAGTGGATATTTTAGAAAAGATATAAGTCTGAAAGGAGAAAATTTTCTGTTGACTACCACATTGGCATAATGGTAAAGGCAGACAACCCACGCGGGGAGAAACCCAAGCCGTAAACAAAGGAGAGTTTTCGCTACGTTTTCATGTTCAAAAACGACCAAAAACGGAAAGTAACTGGCAACTGACGAACAATTATTTTGCTGTTAACTAAATAGACAGCATCTTGGTACAAAATAACTTATTTACGTGGTTGGAATTCGCTGTGGCGTATGTCGGTCGCGCGAAGCAAGTGTTCACCAAAGAACAAAAACATGGCGATGTCGTTCTCTTCCACTTTTCGACTAACAACAACAACAACTAGTACTAGTAACGTGGCGATTGCGGAGAAACGATGGCAAACGCGGAGAGACAGACGCCGAACTTATTCCAAAAGGTGGAAGTGATCCGACTGGCAGAGAGAGTGAGAAGAAATCGTCGAAAGCTGAGCTTAGATTAAATGATTTTGCAATCGATAGAAATTTGTTTGGAGTTGAAAGTTTGTTGCTTGATTTGCTTTCTTTTCTTTAGCCACATGTAGTACTAGTATGTACACAAGAACAGTAAATGACAACCAGTGATTTTGTTTTAATGTGAATGGTTTCATTGTCCCGGAATAGATGAACTGAATATGTTGAGTGTATGTATCTTTGATGTCAAGTTAATGTTTCCATGCAATATTTCTGTATTTCTTTTTTTTTAAGCAAGTACAAAATAAAGTGCAACTAAAGCAAAAGAACAACAAATTATTGAACTAAGACATGTACATATAAAAGGGGTTTACCTTTGCAAATGTATGTATTCATATGTTTCAGAATAAAGACATCACTGTTGGTACTCAAAGCATGTGCAGGCCTCAAAATTAACTTTTTTTACTATTGTCCCAGAATTGTCCCGAACATAGATTTCAATTGTCCCGAACTGAAGATGGACTGTCCCAGCCTGCTTTTCAAAAAATAATAAAATAAGTTTATGAGAACAATAAGAAAACACCAACAACTGAACTTGTACAACTTGAAGTCCACTTATTCAGTAAATGTAGGGAAATGCATGATAATATGTGCACAGCACCATCTTTTAGGACCCCCTCCACGATATTTGGAATCCCTGATTGGTCAAGTTTATTTGTTTATTATAATTTCTTTAATTGTTTGTCAGACTATTATTGGCTGCCAGCGGTCCACAGCAGTTCGCGTTCCAAAATGATGGATCTGTTCCAAAATGACTTGGATGGTCTCAGAATTTTCCAATTGCCCCAAAATTGTCCCGAAATGTAATTTGAATTGTCCCGAGCTGAAAATTTTGTGTCATTTGACACTGGGACAATGTTAATTTCGAGCCCTGATGTGTTCCTTTTTTTTGGGGGGGGGGGGTCAACTACTAACCGGCTGTTTCTCTATAGTGGTCACCTGGCCATAGTGGTCAAATTTGGCCAGTCCCTTGAGTGACCACTATAGGCAGGTTTGACTGTAGTAATTTGATAATTCTGCTGTGTTTTATCTATGCTCAGCTCCGTTACGTTGGGACAGGGACACCATGCACCAACACCAACCCTACCAACCCCCTCCTCACGAAGGGCAGCACCAACCCCCTCCCCCCAGGGGACCTCACCAACATCCACCCCCAGGCGGTCAGCCTCGACCCCAGGGGGGGCAGTTCCAGCCACCCCCTCACCGGGGACAACAGTTTCAGGAGCCCAGACCTCGGATGGCGTCTCCCATGGTAGGGTTTTCTGATCCATGCATTCTCCCTTATACATTGGGCGTATCTGTTGTCGTTTTGTTGTTAGTCTAGCGAATACAATAGGGAAAGGAGTCAAAGGACAGACTTTTTTTCAGGTTATACATGTAGGTGATGTTACTTACTCAGTTACTGTCATGCATTAGGCTGATCGCATGTTGATCTTCGTTTAGGTTTGAGGCTTAGCCATGCTGATAGTTGCCTTTGTGAGAAGGGTTTAAAATCAGTTTGCTTTATTAGTGTGGGAGACTGTGGATTTAGCGACATAACTCTTGAAGGCATGGATCGATGTTCATGATTTTTGGCAGGCAGGTTATGGTTGGGGAGACCAAGGTCAAGGGTAAAAATGGGCTTCGTGTGGGGTCCCTGCCTCACTGCATTGGACCTTTTGTGTTTGTCGTTTGTTACCAGGATAACTCTAAGACTTATAATTATATGTAAATGGTAAGAAGACTGCCTTTGTTTCCGTAGGGAGGTCATCGCCCTCCGTCCTCAGGCCCTCCCAGCTGGCAGGGGAACAGACCTCAGCAGGGACACAACAGACAGGAGCAGTTCACTTCAGGTCAGGATGAGTACAGGACAATGTTCCTGCTATATCATGAAACTTCATCTGTGTTGGTAGTTACATGTTTAGAGTTAAATGTTTGATCCAACTCAAAGAAGTTCTCTCACCTAGAGTTTTTGACCAGTTACTCTTGTCTTCTTCAGTAGACTGGCCCAGTGAGGCTTGTCACGTAGCTTCTTTGAAGTGTGACGTAAAGACTGGGTAAAAGGTTCCTGCTATATTGTGTTCCTTGATTTCCTAACAGCATGTATGATCCAGTAGTTGTGGTATTTTGCCTTAATACTTTTGAGCCAATTTCACCTTAGATTTAACTGGAATGTTAATATGCAGTGTTAGCTGGAATGTCTTTTATTTTATCCTGTCACTTTTTGTAAGCAGGGTCTTTAGGATAAGGCCACACCAATTTGATTTGTTAGTTCTTTGATTTTTTCAGAAAAAAAATGGACAGGGCAAAAAAATAAAAATAAAATAAAAAAACAGACCTATGCATCTTTTGATACATGTAGTACCCAATGCTATGATAGGAGCCATGAAGTCAACATATTAGACTGGTTTGCAACCCAAACAATGACTTGCCAATCAAACCACTACATTGATAGATGGAAAAACTAATAAGAAGAAACTTCCTTCAACTGAATGATAAAATGAAATATGAGCATTTTGGAGTCAGAGCCTTAATTTTTTTTTCAAATCAGAAAAAAAATGAAGCGGGCAAATCTGAGAACCAACAAATTAAATTGATATGGCCTAAGGACAATTGCAAGATATTTTTCTGACACAAAAGTTTTTTTGTTTGTCATTAGGACCCCGGTTTGAAGGACCCCAGCAGCATCAGCAGCATAACTTCCAGCCCCGCCCTCTCCTGGACCTGCCTCCCCACTCTCACCCTCCTCACCACTCCCAGCCCCCTCCTCACCAACCCTCCGCTCAGTACCCTCCCCACAGCCAACCCCCTCCCCGCTACCCCCACACTCACAGTCCCAGCCCCCTCAGCACCACCCCCACATTCACAATGTCTCAGCACCAACCCCCCAACACTTTCAGCAGTCTAACCTCCCTCCCCACTCTCAGTCTTACACCCCCTTCTCTCAGCAGCCATCACACATTCCTACTCATACCCACAATGCTCCTCACCAGTCCCATAATGCTCCTCACCAGTCCCATAATGCTCCTCCCCAGTCCCACAATGCACCTCTCCTATCCCACAATCCTCCCAGACCTTTTAACCCCGCTGCAAGGCCGACAGGTTTCCAGCAGCGTCCTCCACAGTTGAACCAGCCGAGACCTCGCATGCAGTCCCCTCCGCCGAGACAACCCTCCCCCCAGCAGTATCGCCATGGCAACTCACCCGGCAACCAACGGCCGCCAAACCAGCCGCCTGCATCCTGGCCGCAGGTGTCCCCAAACCCCGTCCAGCGTGAGCAGCAGTCTCCTCGAGCCTTCCCCCAGGGGGAGCAGCAGCCAGTGGCGGCACGGCCAAACCTCCGGGAAATCCCACAAGTGGGATCACTCCCTCCTCCACAACCTGCAGCAATGAGGAAGAAGAAGGTAAGTGGCTGTCTCTTACTGTGTTGTGATAACCTGCGTAACATTTTTCCCAGTGGATTTTTCCTGAAGACTGTCTGGTCTGTTCATAGGAGGCCTCAAGAAAGATACTATAAAACATATCTGTGTTACTTGTATCAAACTGATTATGTCAGCATGATGGAATGTGCAAATTCATCTAATGATCTGACACAAAATGTTTGACATATCACATGTCAGCACAGCTGCAATACTAATAGCGAAAGTTTATGACCCTTTCTCAAAGTTGTAACATTCCTTATCTACATACATTGTATGTTTAGCTGAGGGTGCAGAAGCGGTTAGGTCCACCTGTCTCCCAGCAGCAGCTGCAGCAGCTGACACCTGCGGAGCCAGGTCAGCCGGCTGGTGAGGAGGATGAGGAGACACGCAAGCTGCGAGCCAAGATTGCCGAGCAGAAACGCCTCCGAGAAGAGATCCAGCGCAGAAAGGAACTACGCAGACAACAGCTGGCCGGAAGCAGAAAAGCTGTGAGTTTTGCTTCATTTTGAAAGGAAAAAGCAAACTTGAATGGGTCATTTTGGTGTAGACAAAGTAGAAAATAGGTCTATGTCTGTATTCTGTATCTGTATAGCCTGTATAGCCGGTATAACCAGCTTTGCAGGCACGTGGTGCAGCAGCAGCTGGCTACATTACACTGAATGACTTTTTACACCTAACCCTTGAACATCCAACTCTAGACCTTGTTTCAAGCTATCTAATGACAATGCCCCTACAGTACTTGGTGACAGCGAGTTCCATTCTGCTATAGTTCTAGGAAAGGATGAGTTTTTGAACACCTCAGTCCTTGGTTGATAACTCTGGTACTTGAAGGCATGGCTGTTTCTTGTTCTTTTCTGGCCTGGTGTTAGGTGCTTAGTGGTTGGTACATGTACGTCCACCAGTTTACTAGTCATTTTGTACATCATGCATTGTCTGGACATTTTTCGTCTGTTAATGTTTATTATAGAAGTTGAACTGAGGCCTTGTTGTGTCTTGTTTTTAAATGCCAGGTCTATGTCTTATGTACATCACAGGAATTGATGAAAAGGGTTGCTGCACAAAAGGCTGCCGCAAACCAGGAAGAGAACCAGGGTGGACCACAGGTGCAAGACTTCGGAGCGCAACCGGCGCAAAACCAGGACTTCACCCCAGGTCCGATAAGAACACAACCTCCTCCCGCGCAGAGAATTCCTGTCCAACAGCAGATAGCACACCCACAACAGCCTCAGCACATGCAGGCAAGGATGAACACCCCCAGACAGAACCTGCAGAAGGTGCAAGGTTTCGCTAACCGCGTGCAGCAAGTACGACCGCGAATGTCCGGGCCACAGAGCGCGCTCCAGCCTGTACCGCAGGCTAAGACTTTCCAGCCGAGAGTACAGAACATTCCCCAGAGGATGCAGCTCGGGCAAAATCGCGCGGCGAACGGGCAAGTCAGCCCGATGAAGCCTCAACAACAACAACAACAAGAAGTGCAATCTGCCCCTCCTGCCAGACTGCATGTGAAACAGAGACTGGGCCTGGGGAGGGGGAAGGCTGGTATGCAAATGAGCGGTGGACAACAGAACCAGGCAAACGCACAGAGAATGGTGACTCTGGCAGGGCAACATCAACCACAACAGGTTAGATTTTAAAATAGCTGAAAAATTTACCATTAAAGGCATCCAATGTAGTGTTTAGGGCTTGGAAACCAGATTTTTCAAAGTCAATATTCTAGTCACTTATCTACATACTGAGTTGAAAGAACACTATCCCAATGTACAAACATGTATATCTACATTCATGGAGCAAAAATGCCAAAAATTCTAATGAAAAATGGTTACTGTAAGGACTCTGGGCTGATTTTTAGGGTACCACCCAGGAAATAAAGGACTTATCTTTAAAAGCCTTGAGTATGAAATACTGAAGATTCAAATGTGCTAAAGTGGCTACAGTGCTAAAAAGTATGTGTCAATATCATACATATTGCCTTATTCAGAATATTCCAGTTTTGCTGCCCTGAAATTGCATGGGATGCCTTTAAGGCACTAATAGTAGTGAGACTAGTCTGGGCATGAGTGTTTCAGTTGACACTCTTTTAAAGTTAATTCCTTTTGATGTTTAGGCGGTTGTTGGGAGAGGACAGCCCATCCGAACGGTAACCAGTCAGCAGCCAGTCCAGGCTTTTGACGTGGGTGCCAACGGAGACCAGCCACATGTCAAACTACGAGTCGTGCAGGGGCCACAGGTTTGTGTGATAGTTTGCCGATGTCATTGTATACCTACAGTCCAAAACAGAAGTATCTGCAGTACCTGTGTTGTCTGCTAGGTGTCATGGCAGTACCATGGTGTGGCACATTTTGTATCAACTTTATGGTGTAAAATTTTGTTTTACGTCCATGCACATTTGCTGTTTTAAAAGGCTTTATCCTACACTCAAATAGTCTACATTTGTCTGAATGCCATAATATGTATCAGCGGGATTCATATACACAGTAGTAAAGCCAGAAAGGATAACTTCTTGTATCATTTGTCAGCCACAATTTGTGCTGTCTTCTGACCAAATGACAGCAAAGACAGCTGGGGACAGTTTGTGCTGTGTATTTCCAGGGAGGTGGTTTGCAGCAGCAGCCCACCCAGATGGCCAGCGCACCACAGGAACAGCTACGGAAGAGGATCGTCAAGCTGCCAAACAGACAGCAGTCAGAGGACAGCCAGATGGGACAGCAACAGGCACAGGTACAGCCGGGGAACAACCCTAAGGTATGGGTCATTCAGGCTCTTTGATTGTAAATGTCAGCAAGGACAACAAGGAAATTGTAACAGCATTATTAGTGTGGTGTAAGAGAATAGGTACATGCAACATGAATTAGATTTTATACTGATAGTTTAAAGTAAAAGTACTAACCCAAGCACTTCTGATTCGATTGGTAGATAAGTCAATGATGGTTAGTACAGCATAAAGGCTTGGAAAAAAGTTTACCCCCGGTATATTGAAGGGATTGTAATTAAAAGGGAAGAAAAAATGGTAGAAAACTTTATCTGTCCTTGTTCAGTTCTCATTCCTAAACCTGGCATCACACAGTAGCAAACTAGCTCAATCGACATTTAAAGCAATATAATTATTCCAATGTGAAAGGATAGTTTTTCAGGGAAAAATACGCTTGACTGTCTGACAATTTTTGAATTCGGCAACCTTTTGGCCATCAAATTTGGTCAACAGTTTGATGCCAGCTTGTTTGTTTGTTTGTTTGTTTGCTTAACCACAAGTTGTTGTGTACTGTCCTCAGCGTGTGGTTCTAGGAGCAGTGAGGGGCAGGGGCCGTGGGCGTGGCCGGGGAGGAGGGGTGCAGACCAGAACAGCCACACAGGCAGCAGGGCAGCAGGTATCCCAGCAGGCAGTGGGGGGCATGATGTCATCACACATGGTTGCCATTGACAACCTGTCCATGTCCACGTCTGAAGACCAGCTACGGAGTATGCTATTGTCTGTCGGTCCTGTAGAGGTCAGTGTTATGTTTTATCCTGCTGTGGGCCCATTTATGCTTTTATTAAAATGATGTTCAGAGCTTCAAACACATTTTCTGATAATTGCAATACTAGTAGTTCAAGTTATAAGAGATTCTTCCTGCAATCACCCTATCGCAGCACAAGCTTAAGTACCCTGCTAGTTAGCTTTATAATCATACGTGTACCAAGTGTGAAATTCTTTAACCCTGCAAAATTATTGCAGAATTGTTTACTGCATAGTAGGATAAAATTATTGCTTTGTAGAGTACTGCTAGTACTTAGCTGCAGTGCAGAAGAAATTGCTGTTTTATCCCATTTTTGATTAGAATTGTGTTTGTTGAGTCAATCAGGTAGTAATTGTTGACATTTTTCTGTAGAAAATGGACCTTCTACGCTCCCAAAAGAAGGCCATCGCCAAGTTCGCACACCCCGAGCATGCTGCTGACTTCCAGAGAAAATTTCACAGGTGGGTTCAACCCTTGGAAGAACCATGTACTCTTTGGATCTCAGTGGTAGAAAGACTTTTTCTTTTTATATTTCAGAATGTCAAAAATTTGTTCTGTAATTCGGAAGTACTTTCTGCAAATACACACTTAAAAGTCCAGATCTAAACCCATGGCATATACAAACCACATGTTGGTGAACATTTAACATTCAAGTTGAAACATGATACATGCAAAACTACAGAAAGTTTATAGTTAGTTAGTTAGTAAACACAAAATCTCCGTTGAACCCCAAGCCTGATTTTTCAGTCTGCAAAATTGCAGGCTGCTTAATTTTTCTTCTGCAATACTGAAAATGTCTCTTAAAAATGCAGACTGCAGATGGGTATTTCCAACACTGGATCTTCTCTCAGACATTGTGGGTTTGTCTGTGTAGTATTCATTCCAACTCAGTTGTGAATCTCTGTACCCTTCGGACATAGAGTCACAACAGTTGGTCATCTCTGCTCATCTAGCAGGTCAATATGTATTAAGTTATCTCTAGAGATATGAGATATTACCTATATCTATTTCCATTTCTAATCCTGCTATTCTTGTGCTACAGACACATGGTGGACCTGTCTCATATCAACGTTTCTCTCATGCCTGAGTGAGCCAAGATACCTGCAAGTCTGTCAAGAGGAACAGCAGAGTGACAGCAAAGCTGACAAGCACCTGAAGTAAGCTGCCTGCTGCATCCATGGAGACAGCAGCTGTCCTGTATGTAGCTGTGATCTGTGTACTACTGTGGTAAGACCAGACTTATGTTCATGAAGCAAGCTGGTCCACAAGCTGTATTTGTATACATGCATTTCAACATGTTGTAAATATTACATACTAAGTTGGGAAGCTTAAGACAGTAGGAAAATAGTCTGTGCTGCTGTCCTGAGTATTAGTAGCTGTGTCTGAGAGCTGGCTTTCACAGCTGCCAGATATAGGCACTGTCATATATACAGAGCAGCATTGCCTAAAGCTATATAAAGCCAGCAAAGCCCATTTGCTGCTCAAGACATAAACTTCAGAAGTACCAAGCCTCGCTGTACAAGAGGATGCATCAACCCCAGAGCTGTCCAACATTGCTGTCCAGCTGAAACCTACATCTGTGTCATCCTGCTATCCCAGTCTGACGAAGACCACCCACCGTAGCTGTTCTTCCTTCTCCAGTGGAATGCTGACCTTGACCTTCCTGATGTCCAGAATGAGCTGTTCAGTGCAAATCTGTTTTGCTGTCCAAGAGGTGTTGGCCACAGAGCTTTGTATCTGTAGCTTCCTGCCACAGAAATGAGCTGAACCTGCTCTCCAATGAGCTGTACAGCACTGAGCTGTCAGAATGGGAATAGCTTAGAGCTGTCAGATTGGATAGCAGATTGTCTCGGATGGAAACAGACTTGAGAGGATTTTTTCTATACGGACCAGAGACTCTGCTACTTTGAGATGCTTTACTATTATATAATTTAAAAGTTCAAGTATTTTTTTAATCAATGGACAGTCGGGTCAAAGTAGTGATATTGTGAGAAATAGACTGGAATTCTTTTTTTTCCATGCAGCGAAAATCAACTGAACTTTTTTTAAACGGAAAATCAGAATGAAGCTGACATCCTTTCCTAGATGTAAAGAGACTATGCCAAAATCAGAAATTAGATGTATGTAACTGTGGCATTGACATAGGAAGGAGAGAATGGCGATAGGAGTGTCAGTTGAAGCAAAAAGGCTTTTTTTCCTAATTTTTTAACAAGGTTTATAAACATTCAACAGCAGTCGATTTGAGATACGGAGAAGATCTTCAAGAATTTTTGTTAGCAAAAGAAACTTATATAGAAAAAGTAGCAATGAAGTAAACTTGTAAATACTTTTGATCGGAAGTAATGTTGGGTGTTATTATTAAAGTGCATTATGCAAGGAAAATAAAAGTGTTCATATGTGAGTAGTCGAAGCTGAGTAGTTAAAGTAGTTCACCATTAGTCATCATACATTTGTTTTACCTCAGTATTTTTTTGTGCTGTGTTCTCGATGTATGTCCCTCATTTCATCATTTTCATGTTTGTGCATGTTTCAAGATATTAGCAGTGATGTGTTGTAACATGTAATTGTTACGGGGTGATTGGGACACACAGTAGTCTTTATATAGTAACCCAAAAGCCAAGGATACAACATCAATGGTGTGTTTGAAACACAGTGGTACTGTTTGGGTCTCCTAGGGAGATATGTTAAAATCTTCCTCTCAGGGATTTTCTCAGGGATAAGTTAGAAGTAGGTTAACTGATGTTCAATGGCAGCTTTGGAATTGGTCAAAGGGAACATCTGGAATGCACTTGAAAGTACATGTATGTTGCACTAGTTCAAAATGTTGTGTCTGTGCAAAATAGGTGCTTTTGAAACTTTATTTCAAATACCACATTGCAGGCAAAAGTCTGAATTGCATCAGTATTTACAATCATTTTCAGTTGTGAAAGAATTATTTGAAATCATTCATAACTGATCTACAGGCAGTAAAAGGACTAGTGAGGAGCTTAAGTCAAGAGGTTTATTTAGTTGAGTACCTTACTGAGGGTATGACGGCACTTGAATTGTTCTTTGGGCAGCATCAAACATGTATAGTACAGCAAGTCAGGTTTTAGATTTTTGTGGGGCCATGGTGGCAGTTTGCTGATGTTTTGGAGACTGGAGCAACTTCTTGGAGATAGGTATCAATTTGTCTAGCATGGAGGGAAATTGTACATTTATACAAAGTCTTGTAGAACCAAGGTCTTGTTCTGAGGTTTTGAATGTAGTCCAACAATGTGCTAGTGAGGAATGTGGTTGATAGAAGGAGCTTCGTTGATATAAGGGGTTTTGAGAAATACTGGTGGGTTTATCATTCAATTTGTTGGATGATAGTAGGGGTTCCTTTGATCACAGTTTGTTCTTTGATTGTGGCTCCTATGTAGCAGTTTGGTTTTAAACAGAAGGTTCTTTGTTGACAGCTTTTTCAAGCACTGTAAAGATCAGTGTGTTCAGATTAATCTTGTTCAGAATATCTGTGGTACTAAATACTGAAGGTTTCAGTCTGTGAGTTACCGATAACCGTTTCTTATTGCATCTGTGTCTTGCTCCTCAAAACTTGTGGGTCTGGTGATCAAGATTTTATATTTTTGCTGATGACTGTCAGCATCCGAGGAAAAAGCTGCAATTTTGGCAGATTTAGTAACTATAACTTTAGGTTGAAAAAGTAGGTGTGTCTTCTGCATGCAGTGAATTATAACATGGAAATCATGAAACTGGTAGTGGCATGTCACAGTTCCGCTACTTACCCAGTCATTAGAGCATGTGTGGTAGTTGGTACATATCTTAGGACATGGTTTCAGGCATATATCTCTCAATGCTGCAAGATGCCTTGTTGTCTTCTATAGGGTCTACCATACATTAACAGGTCTCAGTACCTTGTTGTTGCCTTTGGACACATCATTCCACACTCTGGGAAGAACAACCAAAATCTACATCAGGAACTTTTAGATGTGAACAATCCTTTCTTCTGTCTTCAACACAGTTTGGTTAACATTCCTTTTAGGCAGCGTTTGGACTTATATGTTATTATCCTTCTATCAGGGCAACTTCACTGTTTCAGGTTATAATGACAAATTGTTACTATTGCAGTAGTTGAAAATATAAATTTATATCATCATCATACGACATCATGCTAAATGTTATCTGAAATATGACATTGGTATCACTGTGACACTATCAACAGTTGGGCTAGTATAATAAAAGTCATTATAACTGTGGGGATACATGTAAACTTACAACTAAGACCATACCAACTGAAGCTCCTTCCCTCTTGTATACATGTTCAGGTTTTTTTCTAAAAGTTGCACATTGTGTCATTGTGTTGCACTGTTATTGGCTCCCTTTTCAAATTTATTAGAATCAGAAGAAGTTTGGTTGGAGTGGCCTTAGTACATACACCTCACAGATACAGTGTAGCTGTCCTGGTAGCGTATTCAGGCATTCAAAGTCTCACAACTTAGGAAAGTGCCCAGATTATAATATGGGGGAGGGGGGCATTCACAGTGCATTATGGTCACAACGTTCAACACTGACAAAAAAAAATGTTCGGTATCCAATGTTATCCGTGGAGGCTAAAATTGTATCAACTCATAGCAGCAAACAATATAAGATATTTTGTCCTAACCTTTCCATTCAACAGGGATTTATGAGTACAAGAAATTTATTTGAAAGAAGTTCAGTTGAGATTACCACCTTGTCACCTGGATACATTACACCACAATGCAAAATACCATGATAGTGCCTGAACATGTACATGGACAACAGTGCAATGATGTAATCTTGAAAGGTGGACAAGATTTAAGTTCTTCAATATTGTTCTTCACATGCATACAGAGTGAACAATCATGGGAAGTGTATATGTTCACTTGGGGAAGTGTACTAGTACTTTTGCCAAGAGGTCAAGCCTAATAATGGAGAGAATTGTCATTGAACAGCTCTGAATCAATCAACACTTTATCCAATCAAACTCAAAACCATTATGGCTGGATCTGTGCTGAATCGAAGGGTTACACAACCTAGCAGTTTAGACAAACTCTCACATACACAACTTTGAGACCAGCATTTTTCTAAGGCACTACATGTACTTGAACATTATAGCTCTTGTACTGTGATTCTATGATTATTTCCTGTAGAATTGCTATAATGTTTTGCTTGGGGGTTTGTAAAAGATATTTTTGGATTATTAAAAAATTGTATGCTCGAGCTAAATTTCAAAACCTTAGACAAATGTTGGCCCTTTCATCAGATTGGCTTGGAGTGACAATAAGAATTTTACATGTTGGAGGAGAGTGAAAATTCGATGAAGACATGGGTTTTGGAGAAGATGGCAACCGGGCAGACCAAGGATCAAGATATTCAAGGAACTTACTAACTTACAATACATGTAGGAGTAGGAAAATCTTATAGTATGTGTATCAAATTTAAAATCTTTCATTCCAATTATAACATTGTTGAAATGAATGGGAAAGAAGTTTAAAATAATGTTCGACCATGTTCAGTATAATCATCTTAATGTTATAAATCTGTTGGCTAATTTATGACATACATGTATGTTACAAGTGTTCCATTTTATTAGCCACACTTTCTTAATGCACATTGAAGTTATTTCTGTGTTACAAATTGTCAAAATGTTGTTGTATACATTGTGTGAACAGTTTGGTGCATGATTGTATGCAAATTTGAAAATACAGAATGTATCTGAACATTGTATATATTGAAAACAGAAATGTTATAAGAATATTATGATATTCCTAACGATATATCTTGCACTATGTGCATAGCGTCGACAACCGCTGCCACAAATTGTGGGCCAAAGTTTGAAGTCACTAAGATGACTTATTGTTTAGTACTGAGTATCTCAGTCTCAATTGTAACCAGTTGCAATGACAAATTGTGCATGATGAACTTCTGTTAAAAATATAGCTGTATCAATTTATATATGATATCACAGTGACTCGAATTATTACACTGAAGTGACAAGTTTCATATGAATGAAACTGTTTATAGCTGATATTTGAAATGTAACTGCAAAATTGTTTACTTTACTACAGTACTATAGATATACTACAGTATAGATATACTACTATAGATATTATAGATATAGGTAATAGCAAGAGTGCAAAGATTGTAACAGTTACCATGATGGTTGATGTAGTAATTAGTAGTAGTCGTAGGATTGAGATATAAACAAGAAATTAAAACTGAGAAAAGACCAGCAGATCAGAAAGGTTGGCTGCACTAACATCATATTTTATTTCTTTCCAGGGATACCAGTAACCATGACAAGACATATGTTGCATTCATAATCATATAGTATTTGTAATGTTGAATTGTTCAGGAACTGGGAATCTGGCAACCCCATTTTTACCATTCTGATGTTTGCATTTGATTTTTGACACATATTGTGATTAAAATTAAAGAGATATGTGAATTTTTCTGTTCAAACCAGAATATACCCACAAGTTGGGAATTTCCACCCTTGCTTCCTGAGCACCTTCCTAAATGACATCCCAAATTTCCTTTTAGCAGGACGGTCATCAGAGGAACATGCAACATTCTTCTGATCTTCCTACAAGTTACTCTTCCAGAGTTCCTTATCAAAAGTCGCCTTGATTTTGTAGCAGTAACTACTAACTTGCATATTCTTTCCACTAATGTAGGGGAAAAGCATGATATTGACATTCTGTGGAAGGAAATGTGATTCAAGATTGAGGTTCTCAGTGGAAGAGATAGGACTAGACTATAAGTGTGCTGACAAATTTGTGCCCTTTCTTTGTTTCAGGATGTTTCTAAACGTATCAGATGGATGACATGGATGCTGAATGGTAGCCTAAGGGTAGATACTATAATATTCTTTGATTCTCTTCAGTTCCGTTAGGTTTCAGGATCTACAATAATCTGATGCGGTTTCTGGTCTGCTGGTCTCAATGCTAAACTTAGCTGCGCACTGTAGTACTAGTTATTTGACATATTGCAATTGTAGCAAATGCTGTCTAGTATACAATCATGTAATGGTATTATTGTACTGTACGTAATGTAGGCTTTTATAGCTCAGTTACTGTGTGCAAACAGTGATAACTTGTTAGCACACAAGAATCCTGTTTCTCATTCATTTTTCTTCCTGAAATTCTTACATTAAAGCACTGCAGTATATGTAAAAGACTGGCCATGTGGATTCATCTACTAGGCATGCTAGTGAGTTAAATGGTTGCAGTCACAGAAACAAAGGGAATAACATTACATGTAGACTCACTGAGGAAGAATTGTGAATCTGTCATTGACATGTTTTGGGTTTTATGACAGATGTTGACAATAATAAATGAACTTGTGAAGTGCAAAGCTGTGTTGATGTATTTTCTAGTAGCACTAGATGATTCCTGACAGAAAAATACTAGCAAGGAAGAGTTTCATAATATAATATTACTAATGAACAACAGACACTTTATCAGTCAGGTAACACCTTCAAGTTGTTTATTCTTCTGATTCAAAGAAAAACACTGACATGAAGAGTACATCACTAGAAATGTACCACAACAATCTTGGTTACTAAGAATGCTTCAAACAAGCGATGTGACCAAAAAACCATCACAACAGCAATGGACATACATTGTATGTAGCACGTCGGCAGAACGTACTGCGCCTGCGTGAAACCCTGATTTTTCAAAGATTTCGTTGGATGTTTGGTCAATGTTGCATCAGAATTCTGCCCGTTGCCGACGGTATCTGTTCTGAGATAACATTTGGAAACTACGGACGGAGTGTTAACCTTATTTGCACAAATACAACCTTATATGAGACGTTCTGTTGAAGTGCTATGCACAATACGGGTTTTGCGCAGGTGCAGTACGTTCTGACGACGTGCTAACATATGTCATTGTTATAATCATGGAACAATTTATCAAAATTTTATACTAAGAGTTCACAAAAGCAGTCTATGAAAATGAACTGTAACACACTCATCAATCTTTTAACAATACCAAATTTCTACCTACATGGATATAAGAAAGACTAGTACATTGTAGGTGGGTACAGCAGGGAACATTGATATACAAGAAATAGAATCAATTCCTAAATGTTATTACCAACACCACCCTCTTCATGGGTACTGTTGTTGTAATCCAAGAAGCAGCGATGTGTGCTTATATTGCACAATAAGTAAGGCTCTCTTGACCTTGACTTATAAAGGTCGGCACACCCCCACTTAACTGACTACAACAACCGAACCCAGAGGCATAAAATGACATCAACTTCTATCAGCACCAGTAGTATTGCACATAAGTAAAGCCTTCTAGGCCTTGACTTACATATCATCAGATTTCTCTAACCAATCACAACATGTGTTTTAACTGTCTCAGTAAGTAAAGCTCTTGACTAAGATACATAATCTCTCTAATCTTGACTAAGAAGATACATAATATGCAAATATATACATTTTTTCTCATGAAAAACTACAATCTGATTCTCTTGCTGAATTGTGACTGAAAACAATTGAATGTATTTCCAGTGACAATTAGCCTACAGAATAAGTTGTAGCTTGAACAAGGCCTTCTAGAACTTGACTTTTAGGCATAAGCCTCTTCATTCATGTTACAGGACAAACAACATTATAGTATTTTCTCAACATTACTGCATAGAAAGTAAGGCCTTAGCCCTGACAATCATGATTGCTTCAGAAATATTTCAGTCTGATATTGCAGTTACATAAAGCCTTCAAAGAAAGCTACAAGTACAAGTAAGACACTCTTGGCCCTGACTCATAACTCTTGGAATCTCTACAAAGAAACAACCTTTCAGCATAAACAATAGTACATACTGCACCAAAAGTAAAGCTTTCTAACCCTTGACTTGCTCAAGGAAAAGTTAATCACATTATACCCACACTCTTAATCAAAGTATTTCAACATTCTTGAGGACTTGTGCAGGTAATTAACGAAAGGCCGAAGCTAAATCTCATTTACCAGTTTGTAATGTTGAGTATTTGCCAACAGGAATTTCATCAGTGGCAAGCTAAGACCTGTGCATAGCAGTCTCTAACCATAGCAAATCACATGCAATGAGATCAAACAGATCAAGACTGTAGAATGCAGGCTAGCCTCCTTTTCAGGCGTTCCGGGATTGTTGTTTTTTTTGTGGGGGGGGGTGGAGATTTTCTGATCAGACGTAAATCGCACGGAACACAAGCTCTGGCTGGTAACCAACCCTACATAGCCATCCAAAGAAAACGACCGATCCTGGAACGCCTGAAAAGGAGGCTAAACGCAGGCCAAGAAATGTTAAATGTAAATATGTAAAATGCACTGTCCTCAGAAGCAAATTATCAGACAAGTGCTGTTGATCATAACATCATAACAAAGTGTAGGTATGTCTATTATGTATTATGTTCTGACACTTCAAAAGGAATTTCTGTAATCTTATACTATTGATGGTACTATGTACTACCAACAATACATGACTTTTGAGTTAATTTACAAATTCTCTTCTGTGTCTAATAATCTTGAAAACACCACAGGAAGATCCCAGTTGGAGTACAAATAAAGCACTGAAAGTAAGGCCACCTCAGCCCTGACTTCCATAGGAAGTAAGTAAAATATTCCAGAGTTTTTCAAACTACAGAAAGTTTTCACTAATATCCAACACATCACAAAGACCAGCACACACACTGGGAGTTAAAATACTGCAATAAGTAAGGCCTTTTAGGCCCTGACTTACAAAAATATTGCCTTTTCTCTTGGATACACAAAAACATTTTCATTCACAATATAATCACTGCATATAAAAGTAAGGCCACCTTAGCCCTGACTTCTATAAAAACCCTGTATATGCCAGACAGCCCTAAACCCAAATATAAATTGTTACCAGAACAATAAGTAAAGCCTTCTTGGCCTTGACTTATAAAAATATATTATTCTGCATAGAAAGTAAGGCCTTCTTGGCCATGACTTATCTGAAAAATGTTATGGTGATCCCATAATTATTGTGAATGACAGATATTTGGTCAGTTCTGATATTGTTCTATGAGTAACAGACTGGAAAAGAATGCACCTGTGTTTAAAAAAACAGTACAAAGAATCTACATGTAAAAGAAAAACAGGATATAGAAGCATTCAACCATGTCAAATCTCACTCTTGAATACACAAATGTATTATCTAACATGACTGAACATAAATAAAACTCCTGGGATAACTTATTATTAATGGCACTGATAACACCAACAACACAGGTTTGAAGTACTACAATAAGTAAGGCCCTCTTAGCCCTGACTTATATAAAAATATAATTTCTTTCACAAATGTACAGTAAAACAGCATCTCTACATTCGATATACTTTTTACAAGTAAAGCCTTCTTGGCTTTGACTGATAAAAATATATACAATTTTTAGACCACGGCACTAACATAAACTGATTATGACAGTTGCAATTCCCTGATTTTTAAAAAAATGTAGCAATGTTTACAAAGAAACAAAAGAAATGATAAAGCAAGGTCACAACAAAAATTTGATATTTAAATAGACTAGCTATAGGAACAATGGGTCACAAAGATTGTAAGACATAGTCTATCCCTTTCCCAAATCCTTGACAATTTCAAGGCAGTGAAAACAGACATCTGGATACAATCCGTACGAGTTTGTTAGATGATATAGCAGCATAAGTAAGGCTTTCTTAGCCCTGACTTAATCTTACACAGGATTCTAGCAGCAAGTCGAGAAGTGAAGAAGCAACAATTTGCTCCAAGATGTTTTGTTACACTAAGAGATTTATCCAAGATTCAATAATATCTGTACGACTGAGGAACTATTATAACAATATCACACATGTATGACCTTAGGGTAAGGGATAGATGGACAAATGCTATTATAATATTGAATCTGGCAGTGCTTGAAGCTTAAAATACCATTGGTCCTTTTGACTATGTGACCTGCATGGAAGCAGAAGGGAATCCTAACACAGCATATTTCTTAAGCTGTTACACATTCCTACTTCTTGGGCATCTTGCTTTAATTTGTTCACTGCTAAGGATCATATTATATCAAGTAAGAGCACAGAGTAGATGTGAGGTACGCAAACAGGCACCAGAACAGGGTTATGCCCTTTGGGTCCAGCTTGTATGTTGATGTTGCAGTAGAGTGGGCAGCACCCTGCAGCTGTGGGGAGGGGGGCGTTGTTGTGTTTCCCTCAGTGGTATGGAGGGTAAAGCTGCTATGATCAGACAGGCCGTACACAGACACATACACAGTTGTGAGGGCGTCCTGACTACTGTCTGGTTCCGAAGGGAAGAAGACATCCTGAAATGGAAACAAGAAGTTTTAAAATGTGATCTTTCCAAAACTCTTTCTGTTAATGTTTTCTGTAAACTACAGGAATTCAAATTAGCTAAAAAATATGCATTTAACCAAAAATTCTACATCTTTAAAATGAGTATTAAATAGTTTCTTACCCCTGATGTCAGTGTAAAGTTGTGGATAGCTCCATTAGGAGTTGTCACCAAAGATGAACCATATATGGCCACCTGACCTCTGTTCAAGGTCAGTTTGAAGGTCATCCCAGCATGAGGGACAACGAAGGACAAGTGACGGACAGCATCCTTGTCAAGGTCAGCAGTAACAGGAGTCCCAACAGGAACAGCGGCCACAGCTGTCAAGAAAGACAACTTTTCATCAACTTCTAAAAGTAACTTCTGAAGAAACTGAGTCTGTACTGTTTTCTTGAGACAAAAGTGGATCCAAATAAAGTCAAAGTCCTATTACCATCATCAAAAGACTTATTATCACATTTAATATTTAAAACTTTCATACACATCATCTTACTTACCCCTACAGAGAGACTTCTCCATGTCTGTCACAATCTCCTCAAGGTCACGGAACCTTCTGACCCTGAAAACCTTCCCAGCAGGCCCTGCCATGGTGTCCAGCTCCTCCTGATCCACGTCGTTTGTCACCCCGACGGGAAACACGGTGACGCCCAACTCCCGCGCTCGCTGAGACCACACCGTCACGTCATGGTAGTCACCGGACTGTCCATCAGTTAGCAGTATACTCACCTACATGTATCAGCAAAAAGATAAAATAGAGCATGTTTAAAGTTTCGATCCAACACAAAGAAGTTCTCTCACCTTAGTCACCTAGAGCTTTCGACAAGTCACT
This sequence comes from Branchiostoma belcheri, assembly GCF_001625305.1. Lineage (NCBI taxonomy): Eukaryota > Metazoa > Chordata > Leptocardii > Amphioxiformes > Branchiostomatidae > Branchiostoma > Branchiostoma belcheri. The sequence goes on from NW_017804476.1 coordinate 89,372, forward strand.
CTGGTCTTCCTCAGTTGGGCAAGATGACTTATATGTATTTATGTTATTTTGAATTTGTAAATCTTAAAAAATCACACAACATTACAAGATGCTACTACATGTACTAACCTTGGGAACACCTTTGGCAACTTCTCGTGCTCCATTCTCCACAGTAAAGCTGTGTGTTGTGATGTACTGTAGGGCTTCGCCCGTGTGTGTGAACAGGCCTTTATCATACTCTATATCCTCCACGGCCTCAATAAGGGGGGCTGCACTCGTGTGATCCTTCAGTTCTATCTCCAGATTCACTGAAAAACTACAGAAAAATATACAGTCTGGTCAGAAAAGTTTGTTTGTGAAACATAATGTATTTCAAGTTTATATGGTTACCTGTAAATAAGTCGGGCAAGGTTAACCAACGAGAAGCCTCCATTTCCCATCGGTTATCAGGCTGTAACATCATAAGTGGTGAATAATGAAAGAATGGTCGGTTATAAGAATAACCTCATAAACCACCTTGTTTGCTACACTCGCTCGGTGGTTTATTCGGTGGTTATCGCACATGACCAGGGATTATCTCACCATATACACCTCGGGGCAGGGCATTAACCCTAATTATTATCTTCTCTAAATTCTTCCGACTTGTTTCAGAAATATTCAACATGATTGATTAAAATGCCAACTTCCTTTTCCATCCTAGTAATGTTGAGGTTCTGAGTTAGAACTGACCTGTACTGTATGACTCCCACCCTGGTTAGCTCAGGTCCTATGGTGAAAGACTGTATGATGGTGTTCACAAAGTCCTTAGACAGTTGGAAGTTTTCCCCACCCACACTGGCTGAACCATCTAACACAAACACCAGGTCCAGCCCTGTCGCATTGCAACCTGAAGTAAAACAAAAAGAGTTGTGGTAACCCAGAGGGAAATAATATATAGGTACAAACAGGGAAAATTGGCTTTAATAATATTTATCCTTGCAAAAGTGGTACTCTGTGCTGCATTAATGCTCAAAGTTTAATACTGGGTTGAGGCAACATTGATGCCAACTGTCATGATAATTTTCTTGTTACAACAACAATTAAATTCACTAAGGAACATTTTAGAATACATGGGGAGGAAACAATCTGCATTTGCCTGCAAATGTTGACTCTTTAGTTCAATACTTACTTAAAAAAAGTGTCCTTTAATCAAATTAATGGTGTTCTGGGATGTAGGCACAGGTGTTTCTTTGTGTATCTAAATATGTAAGTCACAATTTTTAGATAATGCCAAGGACATTAATCTCATGTTCACAAATCTACATTTGTATATTAAGCTTCTTCCTATTTACATAAGATACAGAATCTATAATTAAGCTTCTTCCTATTTACATAAGACTTAAGGTACAGAATTATGCCACACAAAGGACATTCCACTTGTAAAACGTCCTTGGCATTATGAAGTACTGTAACAGTAAAGGCAAGAAGCCAAGGAGAAGTGTTTTGAGTCTCCACACAGTAAAAATGCATGTGCCATGTTATCTAGTTATGGTGTCCATGGAAACTTGTCTCCTAGGAAACCCAGGCTGCAGGTTAGACAGATGTGGAAGTTCTCACCAACCAGTCTCCAGCTGTAGTTTCCATTAATGTCAGGAATTTGGCTTTTAGCTACGATTTTTTGATTGGGTGTCCAGTTTTTTTAATTGTATGCTATGCGCTGCAAAGCCGCACAGAAATCGACGCTAGCTTTTTAGGGAGGCTTTTTGGAAATCTGTAATGATCTCAAACACAACTTCCTGCATTTTGAGGTTCACATCTTGAGGAATCTTGCAGACAAGTTTTTTTCCTTCATGACAACATCATTTTTGTATTTATAGTAAGGCTGAAGGGGGGCATGTGTGCATGGCGGGGTTTGGGAGTGAAAAAAATAGGGTGTCTTTAGAGTGTCCCCAAAAAGTAGAGAGTCCAATTTCTTGTTATTTTCAGTACAGGGAATTCAAAGGACTGCCAGACACCCCCATAGCCAACAAGCTGCCAAGAATTTGGCTTTGAAGTTTGAGTACTATCCCAGCAGTTAGTGAATGCTTTAGAGTATCAGAACATTTTTGTTATTTATAGTAAATTATACATATACTACTTTCCATTCTAATATCTACCTTAAACATTCCATTAGCCTACTGTAGTAAGTCCTTGAGACAGTAAGTTATAGGTAAGTGATACATAGTTCACAGGAAAGGACATCGGAGATTCAAACTTTACAGACAAACATTGGGGAGCTAAATATACAAAGTCATATGCATGTTTACACATATCATCACATCGATCTCCGGCTCCGGCAAAACCCAGCCCTTTTTCTAAACATTCATCTTTAAACAAAATTTGTTAATGGTAGATTAGATCCTTATATTATTGCAATACATTTGTATATGTAATTTCAATATGTTGTTGGTACTGTGGTCATCAGCGAAATGTGTAGGGAATATAAACTACAGTTGGATAATTTCATCAGGTTGGTAAACGACTGAATAGCAAAATTCTTTTTGTCAAAACCATTTATTTTTCACTAGCCAACGTTTCGATGACTGTCTGTCATCTTCATCAGGGCAATTCTGACTGGTTTACTGTGCACTGACACTAGTGCACTGGTTGTGATAAAAAGAATTTTGCTTTACAGTTGGAACAGTTTTAAACTTCATGGCAATAAGCCAAACCTCTAGGTTCAAAAATAAAAGCCATGTTACGTGCTGTAGGACATGTCAGCCAGTCTTCATTACATCTTCAAAGTACCGAACCCCAAAACAGAAATAACTGTCAATCAGTCCACAGACCTTGACTGTGAACTTCATGTGTATCTGACCCTTGCAAGACTGGAAAAATTGAACAGCAAACTGTGAAACCCAGAGGGTTAGAAATAGCTGTCAGTCAGTATCAAATAACGATATTGAACTTTACCATGTACATGTATGCCTTGCGCTCCCAAGAACGGGAAATATGAGCAATTCAGATTTCAAAATGTTGAAAGCCAAGATAGATACATGTATAGCTGTCCGTCAGCAATTATGCTTCATCATTGAACAAATTTCTACTAGTAGCCCTCAGAAGACTAGATAAAAAGGGCATCAAAGTGTCAAAAGGTTAGAAACAGCTGTCAGTCAGTCTTTAGATCCTGATATTGCACTTTATCTACATGTATGTCTCACACTTACAAGATGGGGAAATCTATCAATCTAGAATCTATTTCAAACATTGTTGTTTTAGTAAAACTTTAACACATTTTCTGCTATAATAAGTATAAGCCTACCTGGCCCCTGGGTTCTTAATGACATTTGGGGAGTAAAAGATCAACATCATTGCGCCGCAAAAACGTGTTGAAAGTTGCAGAAGATACCCGAATGAAAACTGTTGTTTGTTTACATTCTTTTTAGGAGCCTCCTAAAAATACAGCAGGCCTGGCGCAACTTACTTATTCTCGTGCTGCGCTGAGTCACTGGAAAAACGAAATAGCGATGTTGAAAGTTATTGAAAATGACAATCCTGATCAGAAAATTTCAATTATTTATATTTACAGTTTTGGCGCAAAAATCTTACATAGTATCCCTTTAACTTCTAAGCCCTTGCTGACCTGTTACTTCCTGGGCTGCTATGACGTAGTGGTTAGGACTCTTGTCCAGCGCACTGTTACAGTAGTTCTTCCAGAAGGCAGCCTGTGCAGGGATACTGGGCGGGATCTCGTCTTCAACCGTCAGGATTCTCAGACCTGCCACCAGGGACGAGTACAGCGGTTTCCTGCAGATGGAATCAAATTTTTTGTGTGATTAACCATTGTCATAGCAACAAAATTCATAATTGCAGTAAAACATAGTCTTTAGCTGATGCACAGGGCACAAATATTTTTGTAGGTTTATGTGTGTGCTGTGTTAGCTTCTTCTTCGTGTCCGAAGATCTAAAATCATTGTTATACTTTTATAGTACTTTTCTTTCGAAATGAAAGAAAATTAGTTTTTGATGACATTCTACCTGGCAAAAACAGCTGTTTCAGACTCCCGCAATACTAGTATTTTATCTTGTAATATATTTTCTGCACCCAATTTTTTAGGTTGTGTAATGTTATATGTTCTGCACGACAAGCTTCTAATCTCGATTCAGGTCATTTGGCACTCGGGCACCTCGGCTGGCCACTTGAAACTTGCCAGTCAATGGAAAAGGCAGCCGTGCTGTTTTAAGAAACTTGTGGCGTAGAGAAAACCTGGCCTGAATAGTGAATGCAGTGACTAAGTTTAACAGAAGCAAGCCTTCTTTACCTAAGGTCTTTCCAACGTAGATCTTCCCTGTGGATACCAAACTTGGCCGCGATACTGTTCCATATAGGCCGGAGGTGTGGGTAGGTTCTAGTATCCAAGGTCTGCCTGAAATCACTAGAGTCAACCTGCAACAAAAACATACCTACCGATGACTTGCAAAGTTAAGTCAACCGTAGCACCATGTTTTTAAGTTGATGTTTGTTCCAGTTGTTGGTTATTTGGGAGCGGCCATTGGAGTCAACTGAACCTTAAGTTGACTTTAGGACTGGTATTTTCCATTTTGTGCAGTTAAACATATACTGTATTACTACTAAGGCAGTAAGTAACTAAGTACGTTAGTAAGTACTTCAAGGGAACTAATTACTCCGTGAAGGAGGTCAGGACCTCCGGACGGAGTGTTGTAATCGGCTGATTTTTCATGTTCGCAGTCAAAACACTGGGTTCTCTTTGTGTAATCGGCACGCAATTTTATACGCCGTCTGCGGGCATGCCCGTGTTGATGCACGAATGTGTATTTTTGCCGTTGCTGCTTTCGCGGTCAATGTAATATCGCAGACGCACCCCTACAATTACGAGGCGAATTAGAATGGTCCAGAAAAACGCGTTGTTTGGAATAGCAGTGGGGTTCAAAAAAGTTCATGCAGATACGGGGTGGTTTTTATAAGTGGTTCCAGATGTTTTTGCCCATGGTTAAGAGATGCCAAGTTTTTTGGAAGATGTTCGCAGCCAAAACGCATTCTTCCGTACGTCGCATTTCTGTGTAATTTCGCATGTGGTGTTGCATTATGTCCGGGATGATGCACGTCTTTTTATTTTTACCGTAGCTGTTTTGATATTGGAGTAAATGCTTATTTTCGAAACATCCCCATTTCTTTGAAATGGTTTCGTCCGTTTATGCAACTGTTACTGCGCTAATGACGACCAGTCGCGCTGTCCTGATACACCGCGAATGTGCGAGTGTTCCCTGTAGACAGTCCCGGGAGTCATTTTTTTCGCACATTCCAGGAGCCAAACCAAAATACGTTCATGAACCGAGTCCAAAAAACCGAAACGTGAAAATCGGATGATCGGACCTGATGTACATTTCTCTTTCTATAGATTGTACACACAATACACACATCTTTAGATAATCTGGCCATGGCAGGTTAAAAAAAAAGTAACCCTGAATCATACTAGATTAGCGTAAATGCATGTTAATGCGTTCAAAACAAGAAAAAATTGTTTCCGGGTATTAATCTCTTGAATCACGGCGCTGAATATTGACGCAAAAATATTTCGGGCATCGCGCGCCCTTCCCGCGTCACGTGTAGGCATCTCGCATCTCTGATTGGTTGTTGCGTCTTAAGATGACTGAGCCGACGCGCGTTTAAACAATTTTTCTTTGTTCGATTTATCACACTTCACAGAGAATTGTCGCCAATGGCTACTTCTTTTTGTTGCAATATATAATACTTCACGGAGAATTGTCGCCTATGGCTTCTTGTTTGAATTTACCATCAGTGCATAAGGTAAAATGCATTGGTAACTACCACTGGTGACTGTGAATAAACCTTACGTCTAATTCCAAATCTAAATCCTACTAGGGACTATTCTATGGAAGAAGTATTTTTCCATACATATAAAAAATTAACGTTATAGATGATACTAATAAACAGAGAATGTTATGAAAATGGTAATGATGTACCCCATGAGGACATTTTCCCACGGCCACTGGAATGGATGTAGTGATCGATGGCAGAGTGGAATTTTTATGGCAAATATGGCCAAATATTAAACATTACTGTGCGATGGCCATCAATTTAGAGCCAAAGAAATATCATGTAAGTGATCATCTTACCAAAAATACAATAGAACTGTACTAACTGATGTAACGTTATATAATTTGCTAAATTAATAATAATTGATTTTCTCTTTTACATCTGGTGACCACAGGTAGCTGCGGTTTAGTGGTCATAAATCACAAGCAGAAAATCATAATTATTCAGGGTATTACTGTAATCAACTAAAACGTTATTGATGTTATCACTGATGTCCTATCGAGTGCTGACCTGCCATATGCCCCCGTCATACCCGGGACGATAGGTCCTCTCCTCCCGCCCGTCTTCGGTCGCTGCCCGGGCCATCCGCCGTAACATCGGAGACAACAGCCGGTGGGAATCAAACACTTTGGAGTCGTGAATCTTCGCCATGCAGGCCACCACCACAGGGGTACCCCGTGCTTCGGCTTCCAGGGTCAGGTCTACGGGGCGTCCCGGGACAAGCCCTCGGGGAGGAGTGCGGGCCTGCCCGCCCACCGCAGCGGACAGGATCCCCTTGTAACACAGCACGAACATGGTGAAAAGCATGAGGATCCACGGGAAAGGACACATCTTGGCAGCGGTGAGGATCTCTTGCGTGTCTGTACAGTCATGAGAGAGTTTCTGGGCTGGCGTGACAAGAGTGGTTCGACAAGAGATAGATCAGCACATGGGAGGATCGAACAGGGTGCTAGCGCTCTCACAGTGACCCTTTGCCCTTCCCGATCGCCTGCCTTCTCCAACCCGTTCGGATACTTGAGTCAACCGATCTTTCCGCGAACAAAGGAAGGAATGACAAACTATCGTGACTACGTGACGGCCTGACTCCTAGCGAGTTGGAGAGGAATGTGGGCCGAGGCGAACTGTTGACACTTCTTTACACTTTACCGCATGTCGCTTTTCTTTGACCCTAGCTTTCTATTCCCAGAATCACTTGCGTGAGATGAATTCTTCTTCAAGCAGATGTGGTGGGGTAAATCGCACCGCACCAAATGCGTACAAAAATGGAGACATCACTTGACTACACATTTATTTGAGAGTAAGAAACAATGTGAAAGTTTTAACTCTTTTAAAAAGGTTCTTTATACATACCGGTATATATTGAATCTCAGTTGAACACAAATGCTCAATTTTTTAACGTTAACATTAGATTGACAAAACAGCAGCACCTAACGTTATACGCAACACAATATTTGTGAAAAATGTAGGATATTTCCCCCAGTCCTTACAAAAATTATTTTTCCTGCAACCCACAACATAAAATTGGATTATTCTACTGTAAGAATAAGTTCTGTTGGTTCCATGCAATAACTTAGATAATCAGTAGGTGGCGCTGTTGCATTACATGAGCTAGTGCTGAGGCATGCAGGGTGGCTAATAAAGTGTCCATAAGAGTCTAGAACATCTCGCTTTAAAGTTACAATCGATATCTCTCTAAACCTCTCTTGTGAATCTAAGCAATAGTCCACACCTTTTGTGATCAACAACTAATGGTAACATTCAATGGTAACATTACTGTAAAATCACAACATTATGTTATTTAACATCATGTAACGTGTAATTCAAACATTCCCCAAAGCAAGAATAAAAAAGCTACCATACGCATCAATGAAAAATGTTGATTCTCTAATAAAACCCTGATAGAAGAACACAACATACATGTACTTCTATTTAAAACTTTGTTTGCTATCTTTCTCTCCATCCACAATCAAATAGAATTGAAACTTTAAAATACTGATAAAAGTAGATCCAGTTTGGATCTTGTGAGAATTTCATCCATTAAATCACGTTTGTATGGCACATTCCTATCTGTTGGCCAGTTCACACTATATATTTCTTCTGAGAAGTAAAATCTAGAAGTATCAAATTCTTTCCAGCAATATATGCTTCCTGCAACAGCTGCCTGATCAATCAAAATATACAGGGATACTTGTTACAGCATTAAAATGGCACTACTTATTTTCTTGCTATACAACGAGTGGTCAATGATCTGACAGTGGCGTCTTGTCATAGACCACATTAAAACACTCACTGTTACTCAGTGTCCAGTCCAATTTTACGTAATTGAATCAAATTTTACGTAGTTAAAACTTAAAATCCTCTGCCAACCGTCTTACCCGACTAGCGACCACTTTTTTGTGGTTGACATTGGGCATTTATAGTAATTCAATCTACAGTCAATTTTAGTACAGATGTTATTGTCTAGCTGGTTTGTTACAAGGAGGTAGCTAGTACTTGTAAGTTGGGGTGGGTACTGGTTCAGCCGGACCGGTTTAAACCGGAACTTCATTCGGGAACCGAGTCGAATAGAAACGAAACGCGATAATTGCATCATCGGACCTGATGTACATTTTTGTAGTACATTGTCTTAAGATAATCTGGACATGGCAAGTAAAGAAAATAACGCTGAATCAAACTAGATTGGCCTAAATCCATGTTTGTCTATTTTTCTGTAACTGTGTTCAGCTTCAATATACAATGTATAACTTGAACATAATATGTAACACACTAGTGAGTCGCCTGTACTCGTGTTTCGCGCTCAAAAATATGATATTGTACTACTGTACAATAATCAGGTCCAGGTTTAGGTCCAGAACTGGACCTGATCCTCTGAACCTGATCCGAAGTTGGACCTGAATTTTCTATACAGTTACCCACCCCTACTCGTATTCGTAACCATGGGTTAAGTCGTTGATGGCTGCTCTTCTAACTAAGTCCTTGATGAACTCTTTCTCTTTTGCAAAGTCATGGATCACAGTGAAGTAGGCAAACAACCCCTCAAATTCCCCTTCTATTGTCTTGTTCTCGAAGTAGTGGTAGGGTTTATCGTGTCGCAGGCCGAACCCTACGATGTCTACCATGTCACAGAAGTGGAAAGCTGCTACGACAGCGATGGTGCCGATGGTTGGGACATTCTGGAGAAGGACACAATGGCAAAGTTGTTAAAAACTACATGTAGGAAGCCAATATTCAGTTGTCATACATGTTGTGGAAAAGGCTGTCTTAGGCCACACCAATTTAATTTGTTGGTTCTCAGATTCATTTTTTTCTGATTTTCAAACAAAAAAAACAACTTTTGGTTCTGAATCAACTCAAAAATGCAAATATTTTGGCCCCAACAGTTGAGGTAAGTCCTTTTCTTCCTAGTTGTTACAGTTTTGCCAGCTATGAATACAGTGGTTTGCTTAAAAGTTCCAAATTCATTGTTTGAATATTAACTAAGAGTTTTGGGTTGACTTAATGGCTCCTATCATAGCATTTGGTTCTATCAGAGAATGCCTAGACCTGATTTTATTCTAATTTTTTTTTTCCCTGTCGCTTCACATTTTTTTCTGAAAAAAATCCAAGAACCAACAAATTAAATTGGTGTGGCCTTACCCCAGTAGATACTTGTCAGGGGCTGATTTTATAATTATATTATCACAGTCTGCTTGAAAATCATATGACAGAAAAATTCTATGATGACCTATAGTTACAACTAATGTGACTGCACCATAACACAAAAGCAGCAATAGTTATCATTCTTATGTGTTCAGATGTCTAGAAGAGAATGTGTTTTGCCTACCATCATTCCAACATGTTCGTATGATGTACTGCGGGCAACTTGGGGGTTTAAGACGCGGATGCGACTTGGTTCAACATTCAAGGTATCCCCTATCTCCTTCCAGAACGTTCCTTCAGGCTTCTCCTATGACAAGGCAACAACAGAAATCAATCAGACCAAGAAAAGATATGAAAACTGCTGAAAATGATAGATTAGAAAGGAGGGCCTGCAAGGGGGGGTCCCGACAACGCTCTATGCTGAATTCGGAAACCTCTCGATTACGCTTTACGATAAATTCCAAGTGCATTACGTAGAATTACGTATTACATAGAGTTAAAACGCTGAATACGCTCTACGCAAAAATATTAGAGCGGTCCGTCTACGCTCTACGTAGAATTAAAACGGCCAATTACGCTCTACGGAAAAGGGCTTGCGGGCCTCCATATTGTATGTTTGGGAATGCATCAACAGCAGCTAGTGACACCTGTGCTGCTGTGCAATGTGAACCAGTCAGAACTGCCCCGAGGAAGGTGACAGACAGTCACTGAAATGTCAGCTGAATAAAAGATTTGGTTGTGTAAAAAGAGTCTCTTTACTCAGTGTCTTACCAACCTGATGAAACTATTCACAGAGGAATAAGGCAGGGTATTTCAAGTTGATGCTAGCATCCCACCTTTTGAATTACTGCTAGCAGCCAGGCCAGGTCGTCAGTCTTGTATGGCACGAGCACGTAATCTGCATCAGAGTCCACGTCTTTCAATGTCGCACTCTCAGGGTAGATGAACCGAAAGGTCGTCTTGGATCCTATGTCCTTCTCATAACCACGGACAGGAGCGGCATTCATTCTGTAGACACAAAATCATGTCTGACATGATGTCTTAACTTGAAGAATTTTCCTACTGAACAAGCAGACATTTTGGTTGCGGGCTATTTATTCTTTTTGAGGCCTTTCTACCATTCCATGTTTCCATGATAGTAGTAGCTGCAATTTTGGAGGAAAATCAAAGAAACTGTGGCTGGTACTACCAGGGAAACATACAGAATCATAGAAGAGATTGAAAAAAGGCGAAAAACGTGTGCCTGAGAAGCTGGTGTGTTACGCTGAAAGGCGGTTAAACTGGCTATAAAGATACAGAAAACAACATGTACTTTTCAAAAATTTTCTAGAAAACAATTGTATGTAACTTCTACAGATGTGGGGTTGATCTAGATGAGTATATCTGTTTTCTCCTCTTACCTCATGACCACGTCATACTTGTCTATCGTTGACCCAAGATTCTGGCCACTGACCAGTCCAGAGCTGCCGACAACAATACATCTGCGACACTTGCCTCCTCTGCACAACAGAAAACATATTAATAATTAATAACTGGTTTTTACCTGACAAACAATACCCGTGCGGTCGCAGCCTTTATACGGCTGAATTGATGCAGGGTATCACATAATAATCAATACAAATCACAACAATCAAACAAAACACATGATACACATATCTGTCGCAAGACCACATTTTAATTTGTTGGTTCACGGATTTGTCAGCCTGATTTTTTTCTGATTTAAAAAAAAAACATTTCAGGCCTTGAATCAACTCCAAAATGCTCATATTTTGGCCCAAACAGTTGAAGGGCCCCTTCTTTTCAGAGTTGTTACAGATTTTCTATCTATCAATGCAGTGGTTTGATTACAAGTTTCAAATTCATTGGTTGAATTACAAACCAGCCTGGTATGTTGACTTCATGGCTCCTATCATAGCATTTGGTTATACCAGTCTATCATAGGATGCTTAGACCTGCAACTGTTGTTTTTTTTTCACCCTGTTGCTTTAGATTTCTTTAAATCTGAGAACCCACAAATCAAATTGTTGTGGCCTTATATGTCTTCTTAAGCCTTAATAGATTTTATCAAGAAGCCCCAGCTATTGTATTGTTTGTACTGTATCATGATCTTTCACAGTTCAGAGTTGTCAACCCAATTGCCTATAATTCAATATTCTAGTCCAAGATAAGAGCCTTTGAATGTTGAGGCTTTTTGTACTTACCCTGACAAAACTGGGTGATCAGAACTAGGCAGCAAATCCAGAAGCTGGTCTACCATCTTACCTGGAAAATACAGAATATACACTGTAACAGACTCTTTCACTTTTCTTCAGGTATGTGTCTAAAATCATGTACGTCCAAAGCAAACAAGAAAAAGGAAAACATGCTTTGCCTGAAAATGGCCCAAACCCCAAAATAAAGCAATTTTACAAGCCTGTATCCATAACGTCTGGGAATACTTGGCCCCTCTACCTTCATGCCAAATTTCATGTTATTTGGCCCAAAAATTAAGAAATTTTGGAGAAGAAGAAACATGAGAGAAAACAATATATTTCAGCCATACCATGGTATGACTGAAATATAATTAGTAAGCTATGAAGAATGAAAGAGCAAAAAGTGCTTACAGTCCTGGTCTGATAAATAAAATGGAAGTTTGTCGTGTCCATCGTCCATCAGTCCCCTCCACTCCCTGAAGCCTTTCTTGACAAACAGTGGTAAGTTGGTGTTAAACCTGTGTAGGGATACAACAATGAAGCAGTATAAGAGAAAACATAACGTTTTTATACTACACGCAAAACAACAGTTTACTACTTAACTTAAATTTCAATTTCAGACAGGTTCCTCACCCACAATATTTTTTTGTTTTGCTTTCCTGAAATTGCATTGGATGTCCTTAAAAAATCACATAGCTATAATACTAGTGTGTCGGACAAGTTTTCCAGTGTCTCACAACATTTCAGCAAGGGCGCTTTTGAAGGTAAGGGTTTCTAAATTATCTTATCCCTAGATTTAGAAATCAAATTGCAAAGAAGACTGAACAAGGGCAACTATATAATAAGGAGTTAGTTACTTTGGGTTGATCTCAGTGACCAAACTCTTGGCATACCCTGGAATACAGGAGTCTCCTTCTGGATACCTGAAAAAGAAGTGACAGAAAAATCTGATAACTCCTGCCCAGGGTAAAGTATTGGCAATGCTATAATGGTATTATTAGAATGTATGAAACAGATACAGCACATGTGTGCATTTCAATGAGACTTGATATTAGAACTTGTTATCATAGAAGGTACATGTAGAAGATATATACCACAAGATGGAGAGACATAAGTACAATTTAACGGTACAAACATAAATGCATTTACTGAATCCAAAACATTACAGTAACTATAGTGGTACATGCCATTGAGTAAATTGATTGGCAATGTACATGTACATATAGTACATGTACATGTATATCATTGTGTGTGACTGTGAGTTGGTACAACCAAAAGCAGTTCACATTGCCAATCAAAGACTAAAAGAAGTACAAGTTCCAAAAAAATTATTCCGTCTCATACTCACTTAATAGGGTGAGAGAATTTTGGTCCAGGTGGTCTGAAAATTCACAGTGCAAGAAAATAAAATCAAAACCATGCGCATCCAAGTTCACAAAGAAAAAAAAAACACAGAAAACATGCAGTCATTTAAAGATGCAGACATTTTGAAGCAGTTGCAAGATAATGAAAGTCACATCAATGATAAAAAATGTGAACATTGAAAGATAGAAAATGTTTGTATGTCCTTTCTGAGATTATGTTATATACGGTCAGTAATATATATGTATTCTGTATTATTCTAATATGTATTGTTTTATGGGTTCATACACCTGAAATATGGAATACATACTATATGATTGAATGAATGAAGAATAACTTACGTACCTTATTCCTATCCTTTTCAAAAACACTTCATCTGTAATTTAAATGACAAATATTTAGATTGCTTAATAACTGAAGGGTGGAATCCACTCAATTCACGCAACATGATTTTTATTTTTTTGCAGGATCTATGAAAGTTTCCCGACAAAAACACCCCTATGCTGGTTGAAAGACAGTAGACGTCCAAATCACAGCATAGGGGGCTCCTATGCTCAAAAGGCCTGAGGCGAGAACACTGCTAGACCCCTGCTGTAGTGCTTAGACAACTGTGTGGCCTACGGAGATGGGCACAAACCTATGCTGCACGTAAAGTGGAAAGAACCTTTCATGCAAGGGAATAAATGAGTACAGTACCTGTATAATTAAGCGATCTGTAATATTCCTGTAGACTGGGGCCTTCTGTTTTATGGATCTTGTAGCTGAGATGTCTGTAGAAGATGTTGATCGTGATGACCCCGGCTCCCAACAGGAACACAAACAGTCGCATGGACAGTTCCATCGTTCTCATGGTGATAATGGCTTTGTTTTACGTCTTTACGTGAACGCGTGTCGTCATGTTGCGAAAAGACAGCTATCATTAGTGAAACAATGAGCACTTTTCAAAGTTGCCCAGATCATTTTGGCTTGTGAAGGTACTGATGTGATGTCTTGTCTATCAAGATCAAGATCAGCAGAGTCCCTCAACAGAGACGGGGGGCGCCACAGACTTTCTGCAACCTATGATCTGGATCACACAGTCAGATTTTTGTATCGGGGCTTCTCACATAGCTGTAAACATCTTCTGTTCTGCACAACCTCTGAAGAATTCAAGAAAAATAACAATCAAATATATTATATAAATAGCTAGGATAAGATCTTAAAATAGCGTTGATCATGATGATCAAAATTCAAGAAGCTATGAAATATCTAGAATACATAATTTTGCTTTGATTTCTTTTATGAAAAATCATGTAACGTTACACATGATTTGATTCATCCTTGGGATTATGATTCATAGAACTAAATCATCATAAAGCATGCTATTACATTTACTTGTTCTTTGTTTCCTAATCGGTAAGATCATCGAAACAAACAAGCAAACATTTTACCTTGGCCTTGGCTGTACAAAAATCTCATTCATCATCAACACATCCACCCAGCCAGCAGCAAATCTGACCTTTCACCTTCATGGCATCCACACGTGAATTAGTTTGTAATCACCACCACAAAATACATCATTAAGTATTATAGGCTATAACATGAATTGATTTAGATATTATATATTCATGAATGTAGATTATGTCCGGAAATAATAGATATTTTTGAATATTTTATTAGAAATTCATTCGATCTGATGCGGTACCCCTTGTCCGATGATGTCACCATGGCGATGTTGCTAGGCCGTCTCACCGCTACTTGTTTATTCCCATTCCGCAGTTTTCCTTCAGAAACGTAAATATCATCCTAAATTCATGTTAGAATATGCTGTGATAAATTTATAGTATCTACAGCATTATTGTTGTTATCTGGTTTTGTTTTTATGAAAATGCACCCATCTTTTGAAAAGTGGACTACTTTCTGCGGAAGGACTCATGTCATCAACACCCCCAAAAATAGATCCCAATCAAAGATGGCGGGCTGTGTCAAGAATATTTGTGGGTTCGTTGGGTTTGCTTTATATTTCTCTAACGGAATCGCAATGGTAATCAGTTATCATAACGCTAAGACGTCTTTGAAGATGTAAGAAGTCGCGCGGCTTTAGCTAGGTTTGCTGTCTCTGGCTTGTTTCTCAAACACGGTGGTTTTTAGTTGACGGTGTTGTCACAAGTTGGTTGCGACAACAGACTGGACCTGTACCAAACGTGTTGAGTTGCTTGCCAAAATATTTTGCCGCGCGTGCACTTTTCTTTCTGCTTACGATAACTTCCACGAAGTCAATAACCTGTCAGAAACTTCTAGAACCGCGATCTGTTGGCTTCTTGCCGATACGACCTAGCTTGTTGTTATTTACCACCTGAACTATTTGTTTATTTAGATACTTGACGTAAAAGCGATCTAACGTAAACTTTCACATCTTAGGTAACCTGAGGTCTGAGTAAGTGAGAAAATGGCCATGGCAGCTAAACCTTTGAACAAGAACTTCAGCAGAAACGGCATGCGAACCAACGGGGTGGTGATACCGGACACTCTGGTCGCCCCTCGGACCAGTCAACCAGTCCCAAACCACCTTCTGGATACCAGTAAGTTTTCCTGGCTAATGTCTTTATAACCAGTAGTGGTCGAAATACATGTACTTTTTATTTTCAGTGTTGCACTATTGCAGGATGTCACAATATTGTTCTGCAATTTGGAAATACTTGTACAAATAAACACTTTTAAACCCTGACTCAAACCCATACAAAACTGCATGTTGGCAAACATTTTAGATGCAATTTGAATTAGTACTAAGAGTATACTGTAAAGTCAGCATTAAAGCGCCTAAACAATATTATACATAGACACAAATTCACCCCTATCCTGATTTTTTCGGTCTGCAAAATTGCAGGTTGCTTTATTTTTCTTTTGCGACATTGAAAATTTCTCTGCAAAATGCAAACTGCAGATGTTGTACCATGACTCATGTTTTATTCAAGTCAGGTCATCCCAAACTGTACATCCCAGCAAATTGTCCCAAAAGGCAATTGAAATCCAGGGCTCGAAATATATACATTTATTTTGGGTAATAGGTGCACTGCACTGGTGCAAAAGTTGGGTGCACAGAAATTTTTGGGGTGCACCACATAAGTAGAATGTCAGCAAAAACTAATTATGTTTCATTTCTAGATAAATGTACTATAACAATGGTTTTATTATTATTTTTTTACCCTTGGATATTAAGAATATGCTGTATAGCTACTATACTTTTAACATCTTTACATACGTAAACCTAGGAAAATAGTTGGGTGCATCCACAGAGAAAAATTGGGTGCATAGCTCCAAATTTGGGTGCACTAATTATATGGTGCACATGCACCCAGTATTTCCAGCCCTACATAAGGCAATTGAAACCGAATTGAATAAGAAAGCATTCGTTTTCTCAAAGTCACCAGTTGATGAAATTGTACTCTGTAGTATTACACGTAATCCTGTTGAACATCCAAATGATTTTTGTAACAAACTTAATACATTATATATTTGCTCAGGGTTATTTTTTTTAAAATATTCATAGGGTCCATTTAGCCCCCTTTGGGTATAAACATGAATGTATTTATAAGTTATGCTTGTTTTTTTCAGTCATGTTTTGATCTTTTTTGACAGAAATCTACACGAAGGTGAACCAGAATGTATTCCTCCAGGCCAGACCAGCTGTTATTCACTTTGCAGGCTTCGAGCTGAACAAAACACAGAAACAAATCATGGTGGGTCTTTGTGTCTGTCTGTGTCTCTGTCTGTCTGTCTGTATAGTGAGTCAGACTCACAGTTGAAGCTTTTACGTTTGTAAATGAACAATTGTTTGGACTGATGAAAGCATGATGTCTTGACTGAAATTGAACTTGAATTGAAGAAAGGGGAGGTATAAGTTAACTCTAAGGCTACATGACGTAGAAAATCCAGGGCTACATTTTCAAATGTCATTTTAAAAACTAAAGAATGTCATGAGTTATTAGGAATAAAAGATCTAGTGGCTATATATGGGTGTGTAATACTAATTTGTGAATCAGAAACTTGTCTTGCCTCGTTTTTTACCAGTTAGGCCACACTGACTGAATTTTCTGGATGACATCCTCTTAAGATGCCCAAACTAGTGCGTGCGGGCAAATTAAAAGCCTGGGCAAAAATAAAAATGCTGCTAAATCACAGAAATACGAAGCTGGTATTGTAAATTTGTGGTAGTACATGGCAACCTTTTAGACAAGCCTTTTGCGGAATCGGTACTGTACGAGTTCTTGAGTCATGGAGCTAAGGCAGTTACATTGTTGCTGGCTACCATGGACTATGGAAGATGGCACCCAGGCAAGAGCCTCGGAGAACATGATTTTTTTAATTTTTTTTAGAACAGGCGAAAATCATCCATAAAATTAAATCAGTATAGCCTTACAAGGCATTGATTTAACTTGACTTAGACTAAATTAGACTTAAATTAAACTAGAAAGGTAACATTTGCAAGGCAAATGCATAATGTTTACCTTCGCATATGGTTTGCTGTTATTTCATCCTCAAACACATTCATATACATGTATCTGGTCAGACATGAGTCTAAATCCCTGCTGCAATGAAATTGCAACATGATGTAACCCCACACTAGTTACCATGGCAACAGACACGACATTGGTTCAGTCAGAGGTCACTGTTTGGAGAAGAAGAAGAGGAAGAAGAAACTGAGCAAAAACAATATGTTTACAAAATTTACTTTCCCCATACCAGAGGATTGCCAACGTGTCCGGTGACATCCAGAGGATGCACATCCTCCCCCCGGCCACCTCCTACTTCAGACTGAACTACACCAAGCCTGACCGTCTGGTCCCTGGGCTAACCATGGACGTACAGGTGGACTTCACACCTGACGAGTGGAGGTACTACTACGACTGTATCAGGATCCACTGCAAGGTTTGTTTGTTTGTTTGTTTGTTGGAGCCTTGTTTATTCAAGAGATATTCAAATTGGCCTGCTAGCCACTTGTCATTACATAAGGGATGCCATGCCTTCCAGTACCAGTCATCAACCAAGGACTGAGGTGTTCAAAAATTCATTACGTTTTTAATAGATATTAAAATACTACAAGTCTTAACTTGTCCTGCTGGCAATTTTTACACAATATTTTCAAATAATTTCATGTCTTAATCAGGTCACAGACCCTTGACTTTTTTTGCCCTGCGGCGGCATAGTTACTTCCGCATTCGTTGCGTTTCGCTGCGGTGTGATGCGTTGCACGAGAAACACCCCCAAATCGCACATATACAGGGCACTATATTATAGATGGTACTGTATGTGCAACCCATATATATATGGGCCCCGCAGGACAAGGGTTAATACTACTGTTAGTATCCTGTCCCCCGTATAATGGTACGGTCCAGATAACCGCCCACTTTTTAGGTTATGGCCTGATAACCCATGGGAAATGGAGCCTTCTGATTGGTTGACAGCTACTGGCTACTGTAAGTCTCTTTAGATTCGCGGGGCCTAAAGTTCGCGGTTTCGGGAAGATGGACAATCCGCGGTATTTTTAGATTCGCGATTTCTCCTTGGCTATTTTTCAAAGAAAAATTTGTAAAGTGTATATTTAAAATAATAAAAGTTCGTGTTCCGGCATTTATCTCCTAAAACACGGCGCAAAAATTTGTTTCATGCACCGCGCGAGACTGCCGGCGGTAAAGCTGACGATCGACCTGACGCACGTGTAAACAATTTTCTTTGTTCGGAAATAAGCGCTAAAATGCTATTTCCACGACTACACATCGATACTCCAGTGAAGAAATGCATAATCGAAAGAATATATATATTACTAAGCAAATTTATGCCGTCTTCGGCGAGATTTTGAACCCGGAAGAATGCAAAGGTCGCCTTCGGTTTTGTAGCGGCCCACGGTAGCGTTTCTATCCAGCAAAACAAGAAGAAGAAAAAAAACGCCCGCAAATCAGGGCGCAAAAGATAACCAACTAACATTTCCCTGGTATTAGCCGTTATATTTTTCATAAAAATACTTGTAGATATGCCCGATGTTCCCGCAATTTTCAAGTGCCCGGGCGCGCACGGCCGGCGCTCTGCACGCATAGATTTTTTTCGGCGGTACACGGTTGACACGGCCAGTGCCGCAGTATCGCGATTCGGTGTCTCATAATATTATAATTTTTTGACATCAGTATAACTTTAAAAAAATTTGGTACTCAACATTTGCTAAGAATAAAGTTGATTTGCAGTGATTTGTGAATCGCGTGTGTTTGTGTTTCGCTTACCGTCGTGAATGCATGTGGGGAGGGGGGCGCACTTACGCAAAACATATTCGCGGGGAAATAGATTCGCGGTACAGAGGTCCCAGCGAATGCCGCGAATCTAAATATACCGCGGAAATTTGTAGACTTACAGTATATGATAATAGAATATGAACCGTTTATTTTGTACTTTTCTGCAGGATGATGAGAACCTGTTGATCCCCATCCATGCCTACCCTGTGATGAACACCGCAGACTTCCCCTCACAAGTCACCTTCCCACCAACACCCATCGGACAGATGTAAGTTGCAAAATCTGGTAAACAATATGCAATGCATCGATGAGTGTTCTCACCGGGCCTTTTGAGCGTAGGGGCCCCCTATGCTGTGATTTGGACCCCTATGCTGTCTTTCAACCAGCATAGGGGTGATTTTGGGGGGAGAACCCTCATAAATCTTGCAAAAAATGAAAATGTAACTTGAGAATGAAGCTATAGCAAAGGGAAAACCTTAACTTCGCAAAATCTGTCCCTCATTAAGCGAGAAATGTGTCTCAGGTGGTATTGTGATCATGTTTTTGGGACTTAATGCACGACTTGCACCACGAAAGTTGCCCTTCTGTTTCTGACCCCTATGCTGTGGAAAAATCCTGAAAAGAACACTGTATTCTGTTAAAAGTTATTTAGCTAATACAGCGTGATAGAAATATGGATGATGTTTTGTTGTATTCCTGATCATGTGATTTGTGTGTTATTCCAGTCGAGTGAAGAAGATCCCGCTGAAGTGTAACGCTCCCATCGACTTCGAGTTCCAGATCTCCTTCATCCAGCCCCACCCAGCCTTCAAGGTCGAACCGCAAACAGGTCAGGGTCATCTAGAGGTCAGGGGTTAGGGGTCAGAGGGTTCATTTTCTTACGACCCCCCTTTTTTCATTTTTTTTAAGTTTGCATATGATATAATTCAAATGTCCAGGGTAAAATTTAAACAGAAGAAACGAGGAGTGAAACTTAGCTACCGAAAGTAATGTAAATCACTTTATATTCGCATTAGCAAAATTTTGCGGTCTGAGAAAAACGGACATGTTCCGGAACTATATGTTCACAGTGGCGGCAGATGCAACAAAAAGGAAATCAGAGAATCATTTTTTTCACGGTAATGATGAATTCACGGTATAGAAGTGACCTTGAAAACTGGATATAAAAGTGCCGCGAAAAAATCATGATTTACAACAGTTCAAGTCTCTAGTATAAGATTTTTAGAAAAGAAATGAGGAGCGAAACTTGTTTAAAGTTAGAACTATTGATCCAACACAACAAAGTTCTCTCAACTACAGCTTTCGACCAATCACTCTGGTCTTCCTCAGTAGACTGACCCAGTGAAGCTTGTCACATGGCTTCTTTCAACACTGGGTCAAAGGTACCTGATAGACGATGTCGGCCTCTGTCGCAGTTAAGTGAAAGGTGGTGGGCCCTGATGTAAATAGCCCTGATGTATTTTCTGACAAGTTTATTGGGAGTTTAAGATGTCTTTTTGCTGACTTGTCATGTCCGTTTTCAGGCACGGTCCCAGCCAATGGGGAAGCTACCATCACGGTGACCTTTGCACCCTCGGAGTTCATCACCGCAAACATGAAGATCCAGGTCACCGTGTCACAGTTCAACTCCAAACCACTTCTGTGTAGCTTTGTGGGGACGTCACAACCTGGACTGTCAGCAAAGTAAGGACTAGGAAAAATAAAGTTGTGTTCCTGTTTCCCGACAAACCCTAGAAAAACCTGCTGACCCTAGACTTTTTTTTTGGTGGACCGCTGCAAGGGACATAAATAAATTTAATTTTTCAACCTTTTCTAGCTCTATGATTTGACACCTGAGTGATAAAATGTTGTACAATTGGTCTTCTAACATTCACATAGAAAATAAAAGTGTCATCATGCAAGTTTTACTCTGTTAAACTATATTGTATGAGTTGGACCCCTATATAGATATCACTGAAGTAAAACGAAAATCAAGCGAAAAAGACAAAAATGTAAAGAAATTAATTCAAAGAGTAGATTATTACGCCATACCATACTCTGTGTCATTTATTCAACCTTCATGGCCACGTAGATTTCATAATGAAAGCAATTTTTTTTTTTTGGCCGAACTTTTTTTTTATTCGCATGCTCGCATCAGTTTCGGGGTTCCCAGAGGATGTCATCCATATAATCAAATCAACATGGCCTAATGCCCCTTTATCATTTATTGTTTTATAGGACCATGATGAACGGGCATGGAGCAGACGACAGTGATGACATGATCAAGATGGGAGAACCGCTGGACCCACACTGCATCTCTCCCATCCACATGGCACGCCGCAAGAAACGCAACAAGACACGGGAACGGACGCGATCGGGAGGAGCCACCGCACCTCCGGTAAGAACCGGTTAATGAAGGAATGAATGAATGGCCGTTGTTGTATGTTTATGCTCTTACAAGCTAATTACAGGTCATGTATAAAGCAGAGGTAAAAATTACTAATATCTTACTTGAAAAACACAATGGCGAGTTGTAGAGCATTTCGAGCTTATGATACATGGTTTGTCTAGTTTCATAAGCCTAGAATATGAATTTTTTTGTTCTGTCTAAAATTCTTAAGTTGGGAAATTTATCTTGTATACAAGTATAGAGGATGTCTCTCTCTCACTCCTGTATAATGCACAGTCAAGTGACACTTATCCTCAATTTTATCTAAATTACAATATAGCGATAGCCATGACGTCACGGTAGGCAAAAAGCAGGTGACGGTTGGTTGATTTGCCTACCAATAATTTGCATATGTCTGCAAATAATTTGAATGTGTATCATGTAAACGAAAAAAGAGATTGCTTGTATTGGCAAATTCATTGTTGTAGAAGAATGCTGTTACGTCTGCCTTTTTCAATGTGGAGTTTATGTGAACTCTTCTCTTATATAGAAATGACAGAGTTGTACACTGTATCTATCTACTAGACATTTTAAAACTTTTTTTACATGCACTTAGTCTTCAATAAGCCACAACTTGTAGTGCTCCCTAAAAAGACTACATGAAAACTAAAGAATGGGAATCCCCACTGTTTGTAAAGTCCCTTGATTTGTGTTATGATTTTATATACAGACAGTATTTGTATTTTTGATATCTCGCTGTAATACTAATAACCAACTCTATGACTGGTTTCAGCCCCAGGACATTGAGTATGAAGGCCTGAGATTTCCCCCCAACCTGAACACCCCGTATGCTGTGTCCAGTGTGCTGAACCAGACCCCCGGCAAGCTTAGAACCAAGGACCTGAGAGAAGGTAGGAGGATAGTTTTTTTTTATTACTCTCACAGTGTTCTAGCCAGCATCCATTTTTCCATCATCAAAAATTATTAAGGCTGATCTGCCATCTCCGATGGACAAAAATTAGCATAGAAGATATAGAAGAAAATGTCGTTAAACTAAGCCTTGTCTACCAGCAAAATTTGCACCTGAAAATGCAGGAAATGGTATTTCAGAGGGTCAAGATTTCAAAATTTCAGGCTGGCACAAAATTTGTCTTTGGTGCACCATATAAGATAAAATAGTATGATGTCAGCAAAAACTAATTTTGTTTCATAACTAAAGAAAAGTACCATAACAAAGATTTTATTATTTTTCTGATGCTTAGACGTTAAGAAAGTGCTGTATGCTACAGTATACATTTTGACATCTTTACATACGTAAACCTATGAAAATATTTGGGTGCACCCACAGAAAAAAATTGGGTGCACAGCTCCAAATTTGGGTGCACTAAGGTGCACATGCAGCAGTATTTCAAGCGCGTGTTGTGGCATTTTTTGTTCATGTGGATTTCTGTTGTTTGTACATGTATCAGCCATCACATCTAAGAAGGACCTTGCGCCCAACACCAGACAGATGAAGGAGGCTCTGTTTGAGTACCAGGTACAGCAGGACGTCATGGCCGAGAGGAAAAACCAGCTCAGATGGTCAGTCACGGGCTTTTAACTTGTTCTTATCAATAGATAGAGCTACTGAATTCCCCTAGATACCAATGAACAAGCGTGATTTGAAGCTAGATAATTGATATGTTTAGTATATATCTTGTAGCTGATTACAACAGGCAAGTATAACCTTGTGCACAGATTGATTGAATGCTCAATATGTCAATGCATAAGACTGTATCAGTTCTCAGTAGATTTAGAAGTGACAACAAATACAGGCTTTTGTCTAATAGAAATGTTGTTTTAATATTTCAGTCCATATTATAGGTTTGGATTAAATATTTTATTTTCCCTCCTGCTTCTTTTTTTCTTCTACTCCTCCTGCCAAATCTTTAAAGGGATTCATCTCAGTCATTTTTAGGCCAAATGACGTGAAATTTGGCGTGGAGGTAGAGTGGGCAATACCCTTAGACTTTCTTCATTTTTTTATATAGGCTTATTTATTTTTTGTATGCGATTAGAATTTGATCAAGCTTTCATCATCAACAGAAGCATATAAAGCATATAAAGCATATACTGTGAAATGATAACAGTTTTGTGATCAAACAGTCACAGATGAAACTTACAACCACCTGTTATTGTGTTGGATATCGGTACAAATGTTGTTGTTGTTGTTGTTGTTTTAACTGCAGGCAAGTCCACCCCGGCAAGGACCAGCTGACAGCAACAGAGAGGATGGAGATTCTGGCCAATAGGGAGGAAGCTGTGAAAGAGTATAGGGTACGTATGACTAAACTGCCTGCCCTCACAGTGCCAGTCTCTAGAACTCTAACATTCTGTAGTACACATCTGGAACAGTCTCCCAGACAACGTGGTCGGCCTGATCGCTGACAACAACCTCCAGTTATTTAAAACAAGAGTACAGTACACCGGCATCTTCTTTCCACCATCAGGACTTCTACATGTACATGTAGCTAGAACAAGGATAAAACTTTGTTCCTTCCTTGTTTTCCAGTTTCAGAGAGGCGACCCTTTACCAGACATAGAGTTTAACCGCGCCTGTACGGCTTGTTCCTTACGACGGACATGGAGAGTCGCAGGAGAGGTAAGTCAGCACAGATCTGTTCTAGAATCCTGCAGGCATTGTTCTCTTGACTATATATATACATCATGTGCCTTTGCAAAGTATGATATCTGTCTGCCAATGTATCACAAAGTTCTGTACGAAGATGTAGAACAGGACATAGTGACAAGGGACTCAAGTTATACAACTAATATACTTATTTCTTAAGAATGATCTTATTATGACCTACTTGTTCCCTGTACAGTACCCTGAAGTGTCTCCCCAGTTTGACCTGTATAAGAATGACCCCTGGGCCATGAGACACCAGGCACTAGGCAGGTTTGCACAGGCTGCTAGAAAGGTCAGTTTTCTCAATGTTTTCCTAATTCTTTTTAGCTCCTTTGTTGATCCTTAAATGATGAACAAGCCACTAGGCAGATGTAAATTTTTTCTTCTGCACTCTTGCATAAGTACATAATTTTGTCCATATGTAAAGCAACAAAGATCATTAACAATATCAATAAAATCATTTCCTATCATCATTAATGCTTTGAGACAACTTCTTGAACAGTGCAGTACTTGTATAATGCAATATATTACACCCAAGATATACCTTGCAATGTACCGATGAACTCAAAGAGAACATACATGGATACAGTATATCACCATATCTGGGCATTTACCTCATGCAGTATTTCCTGTGCAAGTTGCTAGGTGGCGCACATGTACAAAGGTTGGTTTGTGACATTGACCTGGAGTTTTGCTCTCTCACCTTCCCACAGGTTATCGTTAGGCAAAGAGTACATAAAAAGTTAGGTTCGTTGAAGACGTTTATTACGGACTGGCGGAAGGGAAAGTATGCGGTGCCGGAGGTCACGGACGTGAAGTTCAAGGGCGAGGACGATGAGATAAAGATTCCGCTGGGCATGACAGCGCCGCAGGTGAAGGTGGAGTCTTTCCCGGCGTACGTTCCACCTGATGTTAAGGACGACATGGTGAGAAAAAAAAACTCCTAACTTCTCTTGATCTTGTTGTATGCAGTGTGAAAAAAATTAAGCTTGTTCTTCACTGATATTTATGCTGTTTTATATTTCCGACCTTTACGTTTTAGTTATGTTTAGGCCACACTGATTTGATTTGTTAATTCTCTGATTTTTTTTACGAAACAATAGGAAGTGATAGGGTGAAAAATAAATAAAAACAGGCTATGATAGCCAATGATTTTATCATTTTTCTGACACTTAGATATTAAGTAAATGCTGTATACTAGTATACATGTAACATCTGTTCATAAGAAAACATTTGAATATATTTGGGTGCACAGCACCCAGTGTTTTGAGCCCTGACTGATCATAATATTCATATCATTCTTTTGCAGGCCCCAGATGCACTTGGTCCTGTTCCTGCCAAAAATGATGATGTTTTTGTCAAGCGGAAAGTGCCATACTTCAGTCTGAAGGTAGGTGGCACTGTTGCCCATGTAACTATTCTTCTATTGTACAGTATATATATAGCATTACCAAACGTATCTAAGATTCAACTATTAATAGATATTATCAGTTAACTGGATTTATTTTCCCTAAATAATAAATCAATTTGTTTTTTTAGGTTCCTAAACAGTATGACCTGATGGGATATGGACAACACGGCGTACACGACGCGTCCAGAGGTTACGTAACGCCCAAACTGGCCAGGCCGCTCAGGACAGGAGCCGAGGACGAGATCATTGTGCTACCAGCGCCCCTAGTGGAAGAGGAGGAAACTGCAGGGGAGGGGGATGTGGAGGTTGTGGAAGACAGGATGTCCAGAATAGAGCTGCGGGAGGAGACAGGGACGGCTGCAGGGCCCAGGACCATGACTCTGGTGCCACCTGAAGCCTTGTTCCATCCTCCTGACTACCACCCACTACATATCTTTGTAAGTTTCTCTACATCTCTACAGGGAGACAGAAAATGGACACAGATTACAGTAAATCACTTTATATCTTTGGTAGCAAATGTTCGCAGTCTGAGAAAAATGGACATGTTCGCAGAACTTAAGGTCCGCAGTGGTGGCAGGCGCAGCAAAAACAATGTCAGCAAATTATTTTTTCACGATAACGATAAGCTTAACTGTGAATATAAAAGATAAAAGTACAGCAATAAAAACATGATTTACAGTATTCCGAGGTGCATATTCAGCAATGCAGACTAGTTAAGTGTTGAGCTTTCATAGCAGTAGCCTCTGTCACTGTTTGTACTAGATAGTAAGTCTAGAATAGCTAAAAAATGGATTACAAAATGTCATCCTGTTTGTGTGCGCCAGTCTTTGTTGTTGAGCCTGGGTTGTTGTACTACTTAATTTGCAGCTTTTAAAAGTTGCATAATTTTTTCTTTGAAACTACAAGGTTTTAGTATACTAGTCTACTCCTGAAAAGAGTTTTTTGGCAATGCCTCAGGGGCGTAGGCATTTCTTACAGTATATTACGATCAATCTGAAAGAATTTAGAAAATTCCACGAATGCATTCCCTATAGGGAATTGGTTTTGAGGTAGCCTTTGGCCACGTGGTCTTTGGACCTAGTAGGAAAGGCCTTTGTTGCTATGCATGTGAGAGGCACCATTTCGGGCAAATGTGGCTTTTTATTTGATGTTTTTCACACTTTTTGTTCCGTGTTGTCCCAGAACCCGGCGCCAGGTCTGCAGGTGTTCATGGCGCCCATGCCGTATGCGGAGACAGACCCAGACTTCCACCTGTGTCCGTTACCCAGGTACACAGTACCCAAGGACTCCCCGTACTGGACTCAGCACCTCGCAACACAGAAGAAGTTCTTAGACAGAGAGGTATGTAGCTCATACAAAGTAGAAGATGAAGCCCACTTTGTTATTGATTGTAGTTTATATAATAATGAAAGAAATGATCTTTTTAGATATATTACAAGTACGTTTCCATACTTCAAGTACTTGTCTAATATTGAAAAATTTATCTTTCTTATGCGCTTTGATCATCCTGTACTATACAAACCCATTTCAAATTATATTTTTAACATCACTAAGAAACGAGAAGAAGCCGAACCCCTGTATTAGAGTAGTTTTAGAGCTGTTTGTACTACAAACATGTATATTACCTATTTCATCTGTTCACCTGTACTTAGCCCGATAGGGCATGAATGTACAATAAAGGTTATTATTTATAAAATATCATAACCTATCCTTTTTTTTATCTCAGGCCACACTGATTTAATTTTATGGATGACATCCGTGCACGCATTGATTTTCACCTTAAAAAAAGCAAAGGATCACCTCCAACAAGGCTCTGGCCTATGTGCCATCCTCCATTCCATTGTTTTAAGTAGTTAAAACTTTTGTTCAAACCGAAATGGTCTCACCTATAGCTAGAGCTTTCAACCAGTCACTCTGGTCTTCCTCAGTAGACTGACCCAGTGAGGCTTGTCACATGGTTTCTCTGAAGTGTGACGTCAACACTGGGTCAAAGGCATTCATGTATGATGATGTAGTCTTTTTTAGGCCTTTTATAATTCTGCTTAACCTTTATTCCACTGTAGGATGTGATCAAAGGCATCATGTCATGGAAGAAGTTCCCATCCCAAGGCCTGATGTCGCTGGCCAACACCCCAACTCTTACCAACGTCTGGGTACCCAGATGGTGAGATCTGTTCTACCTACAGTACAATCAGGGATCCAAATATATGTCAGTGTAGAGTAGTGCTGTGTACCGGATTGCTGGAACTACATGTAGTTCTGGACTTGTAAAAATGTTTAGGTTCAAGTAAAAAAAAAAAATAGATTGTTCTAAACCACCTGAAATCTTCAATACCGGTAGTCAAAAATTTGCGCTGCAAAAGGAAGAAAACATTGCCATTGGGCATCGTCAAGTGTCTGTCTGTGTAAATTATGTGGCCACAGTTTTGCAGACATGCCCCGAAAACAACATATCTTGCTTCTAAACCCTGGTAGTGCAGTGTTCACTACAAAATTTTGTGGTAAAGATGTCCCAATTTCCATTGGGAAATGTTAACTGAACAGACCCTTCTGTATTTTGTATATGCCCTGGGTTTAGGTCTGGACTTACAAGTGAATAAATGAATCAAATTGAATGAAGTTTTATTGTGTGTTTCTGTGCCACTTGTATCCAGGTCGGACCCCTTCAGTTCAGACATTCTGCCAGACGACCCCCCTCCCCTACTCAACAGTCTCCCAGAAGAGGACAGACAGGCCATCGAGGTTTCCATGTAAGTATTTGCTAAAACTCAGGAATGAGATTATACATTTAGCAGCACAGTGGGCAATGTTAGGAAAGTTTTTCTGTATATTTTTTAATTGACTGGAAAAAGGTAGAAAACATTTCCTGTGAATTGTCATGTTTCATTGAAATGTTAATTTAATGCTTTAAGTTAGATTTCTATAGTATTACATATTTTCTAGCATAACCTATACTGTGTATTTTGACTTGTCTGTCATCACAAATGTATTTTTGAAAATCAGTCAACGTTGACAACAATTGCGATTGACTACCTGGTCAATGTGACCAATTTTAGGTTACTGATAATTTTTGCCATTGACACAAGCATTAAGATCCTATCTACAGTGACCACCTTTCCACATAGATCAGATATTATTGGTCAGCTGAATGGTTTTCTTTCTCTTGTCTCAAAGATTGTTGCTTCTATGCCATATAATGTAGTACTGGTACTTCCTAACAGTAACACGTTGATGATCATGAATTGGTTGTGATGTGTGTTTTACGTCTGTCCCCAGACCTGAAGAGGAGGGTGCAGCTGGTCCAGAGTTAACACCAGAGATGGTGAACGCTCAGTTCAGCACCAGTCTGGAACAGATCCCAGAGGAACCTGCCAAACTGGAGGGGTGGGTACAGCAGTGGTACTGCTTTGGTATAGCTTTGGTACAGCTATGGTATAGCAGCGGTACTGCTGTGGCACAGCTGTGTTTCAGCAGTGGTATAGCTGTGGTATAGCAGTGGCACAGCTGTGTTTCAGCAATAGTAGTATTAGTACAGCAGTGGTACAGCAGTGGTATAGCTGTGGTATAGCAATGGCACAGCTGTGTTTCAGCAGTAGTACAGCAGTTTTTCAGCAGTGGTATAGCTGTGGTATAGCAGTGGCACAGCTGTGTTTCAGCAGTAGTACAGCAGTGGTATAGCTGTGGCACAGCAGTGGTATAGCTGTGGTATAACTGTGGTAAGCAGCGGTACAGCTGTGGTATGGTACAAAAGTGGTATGGTACAAAAGTGGTATAGCTTTGGTATAGCTGGTGTGACCAGGAGGCCGATGTGTTGCGTCTGGTTATATCAAAGTAAGCATTACATACATTGTACTAGTACTCTACCTACTGTCAGTAGTCTGAATAATATTATGGCTCATTGTCTGACTCATTATGATCTTCTGTCCTATTTCAGGTCGGAGTTCCCCCATGGAGGAAAACTTCCCCCTACAAACAACCCAGTATCTGCTGCAGGACCCATCACCAGGTAGGGACATCTGTGTTACAGCTAATGTACTGATTACGAATTATGATGATTTATGGCAGACTATGAAGGCCTGAAAAGGGCATGCAGGCACTCTTTAATATGTGTTACTGTGCCATACTGACAGTTTTCTGTCTGTTCTCCAGAGAGCAGAGAGAGCAGGAGTTGGAGCTGTACCTCCAGCAGAGGTATAACCGCCTGGGCTCCCGCGTGCAGGCCAAGGTGGACGACATGGAACATCACATCACCAACAAGGACCTTCTGCTGAAGTAGAGAAGCTCCTCCTCCTGTACAACAACCCAAGACAATCAACTTCCCAACTCACCACCCGACCACAACATCTTCCCAAAGTCTTACGTCCCCCCCCCCAAACACACACCTGTTGTTATTGTTGAGGAATTGTAAAGCTCAATGTATAGATAAACCTTATTATAAATCATAGAAAATCTGTTATAACTGGTAACAATATTTAGAACACTGGGACGACACAGAAAGTGCTAATTTGGTCTGAAGTTTAGTATGAAAAAAAACTAAAGTGTGTGTTTTCTAACATAGATTTGTAGGAAGCACCAAACTATTTGTTGTCACAGTACATAAGGCATGTCAGGCCTGTCACAGACTGACAATGAATAATAACCTGCTTTGTCACTTTTAAAAAATTCAGCTTGTCTGAAAGAAAATTGGTCATTCTTAAAGAAGACCTCTACTGTCAGACATGTAGACACAGTCAGGAGCTTAAAAGCTGTTTTTTTTTCCACAGGGTTGTTTCATTGAAAGTCCTATATGAGAATTCGTATTGTCACTATCTATTGGTGAGAAGATCTTGCTTGAAGTGCTTGGCACAAATGCTGTAACATACAAACAGTTAAATTTTACTCTACGTATTTCCTTGTGGTTCAAGGTGTCTTTGCCTGTCATCCCATGTTGAAAATGGTGCACCTTAAGTGACAAAAACACAGTTTTTACAACATGAAGGATACATTATTTTCTTCAGAATGTAGATTGCGGGTTGATTATAATATTGTCCATGTTAACTGGTGTAATATGTCTGAATTGCATACTTTCCATATTTGAACCTCACTTTTTACACCTCGTATGTTAATATGAATAGTTCTTCATTGCACAGTGTTTTTAAGAGCTCATGTTGAGTGATCTTGTGTGATGCTGTAGAAATATAAAATTTAAAAGTGTAAAGTTAAGATGAATGATGAAATATGTGTGTAAAGACTCGGCTTTATCAACTGTACAATGTTGGCTTCCACTGGGGAATTTTTTGTACATACTGCTGTAGATAACAAAGAGCTATTGTCTTCTCCAAACTTTCTAAAATAAAATTTTCTACACAGTTAACCTTGTGTTTTTCTGCTGAGTATATTCACAGAGGTGTCTATTAATAAAGTGGATATGTTAGTCAATCAGTCAGATTGAGCTTGAAACAGGGAGCATTTATATACCAGCAAATAGATTGAGTTCAAGAATAGCACAGAATGTACATCAGTATAAAACTGAAATTTTGACAACTTTGTAACACTAGGAGCGAGTAGAAACAGGAAAACCCACAGTTACACGCAGTAGAAACTACATTGCACCAGTCCCACCAGTTACAATTTAGAAACGAAAAGTCCAACTAAGCCCACGTGTCAATGAGGACACCTAGCGGTCAAATTTGCAGCATACTTGTTGCAATTTGCTGCAATGATATTTTTGCCCGCTAGTCGACGCTTTTGAAAGGTGGAGAATTCTTAGTGACGTCACAGTGACGTTGCTATGACGTCACGTCCGGTTGGTTTCATCACGGTACAGTCATTCTTTCCTTTCACATGTGTTCCTGTGTTGTAGCGACTGTTTCAACCGGCTTTTTGTCCCACGAAGTACAGTAAGGAACAGTTCACCGTGAAAAACCCACAGGAAGACGCCGAATCATCTCATCTTTCAGTCTACGGGAAGAAATCGGTCGATTTGGGGAGATTTTTTGCATTCCAAGGACGAAAAGGTAGGAGTTGTGCCGGTGAGGAAATATGTCGTTGCGACATCTTTACAAAGAACTCGCGCCAAATTTTGGGATCTCAGTTCAAACCTTTGTCTAAAACGATGCCTGTTGGCGGATTTCTTCTTATTTGTTTCTAAGCCGACGTTCAACGTTTGGAAGGTATATTTAAACATCTAACATTCGTAATGAATTACTTTGAGACGCAAATTATTTGACGTAGATTTGCGCCCCCCCCTCCCAACCTTTCAATTTTTAGATCAATAAAATCCAACCCAACAGTTGTCGCAGCGATAAATTAAACCACTCGAAAAATCGTTTTTGATTCGATTTACAACCCGTGAAAGTCTAATAATTTTCTAGCCGCAGCCATCATTATATTCAGGTCGCGGTTGAACGGCCAGAAGAATTGTGCTTTTGTCAGCTGTGAGTTTCTATATTTATGTCACCGCGTGTCAGAATATCGTATGGTGGGCTATTTTTGCTGCATGTCCACCCCCACACGCATGCTTACATGGTCAATACGCAGAAATTTCCTGGAAAAAGTCCCTGGCAGACATACAGACGTTACCTTTTTCAGATAAAATGATTTGCCACACAAATTTATGAAAATTATACTATAATATGTTGCCCACTAGCACTACCCAAATAATTCTATTCAGAAAATGGATCAAATATATGATTATCCAAGACTGATTTGCAAATCTTGAGTTTAATATCACTTTCCCTTTTCCAGTATTGAATAACAAATTATTTTGTAAAATAGGAGAAAGAGTAAATATGAATAATCCTCCTATTTTCCACATGTTCTTAAAGCGATATTATGTAGGATTTTCGCGCCAAAACTGAAAATACAAATAATTGAAATTTTCTCATGTAGATTGTCATTTTCGATAACTTTCAACATATTAGTGTCGCTATTTCGCCTTTTCGGCAACTCAGCGCAGCTCGAGATTAAGTTGCGCAAGGCCAGACGTATTTATTTGTGCCACAATAAATAGAATGTAAATAAACAACGGTTTTCATTCGGAAATCTTCGGCAACTTCCGGCGTGTGTCTGGGTTCCATGGTTCGAACGCTTTCGAACGCTGGAGTTCGAAGCCGATTGACTTCAAATTTGCCAATTTTTGAAGGGTCAGTACCTAATCTAAAATCCTCTTTTTGTATATACTTGAAAGTTATCATGTCACTTATCATAAATTGCATGTGGTAACCACATTCATACAGTTTCTCATACCAAGGAACGAAGACAACAGTACACTATACAGAAGAAACATTTGGTATAAGAACAGGCAATTGATACACAGAGAACTTCTGTTAACTCCTAAAAACTACTGGGTTTGACTTCTTTTTTTTAAGACAGAGGAAGATAATAGATCCCACTTCTGTAATTTGTGGGTTTTCGGAATTTACGTAAAATGACGCTCCCCCCCCCAGGTACCCACAATGCCCTCTGACGCTGCCAAGAAGCGCGCTGCGAGGAAGAAGGAGGCAGTGAAGCAGAAGGGCGGGAAGAAAGCGGAGCCCAAACCTGAACAGAATGGCACCGCAAACGGAACCGAGACCAACGGTGTCACCAACGGGGGTGGGTACACTGAACTCCTTATAATGTGTACCAAGATTTAAAACATGTAACATAGAAGTTATTGTCAATTTCAGTAGACTTCAGTTGCTTGCCAAAGAAAACTGTTCTAGAACATGACCTATGTCTACTATTGGTACAAATTGTACAGATTTGAAAGTGTCACAATTGTCAAATATGTGTCACAATGTACAAAGACTGTGTCACAATTTTTTAAAAGTGTGTCATAATGTTCAAAGACTGTGTCACAATGTTAAAAGATTGTGTCACAATGTTTAAAACTGTGTCATGTGTTCAAAGGCAGTGTCACAATGTTAAACATGTGTCACTATGTTAAAAGAATGTGTCACAATGTAGAAAGACAGTGTCACAATGTACATTTATGCAGCGTAACAATGTTCCAAGACTTTTTTTTACAATTTCTAGTACTACAGATTCTTACAAATTCTACAATTGTATATATTTTAACTGCAAGACTAGATTTCTTGTCACAAGACACATGTATTTTTTCTTTTTACAAAATGCATGTATGACTAAGAAGTGATGAAAAAATTGAAATGCCAAAGGATGCTGAATTGTGTTTTCCTCACCAGTCATAGAGGACCTGAGTGCCACCATGGACAAGCTGGACATCGAGGCCCAGGCTGCGGCGGCCGCGCGCTCGTGTACCGGCGTCCTCTCCTCCCACCCGCTGGGCCGCGACATCAAGTTCGACAGTTTCACGCTCACGTTCCACGGACACGAGCTGTTCCACGACACCAAGGTCGAGCTGAACACCGGCCGCAGGTACGGCCTGGTCGGACTGAACGGATGTGGTGAGTCAACTGTGTCCTCAGTTTGTATTATGTCAGTTATATTACATGGCATTTCTATTAATGTGTATTAATGTGTAATGTTCTCATATTTAGTCATAATTCAGCCAGGTACGTACCCTGAGACATGATTACATTTGTGTCGGAAAACAGAAAAAAAAGCTCTATTTTACACAATTTGAAAATGGTGTACAACAAAAGTATGAATGAAGTTGTGTGGACATGTTTCCAAGGTATCTGTATAGGTCATTCAGATTTAATACCAGGGTTCCAGATCCCAAAATGTACATTTTTTGCCTAAAAATGGCCCCCAAAAACCTAAATAAAACAATTTTAAAAGCCTGTATCCAGAAAATAAAATAAAAAACTCTGGGGGTATTTGGCCACTCTACCTTCATGCCAAATTTCATGTCATTGGGCCCAAAAAAAATGAAGAATCCATTTAATGAAATGGTAGGAGAAGAAGGAGAAAGAAAAGAAACACAAAAGGAAAACAACATATTTCATCCACACATGGTATGGACTGAAATATAAACACACTGATTAATATTTTCTTTTCCTCCAAAGGAAAGTCGATGCTCCTGAGTGCCCTGGGGAACAGGGAAGTGGACATCCCTGACCACATCGACATCTTCCACCTGACGCGAGAGATGCCGGCCAGCGACAAGACGGCCCTGCAGTGCGTGATGGAAGTGGACGCGGAACGCGTACGGTTAGAAACGGAGATGGAGCACCTACATGGGAAGGCAGACGAAGGTAGGAATCATCCAAATTTCATCCAAGGGGGTGAGGGCATGCTGTGTCCTTTTTTTTTTCACTCACCTCATTCATTTGTTAATCTCTTCCATTTTATCTGTGTTGGTAGTAATTTTAGTAAAACGTTGAACATTATTCCAACACACAATTCCATTTTAATTGTACAGTCTTGTTGATTCATGTACTAGTATATATTTGTTACAATGAATAATTTATTAATGGTCAGGAGGGAAGGTTCAAATGCCCCCTCTTGAAACTCAGCTTTGTGATTTTTATATACAAGCCTCTAACAATTTTGTGTGCATACTCTGGTTGTTTATGAAATAAAAATCAGAAAGAATTTTTTGTTATATTGCCAAATTTTATTTTTAAGCTTCTTCATTGCCTTTCCCAATATTATGCTGTATATCAAGTCATTAGATGCTTAGAAGAGAAATGCATAAATGATATACTAGTACTAGTACATACATCCTGCTCCAAGAATGTAAAAAATTGAAGTGTAGTTTTTGCTGCCCCCCTCCCCACCCACAGAATCAGCAGAGCGACTACTGGACATCTATGAGCGACTAGAAGAGTTGGATGCAGACAAGGCTGAGATGAGAGCGGCTGCTATCCTGCATGGTCTCGGCTTCTCACATAAAATGACGGTGAGATTTGTAACATGAAAGATTTGGTGGCTGTTTTAGTTTGGTACACGTTTCTTCTGAAAGTACAACCCTTACATCAATACATACCAACAAATCAGGTGGTCCGGAAAAAAAAACGAAGCTCTGCTCAGATGCAATGCAACTTTTCTGACAACCCTAACCCTATGTTGGAATACAGGGGCCTTGAAACATACTGTCGTCCGTGACAGAAACAGATTTTGCTATCATCCTCTTCACCTTTTCCTATTATGACTATAAATGACTAATATAGTAATAAACCAGTGAATGTACCAACCATTCAGTACATTGTACCTAATACCAGCCCAGAAAAGAACAAGAAATAGTCATGCCATCAAGTACCAGAGTTATCAACCGAGGTTTGAGGTGTGCAAAAACTCATTCTTTCCTAGAACTATCACAACTATCACCAATCTTAAGTACAGTAGGGGCATTGTCATTAGATAGCTTTAAACAATGTTTTAATAAAGTTAGATGTTCAAGGTGTTACCTAGTCGTTCAGTGTAATGCGTGCCTGCAAAACTGGTGTGTTACGCCGAAAGGCAGGTATACCTGCTATACCGATACAGATACTTTGTCTACTCTGTCCAGTTTCACAACCCTGTTTCTCCACCCCCACAGCAAACCCAGGTAAAAGACTTCTCTGGCGGCTGGCGGATGAGAATAGCGCTGGCTCGAGCTCTGTTCGTTAAACCTTCCCTTCTCATGCTGGACGAACCCACAAACCACCTGGACCTGGACGCCTGTGTGTGGCTCGAAGAGGAACTCAAGAAGTAAGCACGGAAGAAAATAGGCCTCTGAAAAAAATATTGTGTTTCCTGTTTCCCAACTAGTGCTGTGTACCGGTTCGCTGAAACTAGCTAGTCTTGTAAAAATGTTTAGGTTCACTTCAAGTCCAAAAAATCTTGACTCAGAAAAAAAATCATGTCACATTCCCCTTTTTGTTCTAAACCACCTGAAATCTTCAATAGTCAAAAATTTGCGCTGCAAAATGAAGAAAACATTGCCATTGGGCAAGTGTCGGCCTCTGTAAATTATGGGGCCACAGTTTTGCCCAGATGTGCCACGCAAACAACACATCTTGCTTCTAAACCCTGGTAGAAGTGGTAGGATAGAATGCATAATTAAGTGTATGCAACCCTATATAGTATACCACCATTGTAATATTTGTTCAGAGTAAACAAAATGAAGGAACATCATTGTAAGGTCCAACAATATAACATGGATCCCCAATTCTTTTTCCTCTTTTTCTAGCTACAAGAGAATCCTTGTGCTGGTGTCTCACTCGCAGGATTTCCTCAACGGTGTCTGTACTAACATCATCCATGTCAACAACTGTAAACTGCACTACTATGGAGTAAGGACAGCCTTCTTTTCTGCACGTAAAATACCAGTGGTAGAAATACTTGTTTTTTCAGTGTTCTGCAATATTGCAGAATGTCAAAATTTTGTTCTGTAATTATGTTTACCGAAGGAAAACATATTGTTTTTACTTCATTTCCTCTTCTCCAAACACTAACCTCTGACCTGGCCAATGACATGATTTGTTGACGTCTGTCACCATGGTGACTGGTGTTGGGTTACATAATGTTGCAAACTTCATGGTCTGCTCTGCTCCTGTCACCATATACTAGTAGTACATGTATGTGAATGTGTTTGAGTAAAAATTAACAGGGCAGACCATGTCCGAAGGTAAACATTATGCATTTGCTTTGCAAATGTTACTTCTCTAGTTCGGAATTACTTTCTGCAAATACACTCTTAAAAGTCCAGATCCAAACCCATGGAATATATAGTTTTTATAAAATTGCATGTTGGCAAACATTTTACATGGAATTTGAAAAAAATAATGCAAAAAAAGTGGTATATTATACTACTAGTCAACACAAAAGCTCTTAAACACCATTGAACCTCTAGCCTGATTTTTTCAGTCTGCAAAATTGCAGGTTGCATAATTTGTCTCCTGCAATATTGATGCAGAATGATGAATATTGAAAATGGTGGTTTACTGGTTATGTGAAACAAACAAGGTAGCAGAACACAGTATTAATGGGCGACCCCCGGGGACGATGACGCGGGTATAGAAAGTAGTGCAGCGAATATTCTTGAAGGCTGGGTAGAAAGCCTGATAAGAGCGTCAGCCAGATGTAAATTGTGCTGTGTGGTGTAGAAATGTATCGGGTTTGAGACTGTATGATTTGATTTGTGAAGGTTTTGCAGTTCGTGTATATTAATGCGCCGTATTGCGCAACTGGCTTTCCGGGTGAGTCGGCTGCAGTTCAGGTCACGTCCGTAGGAGGCGATTTCAAAGTGTACGTTACGAGCAGATACGCCGACAGGATTTTTTGGTTTCTAGATATTTTGTAGTTTGTACCTTCTTCTCAAACATATTTGATTTTCGTATTTGTGAAGTGCACCCTGCTATAATTTTTACCGCGTCGATATGAGTCATCTTGGGGTCCTTAAGTATAGAAATCCCCATAGGGCGAAAACTGTGTTCTGCTACCACATGTACAAACAAACAAGATGGTTTGAACCACTGTGACCCTGACCTTTACCCTCTGACCTCCAGGGTAACTACGATGTGTACGTGCGAACGCGGTTGGAACTGTTGGAGAACCAGGCCAAACGGTACAAGTGGGAACAGGACCAGATCAAACACATGAAGGTTAGTCCTTATGGCTCCTGCACTCCAACTCTGAAGTAGTGCTGTGTGTCTAACTCCCGTTCAGGTCCAGGTCTGGTCCAGAGGTTTAGGTTAAGGTTCAGACTTGTAAGTCTTGACCTAAACCCAGGGCATACACAAAGTATGGAAGGGACTTCTCAGTTAACATTTTCTAATGGAAAATGAGGCATCTTTACCACAAAATTTTGTAGCGAGCACTGTACTACCAGGGTTTAGAAGCAAGATAGCAATAGGCTATATATATATATTAAATAGATGCCATACTTTGTAACTTGTACAATTGTTCTGCAATTAAGTTTATTTGATATGTAAGTTATTTTCGCAGGTTTTCCACAATGTTTTATCACATAACTGAACCAGAAAAAGATGCCACACAAATATTGTATCAAATTCCACTTATTGTCAAGCTTTCCTTATCCACAACTTTTTGTTGTTTTTTAAGTGAAGCTTGTGTACAGTATAACATTCCTATAGCTAACCTATGGTTAAATGTGTTTGATTTTTCCTTTCAGAGTTACATTGCCAGATTCGGTCACGGTAGCGCCAAGTTAGCCAGACAAGCACAGAGCAAGGAGAAGACCCTGAAGAAAATGGTAGACGGAGGACTGACAGAAAAAGTTGTTCTAGACCAGGTAGGGTGGGTTGAAACGTTTTAGGAAATGGTTATAATGAGGTGTAATAATATAATGAGCCTGCATGTGGTTACTAAGGCCCCCTTTTCACTACATAGCGATCAAACTTGGATGTAGGTGACCCTTGTTTTCACCATTGGAACATGATGCAAAATGCAAAAGACAAGGAAGACCCCAAAAGTTGTTTTTTATCCACGAAATTCATTGAGCGATCTGTTAAGTTGCTGAGAAGTAGCCCATTGGTCACACCCTTCAATGGAAGGTGGGTTTAAGCTAGCGTCTTATGCCAAGGGACAGTTGTTTGTTTTAACCCTTTCTTTATTCATGAGAAACCTTGAATTGGCCTGCAGGCTACTTTTCAATGAGGTCATGAGAGAAGAGGTAAGGGTCAGACATAATATAAAGTTTACATCATTTAAAGTCATCTATGTCACACATTTTACACATACATGGTCAGGGCTCGAAATTAAAGGTAGTCCAGTGGCCACTGACCACTGAAATTTAGGCTGGGACAACTAAAAAGATACTTTGAGACATTTTTGAGACAACAGAAAAATAATCAACATCAGAATGTCAGCCCTTCTTTTGTTTATCAGGCACATGTTCTGGCTTTTGGATCCGGGAAAATCCCCCCAAATGTCCTGTCTACACTGCAACTATAGTGCACCTGGGAGTGAACATAAGCAAAATAAAGTTGACTTCAAGTTGAAGTCATACAATATCTGCCAAAAACAGGTTGGGACAGTTCACCCTCACTTCGGGACAATGGAATTTGTTTTTGGGACAGTGCTGGAACAATAGGAAGAAAAGTTCATTTCGAGGACTGATGGTATCAAAAGAAGTACAAGTTGAGTTATACAGATGTGGAGTTGATGTTGACTGCAGTATGTTTGTGTGTTCTCCCCAGACCCTGACGTTCTATTTCCCGGACTGTGGGAAGGTCCCGCCGCCCGTCATGCAAGTACAGGACGTCAGCTTCAGATACGCCGACGACCTGGTGAGTCATCGTCTGGTTGCCTAGCAACAGAGCATTGTTAGAACGTACTGCGCCTGTGCTGAAAAACTGATTGAACAATGCTTCATCACTTAGATCATGGAGCTAGAAAAGGTCGATCAGCTCGAAAAATGTTTGTCCCTTGCAGGGGTCCACAAAAAAAGACTAGGGTCAGCAGTTTTTTCTAGGGTCTGTCGGGAAACAGGAAACACAACCGTTTTTTCCCAGGCCTGATGGTAAAAATTGGGAGTAGTGATTGAGTGAGATTATGTAGATATAAGCATACAAGCTGTGAATCGTGAAAATTTATGAAGATTGTCTAGATTGATGCTATAACAGTTTTACTATCCAGTTCTCTGTGTAGTTAAGTAAAATTCTAACTCTGCAGTTTTTACAGTAGTTCTGCTTTTGTTATTTTTAACACAAGCAGACTGTGATAGTACGAAAGCCACTTTTCTTTTGCATTGGTAACTTTCAGGAAAGTGCATGCAAGAGAGACACTGTTCAGGGTAATTTTCTAATCTCAATATGAATCTTATTCAAAGGATTTGAAATTGTCTTACAAGTTTTTTTCTCCAAATTTTGCAGCCATGGATCTACCGTAATCTGGAGTTCGGAGTGGATCTGGATTCGCGGATCGCTCTGGTGGGTCCGAACGGCGCGGGAAAGTCAACGCTGATGAAGCTTCTGGACGGAGAGCTGGTGCCGACAGACGGACTGATCAGGAGAAATTCTCACCTGCGCATCGGCAGGTTCCACCAGGTCAGGCCTTGAAATTAACTTTTCTTCCTATTGTCCCAGCACTGTCCCAAAAATAAATCTCACTTGTCCCGAAGTGAGGGTGAACTGTCCCAACCTGATTTTTGGGATGTATTGTATGACTTCAACTTGAAGCCAACTTTATTTTGCTTATGTTCACTCCCAGGGGCACTATAATTGCAGAGTAGACAGGAAATTCGGGGTGACTTTTCCGGATCCAAAAGCCGGGACGTGTGCCTGATAAACAACAGAAGGGCTGACATTCTGATGCTGATTATATTATAAACAAGCATCTATTAGTATGAAACACTTAATCTTAGATATTAAGTTGGGCTGAGTCTTTAATGAGTTCTGTTGAAGCCGACCTTGCTTTATAGATGCATGGTAAATTTTTTTTTCTGTGATAAGTTTGATTGTTATGTTTATGTAACTGTATTGTGGTCTTGTCTGACAGCATCTCCAAGAGAAGCTGGACCTGAACCTGTCTGCTGTGGAGTTCTTGATGCAGAGTTACCCTGAGGTGAAGGAGGTGGAGGAGATGAGGTCCATTGTGGGGAAGTACGGACTCACAGGCCGCCAGCAGGTATAACAACTTTCCTCTCCTTGTTATCATGTTTCCTGAAGGGAAACATATTGTTTTTGCTACGTTTCCTCTTCTTCTCCAAACAATGACGTGTGACCTGACTGAACCAGACTGTCTCTCACCATGGTAACTGGTATTGGGTTACATAATGTTTCAATTTTATAGTAGGAGGGATTTAGACTCCTGTCACCATATATATGAATGCATTTGAGTAAGAATTAACAGAGCAGACCATATGCAAAGGTACACATTATGCATTTGCTTTGCAAATGTTACTTTTCTAGTTGTGGTGTATATTTTGTATAGTTGCCTTGCTTTGTGGCCATGTGTCGAGGCTAGTGGCCAGAAGACAGAAGATCTAGTCAAATTTCATATTGCAGCCAGATTTTTTTTTAAAACACTTCTGGGCATTGGTATTGAAGGTTTGTGGGTTGTATTTGAGAGGGAAATACTTGTAAGAAAGAGAGTTCCATAATTTTGCAGTGCATGAAAAGAAGCTGTTGCTGTATAGAAGGACTTTGAGACTTATTTGGACAGTGTGATCATGTGGACTTACAAAAAAAAAAGTCACATTCCCCTTTTTGTTCTAAACCAACTGAAATCTTCAATAGTAAAAAAATTACAAGACCAGACCTAAACCTAAACCTCTGGACTTGAATCCAGACCTGGCCCTGGAAGTAGGTTTAGGTACACAGCACTAGAAGTGAATTTAGTGGAAAACAGAAAATAGTGGAACATTGGTAGATAAAAACGATTTTTATCCCTAATGCTGTGCTAATTTGCCCCCCTCCCCCTCCAGATGTGTCCGCTGAAGAACCTGTCCGACGGGCAGCGAGCGCGGGTGATCTTCGCCTGGCTGGCCTGGCGCGCTCCGCACCTGCTGCTACTGGACGAACCCACCAACCACCTGGACCTGGAGACCATTGACGCACTCGCGGACGCCATCAACGCATTCGAGGGCGGCATGGTCCTCATCAGCCACGACTTCAGACTCATTAACCAGGTCAGTTAATAAGTTATTAATTAACCTAGTTAAGTTAACAATTTATCTGTTAACCTGGTTAAGTTAACACAATAAGAAACAGTGCTTATCAGCCACGACTTCAGACTCATCCACCAGGTCAGTTAATAAGTTATTGATTAACCTAGTTAACAATTTATCTGTTAACCTGGTTAAGCTAACACAATAAGGAACAGTGCTCATCAGCCACGACTTCAGACTCATCAACCAGGTCAGTCAGCAAGTTATTGATTAACCAAATTAAATCAAGTCCTTATTA
The DNA here is from genome assembly GCF_001625305.1 of Branchiostoma belcheri. Taxonomy (NCBI): domain Eukaryota; kingdom Metazoa; phylum Chordata; class Leptocardii; order Amphioxiformes; family Branchiostomatidae; genus Branchiostoma; species Branchiostoma belcheri. Next base: position 131,811 of record NW_017804476.1, read on the forward strand.
TGTTAACCTGGTTAAGATATAAATCAGATATTGGTCAACTTCAGACTTATTAACTAGTTTGTGAATAAATTACCCATTAACCAGGTTAGCAATTTGGTCATCTACAAAATGTATTAAGCTGGATAAAAAGGTTAACAATTAAACTGGTTTTGTGGAACATCATACTTCACCAAGCTGGTCAAGTTTATATTTATCTCACAGCACAGCTGACCATAAGTACTTGTCCTTATTGTTGATTTATTTTGAGTATTATGGACCACAGAGAAAAGATCTAACCGTCTATAACAACTATTTTTCATCAGGTTGCTGAGGAAATCTGGGTGTGCGAGAAAGGGACGATAAAGAAGTGGAAGGGAGACATCCTGTCCTACAAGCTGGACCTGAAGGAGAAGATCATGAAGGAAAACTCCAGGTTTAACAAGATCAAGTCCGTCATCTAAAATATCCCACCGTCTCAGGTCCTTCCCTCATAGGTACGGTCAGAACTTCTGGCTTTTATCCATGACTTCCTTGTGTGCAGGATCTTTCTGAAAGAAGTTAAAACAAACTGTACATTGAAAATGGCCCAAAAACCCAAATAAAACAATTCTAAAAGCCTGTATCCATGTTATGAAAAAAAACAAAAACGCCTGAGGGTATTTGGGTACTCTACCTTCTTTGAGAAGAAGAAACAGGAGGGAAAACAATATATTTCAGCCATACCATGGTACGACAGAAATATAACGAGCCCTGCTGCATTTGAAAGATCAGCAGTAGCCCTTGACAAAGTTGGATCAAAGAATGAGGAATATGTCTGAATATCTCCAAGCATTTTAGAAAACTGCTGCAGAATAAGACAAGACGGCAACTGTCTTGTAATCCCTCATCAATGTTGTACTTTCAAATCTGACATAGGGCCGCCAAAGGATGCCATGTATAAAATCTAGATTGTTTGGCCAAATCAGTCAGTATGTATGCTAAATAATGTTACAGTAATGTTACAACTAATATGTAATGGAGCAAAGAAGTACTAAGTTAAAAGCCTTCCACTGAAAGATTCGTATCGAATTTGCAGCCGCCACTCAGGTTTTGTTGTAGAATTTAGAACACCAGGAGTAAGTATTACTCCAGAGGTTAACACAGTTAGTTGACTGTCCACGTCCACCTAGCTGCAGTGCTATGTATTGCAGAAAGGGGGCAGTGTTGCACAGTCCTGATGCACCTGAAATCTAAATACATATAGACATGAAGGAGGTAAGGCAAAGTTGTATGTTTTGTGACCTATAAGACTACTGTACAACTTTATTTTGTGTGCTGCATTCTGCAAACATATAGCCAACATATGTAGAGTCAGGTTTGATAAAAGGCAAAACATGTGATAGAATAGGGCTATTCCATTTCCACATTTCAGGAGGGGAAGGCAGGATCATCTTTTGTTACCCCTCATCATCTTTTGGTTTGATTACAACCTTTCCAACATTCCCCCCCCCCCATGCCTACTGTATTTCAATTGAACTCTCCCCCTTACCATGTAAATTGGAATAGCCCTTAGAAGTAGTGTATTAGACAACATTAGAGACACTTCACTGCATTTTAAAGCTTAATCACTAGAACAAGCAGAGCTGAGCTAAATCTACAATTTGCCTGTTGAATTGCCTTAATCTATTGAAGTCAATAACTAGATTTGATCTATCATTTAGAAGAAAATATCAGACAAGAACATTTCAGTAGTTCTCTAAATTTGATATCTGTTGTAATATTTCCTTCTTTACAATATTGTGTAATCGGCCACTATCCTGCTGTATTGTGCAGTAGGGACTGTCCATTATTGGGGAGGGGGGATAGAACAAGTATTGGAAGAATGGTCCATGCAGTGGTGTAATATTTGTAGATTATTGGAAATATTTTAACATTTTTTTACATACATTTCACACTTTGTACAGTCTTGAAGAAAAAAGATGACAGAAAAAGTGAAGTATGTTCTTTCCATGTGTATAATTAATTACTATTTGTATGTGTAGAGTATTTAACTTTGTTATATCTGGACTTGAGTAGGAGTTGAATTTACCCATGTTAAATATGTTGCATTATTGTAAACTCATTGGGTAATACTGTACTGCCAAGTCCTCTATATTTCAATGTTATTTATTTGTAAACAGGTCACTAAAATGTTCAGAAAAATTAGTATACATGAAACCACATCTGTATGTACTAGAAATAGAACTATTTTGTTTTTTGTGCCACATGTTTTTCTAAATTACATGAGTATTTATGGAAGGTGTGTTGTGAAAAAGGCAGAATAAAAAAAGGGAAAAAGTTTTTGATGGTCTATTTGTTGGAGTTTCTTCACTAGTACATAAAGTTACCCACCAAATATTGGCATGGCACTCCTGTTTCTTGCGATTTTGTTCTTAGCAAACCTGAATGTGAAACTGAGTGAGAAACCATTAAGAATGGTGTGATTGAGGTATGAAAGTTTTATTTTCAAAAAGACAGTACGTTCTTGTCTGAGTTTTATGGATGCATGGAAACTAAAACGGCAGAAATATTAACGAAAAAGCTCAGTATTCGGCCGCTCATAAAAGTCGTTCTGTGAATGTTTGTCTCAAAATGAACCGATGCAAGACTAAAACAGTTCTTTCCTGATAATTTCGTGACATTTACTATATAATATAATAGGTAGTCAGGGCGAGCCTCAAGGTCAAGAACGAGAGCGGGAAAGATCTGGAGTAAAAACCCCATAAGAGCCCATCTCATTTCCCAACTCGCGAATGAGCCGATTTTGGGAATGAGCGAGGCTTCCTTAGCGAGATACGGCCGTTTTCTGAACGGGTGTTCCAAAACGGGGGTGTGATAGGGGTTGAATATCCACTTTTCCAATTTTAGAAAAATGGAACTTTTGACATTTTTCGGCTTTCACATTTTCAGAGTATACTCCTTGAGGTCTCTATTCTATTCCTACTTAATGCCTTTCAACAAATTTGCTTCATTCTCGAGTTATACGTAAAAATGTGATTTTGCGATCAGCTGATCGCTTGCAGAATTGGTCAAAACCTTTGCAGAAGCGAACTTTTCGCTGTCGATCTCATTACCATATGAATGTAAACCAAGCAGATGCATGGTGGAAGGCAAAGTCGTAACAGCTTGGGTATTGCCATAGTTATACGCCTGGCAGAGGCTCTGTTTCCATTCATATGATATTGAGATCGACACTGAAAAATTCACAAATTGATTTCCTTCGTATATTGCAGTCGGTGTATTAATATTCAGTTTGTAGTCATGAAGGTTCAAACTGAAGCTATCCCTGTCCTTGGTGCTGAAAGCTATCCCCTCACAATGTCCCCCTCCCCTGTTCGTAGGAATATTACGTGGTTGCCGAGCATTTTCACCTCCCCTAACCTCATAACTCGGCTCCTTTTCTTTGTAGAGGCAGTTATTACGACTCAGTAGCTTATCTGGGGGAAAATAACTGCCTAAAATAGTCCCGTTCGTCCGAAAATCCATCGTAACTTCAGTTGTTTACAAGAAAAGTAAAGCGGCTTTATAGCTTTGAGTCTATTGTCCATATTTGGTCAAAGAGGCAGACGTCTAATTGTTTCTCTTTATTATCCAATCAGGCTCGACGACTCAAACACGTTGACATGATGAGAACCAATCAGCATCAAGGATGCATCGGTTAATGACCCTCTGCGCCATGTATCAAAAGCGACTTCTAGCAGTCGGTGAAATTATTGCATGTAAAAAATCTCCTCAAGTACCTGCGATGATTCCGCGAACTGCTAGAGGCCCTCATTGACACGTGTGATGGATTGGCATTATGGCGCCTGTGGATACATCACAGCATCCAATTATTACTAAAACGTGAGGGAGTAAACTTTGTAAAGAAGGGTGCACGTTCGCCAGGGATGGAAAGATTCTTCTGGACACATCGGGTATGAATTATTACACTTCTAGAAAGGGTTTAGTGGAAAAACTGGAACTGCGTTTTATTGATGTTTGTTTATTTTTCGTTACTAAACATATTTTCCTTGATTTTGTTCTTACTATCAGTTCTAACCGTCCAGAAAACAACTAGACGTGAAGAATGGATCATACAGAAAATATTGCAACAACTAGTTCTGTAATTGCTTGCGCTATTTTTACTTAAAACGCCAATGTTTACACCCATTCCTGCCTATATTTAGCCCAGCATATCTACACAGTTCGCCTGGAGGATTGCGTAACTACATCGCATGACGTAATGCGGCACCTGGACTTAATGTATGCTTATTTTTGAGCCTCGTTATAAGACGAAATCCGCTGTTTTGATTGGTCCTCCTTATAATTGAATCTTGCTCAGCTAAAACCTATCAAACGGCCATTTTATTGAATAACGTTTTAAAATCTAAGACTTGCTTCGCTAGAAGCGTCCTTATAGTCACAAATTGCGGACGTTTCGGTTATAAGTTATAAGGTTTCGAAATAAATGAAATATTCGGCTACTAGTATATTTTGTAACTTTGTGATCTTATCGTACTTGATACTATGATATGGGATTTCCAGTTTAACAATCGTCGATAAAGAGAAATAAACACTCAAAGATCGAAGTACACAGATGAAATATTTCATATCTACACGCATGTCGCGTGAAATTTACTCTTGTACCCAGTTATTTTTTACGTATTGGAATCCCTAGAGGCAATTGTCGCAATAACTGTCATGTTTGTAATTTGTCACCTAACGTTACTACTAGCTAGAAAATGTTCTTATCGCAATCAGAAGATAAACGGGTAAAAAAAAAATCATTTATAGGAAAATTACTAACGTGTGTTTTCCTCGAGGATGGATGAGGATAGAAAAATTAAGAATTTCGAATTCGTAAGATTAAAGCCATAATTAGACATCGTATTTTTCTGGCCTGCATGTGTGGTGATTTCCTATTGGCCTGTCATTAATCTTATATGTTAACTTGATTATCGAATGCAAATTTTGCTCGTGGTTTACAGGTGGCATGACACATGTGCGTGAAACACGCCTTTCCAAGATAGCGAGTGAGCATGGAAGAACGAGCTGGGTAAAAATTCCGCCCAGGAAGACGCGCCACGTCCGCTTTGGTGGTAAGTTGTACTTTAAATCGTCGTAGATACTCTCTTGACTATTGTAGGCAAATCTCCTCTGAGGTGAATGAAGCAAAAAGACAGAATTTTGAAAATAAGTTGCGGCAACTGTTAACGCTGCACCAAGTTAATCAACCGAAGGGGGCGCTTTTGTGTGGTCCAGTATTATAAAGGAAGATAAAAAGGCACTTTCATTTATTCAGTTTTTTTGCACCGTACCCACACCAGTTCTTTGAACATGGGTGAATCAATTACTATTCAATGAGGGTGAAATTAATGATCCTGAAATAGGAAAACGACACCAATCTTAGGAGGGGCACTTTGTAAGTAACCCGCTGAGGGGCGCTTTTGTGTGACCCCTGACCTAAACAGCTTTGCTTGAAACGTGGTATGTTGTTGTCCTGTGTGTTTTGGTCAAATTCTATGCGTTTCAATGTAAAACAAAAGTGTTCCGAGGCCGATAGCATACAGAGGGGACACGATAGTACCGTTTGTGTAGAGGATGACATGGATAAGGTGATAGATTTGTAATGAGGGCAGACAGACGTCCGGTAATATTTTCGAGTGGGGAGGGGGGCGGTAACAGAGTTGTTTTATGTATCAAAGACCGTATCCAGGGGGATGATATACGTCTCATAGAGCTCAGGAAGGTAAATTTGTAGGTAGAAAAGACACCAAGAATCCACCATAAGCTTGACTACAAGAGAAGCGGTGTTTTGGTCTTGAACAGGTCAGGATTTTTCTATGCATGTTAACCAGTTGTTGAGCGGTATTAAATGACACAAATGCAATGTTGTAAACATGTTGATAATGAGTAACCAGGCAAAGGTACAATTGTCTTTATTTTCAATTGTTATTTTTTAAATCATTTTGTAGCAGCCACTGCTAACTCAGAGGGACCAGAAGAGTATCAGACTAGTGTGGACACTGCAGACCATCCAGCGATGTGGCAACTTCCACAGGAGCTGTTTGGTTGTAACTTCGGGGAGCTGGCTGCTATCGATGAAGATCTGTCAACCTGCGACAATGAGGTGAGGGAGTGGGAGAAGGATGTATCCACTCTCCTGCTCGTAGCCAGGATTTTGAATGGGGGGGGTCTTCCCACTGCTTGAGGGGACCTCGAGCGCCATAGGCGCAAGGCGAGCGCCGAAGGCACGAGGTTCCTTGGGGGTCCGGGGGCATGCTCCCCCGGAAAATTTTGAAAAATGAACCTTCTAAAATAGCATTTCGTGCATTTTTGAGAGGATTTCCAAGAAAAAATCAGAGATAGATTTTTATTCAACGACAAAGGGAGCAGTTTTTCTACGATTCCAGTCCATCTTTTCAAGAAAAATCTTGGACCTTTACATAAAAAGTGGACCAAAAAGTGGACCTTTACATAAAAAGTGGACCTAAAAGTGGACCTTTGAGCCTTCTTCAGAACCCCCCCTGGCTACGGGCATGACTCTCCTGGGGGAGCTACAGGACACAGACAAGGACGAGGGTGAGTGCAGCAGGCCTGAACACACTGGTGAGCGTGATGCGTGACATTAAACAGTTGTGTGCCGAGGAAGGACTTGAATTGGGGACATTTTGAATGTCTTTCATCAGGCAGATGATATGCTCAGCTGGGTTGACTGTGTGGCAGTTAGCTGCAAAACAAAGATTCATGACTACTCCAAGGTAAAATCAGGCCTGAGGTAAAATGAATGATGATGAAATCATTCATAAACTAAATGTGTAATACTATGCACATGTATTGTCATGCTAGATTTGTGTGAAATACATTAATTGCATGTATGATCTGATGCTATGATTGTTAGATTTTCAACCCCATTGACATGACTAAAATCGTTTCACTTTGTGAGTCAGTAAAGTTTGATGTTTGATGACTTTGTCACTGTAGTCTTAGTTTTCTACTTTTTCCATCTTGTGTTTTATTTTTTACATAACGTAATGTTTGCAATGTTATATTAGTATATGTATGTACAATGCTTATTACATGAGATGCATATCATGTTGTTACTTGGATTGTGATATCTTATGTGAGATGTATAAAGTTATGTGATTGTTGTTTGGTCGGTAGTCTATGTTCACTGTTGGCTGTGCTCATGTTTTGCCTGAACAATGTTCCATGTGTTCTTCCCACAATCAATGAAGGTTTGGAAACAAATGGATTGTGATATCTTGNATATGTGAACATATTTGCGAATTTCATTTTTATGAAAAAGAAGAACTTTATTGCACGACAATTGCACATGGTACAATGTATGGCAAACTACATAAAGAGAGTAACAACAATAAAATAAGTGTGTTGAATAAGACCTAATGTCGAATAAAACCTAACATATCTATATCATAATCATTCAAATAATAAGGGATATCACAAGTCTTTGATAAGTGTTACAATCGAATGGGCTAATCACAAGTTTCGGTATTTTTCCTAATGGCAAAGCATTCCTTTATATATCTACCTATTTTTGCGTTGTGGGGACCATTACATGTAAAGATATATTCAAATCTGTCTCCAACACCGAGACTCTTAAAATCTATGGTACTTGATTCGAGAACTGTAAATAGCTTGCAATTGTTACGTATAACATCATATTTGGTACATTCCATAACAAAATGAAATTCATTTTCTGTGAGTGTTGTTTGGTTATGATACATGTATGCTCATTGTTTGTTGTGCCAGGTTCTTTTGCCTCACTAACAATGTTCCATGTGCTCTTCCCCCAACCAAAGCAGGTTTTGGAAGAAAAGGATTATGATGCCTTATGTGATATCTTGTGTGAGATGTATTTTTGTGTGATTTTTGATTGGTCAGAATATTCTATGTTCCCTTTTGGCTGTGCTCTTTTTTTGCCTCACTAACAATGTTCCATGTGCCCTTGCCTCAACCAAAGCAGATTTTATAGCAAATGTTATAAATAAATCAGTATGCATGTTATGTAAACAGGTGTATCCTTGGTGTATGTGAATTGTAAATTTGGCATCAGATTTTTCAGAATGTTTCTTTCTTTTATACCCTAGCTTATGGGATGCTGAGACTCTATGGTACCTGACCATGTTCCTGTGTTTGCTGTGGGACCTGTCTGTGTTCCTGTCAGCTACTAGTATCCTGTGTACCTGGTCTATTCCAGAAGGATTTGCCTGTGTGTGTCCCTGAGGGGCCTGTTAGCTATCTACAAGACAAGAGAACATCGGACCTTGACCGTGAGTTGGCTTTTATTTTTAGAACTCTTTCAAAAATGGGGCATGCCACAATGTCAAAGTGTTAGGCCTGCATGAATGAAGCGTAATGCCGGGTCACTGCTTTGCATACTTTGTGCCTTGCCATTTAAATTTTGCATAATTTGAAGTAAGTTTATGTGTTAAGCATCCAGTTTATATCACTGCATGGGAGTTTATATCACTGCATGATGAAACACAATTCCTCTCTTTCCACTTCTTGTCCCTGGGCTTAGCCTGGAGGAGGAACTTTTGTCCCAGGGTTCAAACTTACACATGCCTCGACTCTGCATAGTAGACTTGTTGAGGAACAACTTTGTCCGTCATCAGGCCTACTATGCTAACGGAGAGGGGCTATGTGTATTTTTGTTACCCTGGCCCGGAGGTTTTCTCCTCCAGGCTTCGACACCTAAGGTTTGGTTGCTTGATGTATATAGGCCTGTTGTTTCCAACACTTTGGACCCTTACTCTTTTGAGTTAAATTTTCCCACCAAAAAACTTTCATCTTAGTTAATTGTCACTTGATGAATTGTGCAAAAAGAATTTCTGTTGAAATCCTGCCTGCCTGCCAAAAACACTTAGCATAATTGGGACCCTCAAGTAGATATTTAATTGGATTAAATTTTTCCTGCCATTACAGGCAGCATTTAGCTCCATTCTTACTGTCATAAACTTGCATGTTGCGTGACATAAGTAAGACCAATTGCTGTTGTCAATACAGTGACTTTTGTTTCTTTGTCTTCAAGATGTGGACCCGGAGACTGGACTGCAGCAGGAGGAAGAACCAGACTTTTGTAGGCAGGGCTGCATGAAAGAAGATGGGGAGGAGTGAGTATGGTTTCTTTATTAACACGAGACAACACTCCACATGCACACACTTGCACTCACATTTCTCTTTTCTGTTTTCTCTTTTCTCATTTAACGTTTATTGTAGCCGGCGACTGAAGTTTCATGTCGAGCAACACTGAAAAATTCTTCATTTTGTATGGTTGTATGCCAAATTGCCCCTAAATTGTTGCTTCAGACCTTTACACTTAAATTCTCCCGCCGAAAAACTTCGTATCTTAGCCGGCCGCATGAATTCCTTAGTCATCCTCTTTGTATGGTATGAATGCCAAATTGTCCCCTAAATTGTCACTTAAGACCTTTTTTTACATTTACATTCTCCAAGGAGGTTAAAAAAGAGACCTCCTTGCATTCTCCCGCCAAAAAACTTGTCTGTGTATTATTAATTCCACACTAATTTCTTGTTCAGTCCATTTTCCCGCCAAAAAAAATTAATTGGCACCCTCACCTGGTTAATTAATTGGATTAAGTTTTCCCGCCAAAAAACTTAGTATATAGACCACTCTAACCTTGAACTTGTGCCCCCCTCCCCACACTTCTTCCACAACTCAGAGTATGTTAGTTACATTGTTCTCTAGACTTCTTCGAACATGTCACCACACTCTGCTACACAAACACTTTGTTGATCGAGTGCAGTTTTTCCACCACTTAGACTTAGGAATAATCTCCGGCTCTCCTGGTCAGTCAATTGCACTGGTATACTGATGTGTCGAAGCATCAATGTCTCCGAAAAGACATCCCCCGGGGAGTACACTTTAGTGCATTGACCGACCAGGAGATTGTTCTAAAGTCTAAGTGGTGGAAAAACTGCACTCGATCAACAAAGTGTTTGTGTAGCAGAGTGTGGTGACTACATGTTCGAAGAAGTCTAGAGAACAATGTAACTAACATACTCTGAGTTGTGGAAGAAGTGTGGGGAGGGGGGCACAAGTTCAAGGTTAGAGTGGTCTATATACTAAGTTTTTTGGCGGGAAAACTTAATCCAATTAATTAACCAGGTGAGGGTGCCAATTAATTTTTTTTGGCAGGGAAAATGAACTGAACAAGGAATTAGTACAAAGATAGACAAGTTCTTGGCGGGAGAATTTAAGTGTAAAGGTCTAAAGCGACAATTTGGGATGCATATGATATGAAGAGGATGGCTAGGGAATTCATGCGGCCGGCTAAGATACGAAGTTTTTTGGCGGGAGAATTTAAGTGAAAAGAAAGGTCTAAAGTGACAATTTTGGGGGCGGCGACGACAACAATGCAGCCGGCTGTAATACAAAGATTTTCGGTGGGAGAATTTAAGTATAAAGGTCCAAAGCGACAATTTTGGGGGTAATTTGGGATGCATACGATATGAAGAGGATGACTAAGGAATTCATGCGGCCGGCTAAGATTCGAAGTTTTTCGGCGAGAGAATTTAAGTGTAAAGGTCTAAAGCGACAATTTTGGGGGCAATTTGGGATTCATACAATATGAAGAGGATAACAACATGGAATTCATGCAGCTGGCTTAGATGCAAAGTTTTTTGGTGGGAGAATTTAAGTGTAAAGGTCTGAAGCAACAATTTAGGGGCAATTTGGCATTCAATCATACAATATGAAGAAACATGAAATTGAAGTCGCCGGCTACAATAAACGTTAAATGAAAAAAGAGAAATATGAGTGCAAGAGAAAAGAGTGCAAGTGTGTGCATGTGGAGTGTTGTCTCATGTTCACAAAGAAACCATACTCACACCTCCCCATCTTCTTTCACGCAGCCCTGCCTACAAAAGTCTCTTCCTCCTCAGCTGCAATCCGGTCTTCGGGTCCACAACTTGAAAACAGAGGAACAAAAGTCACTGTACTGACAACAGCCATTGGCTTTACTAAAGCATGACATTACATGTATATCACACAACAGGCAAGTTTATGATCATAGTTAAGTTGTAGCTGAATGTTGCATTTAAAAGTCCAACGCGCTGCAAAAGGAATCCATAAAAGTGTGATGTGCTGTATTTCAAATGACTGAAAGTGCAATATGGAACCAAGGAGGTTATATTGGAGACACTATAACCTCTTTTGTAGGACTAATTGTTTGAAGATGTGAAAAGGAGTCCAGAAAAGTGTGACATACTGACAAGCAGTGCAAGCTTTAGTGACTGGACAAGTGGATTATATTATATGATAGAAATGTATTAGCATGGGTGCGTTGCTGAACAAATAAACTATACTCACAACTGTGCCCACTGTCTTCATTTCCATCTGCATCTTCAAGTCAACTGGTTTCTCCCCGAACAGACAGCTGACCCTCAGGACACACCTAACAATATGAAAGGATAATAAGTGTGATGGAAAAACATCATGCAATTCAACTATCCCATTGATTGAATAGACTTTGAAGGAGTTAGGCTCCACAAAACAGTCAAACAGATCGTCTAAAGCATTGTCTCACTTGTGGATGTTGTTGTTGTCATCTTGCTCTTGTGTGTCTAAATCACCCGATCTGGTGCAATCTTCTCTTGTCAGGTTCAGACAGTAGTCTTCACTACTACATCAGTCAGCAGCCACCTAACTACAGACATTAGAAGTTACACACGTGTCTCAAATTACAAAGTAAATAGTAGGTTGAATGCAGAATTCAGATTTTTTTTCATCTGAGAGTCATCGTCGGTCTGGTCCAATTTTCTCTTGTCAGGTTTATGAAGAATTCACCACTACTACAGCGTCATATATAACTATACAGACAGTAGAAGTTACACACTTGTCTCAAATAAGACCAAATAGTTATAGGTAAAATGCAGAATTGGGATTTATCTCGCCTGATATTCCTCTTCGGTACCAGTCTTCAAATCTTCTGGTCCAATCTGTCTTGTTAGGTTCAGACAGTAGTCTTCACTCCTGTATAAGTCGGCAGCCACCTAACTATACAGAAATTAAAGTTACACACTTGTCTCAAATAAGACCAAATAGTTGTAGGTAAAATGCAGAATTGGGATTTTTCTCACCTGATATTCCTCTTGAATATTCAAATCATCTGGTCAGGTCCTATCTGTCTTGTCAGGTTCAGACAAGTCTTCAATACAGCATCAGTCAGCAGCCACCTAACTATAACCGTTACAGACATTAGAAGTTACATACTGTCTCAAACAACATGAAGTAAGTAATAGGTTGAATGCAGAATTCAGATTTTTCTCACCTGACATTTCTCTTGGGTCTTCGAATCATCTGGTCTGGTCCAGTCTGTCTTCTCATGTTCCGAGACAGTAGTCCTCACTACAGCATCAGTCAGCAGCCACCTAACTATACAGACATTAGAAGTTACACATTGTCTCAAATAAGACCAAATAATTGTAGGTAAAATGCCATATTGGGATTTTTCTCACCTGATATTCCTCTTCGGTCCTCAAATTATCTGGTCCAATCTGTCTTGTCAGGTTAAGACAGGAGTCTTCAGTCAGTCAGCAGCCACCTAACTATGCAGACCTTAAAAGTTACACACTTGTCTCAAATAATACCAATGGTAGGTGAAATACATAATTGGGATTTTTTCTCACCTGATATTCCTCTTCGGTCTTCAAATCATCTGATCTGGTCCACTCTGTCTTGTCAGGTTCAGACAGAAGTTCTCACTACTGCATCAGCCTTCATCTAACCATACATACATTATAAGTTGGACACTTGTCTTAAATTAAAAACTACCAATGCACACACACACCTTAAATATCTTTACTTTAAAACAAACACATACCTCCACGAAAACTCTACATAATGACCATAAAAACGGGGATAGAAACAACAATAAAATAAATCAACCCCCTTCAACTGAAACTTTAAGTGGAATACGAAAAAAATCGGCGCAAAATATTTTGAAAACAGGAATTGTTACCTTCAAGCATGGAGGTAGAGAAAAGAGATGCTTCAAGCTGTTTGCGCCAGAAGTACTTGGGCTTGGTCATTACTATTTACTGAATTACTCTAAAAAGGAACGAACAAGCTTTTAAATATTATTATAAATGATACATTGCAAATGATAATGAAGAGCTAATTTCAAAGTATGGTCAACTTGACTTAACTAGTTTTCAACCGTTTTGTATCGTATTCATTTCGGCGCCCTGAAGCTTTGAGGACCCCATCTTGTTTACGCAAATTTTTGGCGGGAAAAATAACTAATTATGTACACGGCCACATTCCAACAGGTGTTTTGAACCACGTGGAGATAAAGAGAGAAAATGGTTTGGTCAATGCAGAATTTCTTTCGACAAATATAACCTCAAAACGCTGAACAACTGACTAAAGAGACATGCACATACATTTGGCACTCTACAAGTGCACCACGCATTGAAAATGTTGTTGAAAACGCGGCAACAAGTTGATGGACTTTTCTAAGCCTATGTAAAATTAGGAACGGTCGCTGCCTAATACAGAAATAGTTAATTTCTTACGGAATATGTTGACATCTCTGTGTGGACATGTTCGCACTAGTTGCTAAGGAATAATGTCAGCCAAACAATGTACTGGTTTACCTGAAACAACGAGCGAAGTCGTCTCCATTAGTCCATTCCAGTACCACGCAACTCAACTCTCTCGCCATTTGTGTCTTCTCCAAAAATTCGCCGGGTCAGGAAATCCGCATTTTCTTCTCAAAACATCACCATAACGGCACAAATTCACAGCGAAAACTCCCAAACATTTTGCTGCACACTTACTAAGACATTCTACCGACGAAAACGCCTAAAAGTACCCAGAAAGTTGTGAAAAAATCAGCCCAGAGTATTCCCGACGTACGAATTTCAAAGCGCCATTTTGAACGGAACACACCAAACTTGTTTTTACACAGGTGTGCAGAACGTCGGTGCATAATTAATGTGAAGTTGATATTCTAATTATGACGAGCAATGACGGCTCGTTTCAAGCTGCATTTTTCTAAAATGTCATAAACGGATATTCATCCCCTATCACGCCCCCGTTTTGGGGCACACGTTCAGAGAAGAGACCAGAGTTGGGAAACGCGATGGGCTCTTATGGGGGTTTTACCCCAGGTCTTTCTTGCCGTTGTTCTTGACATTAAGGCTTGCCCTGACTACTTAAGTATCTCTAGTTTATCAGGAAAGAACCGTTTTAGTCTTGCATCTTTTCCTTTTGAGACAAACATTCCTAGAACGACTTTTGCGAGCGGTTGAATATGGAGCTTTTTCGTCAATACTTCTGCCCTTATAGATTTCACGCATCCACAAAAACTATGAAAAAACGGACTTCTTATTGAAAATAACAATCTCCACATCATTCAATTGAAATATTTTCGATTGCGTGTTCGGCATTTATAGATCAACTTTTTCGGTTAAGTGTGCAATGTTAAAGTCATGATTAGCTCCAAGGGATGAAGTATACTCACTTGACAAATGATGCACTATCCTGTCTATATTATTTCCCATTCCAGTAAACACACAAGAAACGTATCACGCAAACTGATCGCGACGGTTACATATATGTGAGAAATTTTATTTGTGCCTGCCACATATAACTCGATTGCATGTGGGGCGTGAATATGCGATTGTCATTTTCAATATCGTCAGGTTTGCTATATGGAAACAGATAACGTTATAAAACACTCAAAAAAGGGTTTGTGAGCCATTCTTTGTATGCATACACAGTATTTGACAAACAGATCTTATATAAGGCGCCCAGTCGACAGTACCTAGCTTCTCTATCATGCAAACGCCTGTACCTAACGTATCCAGGTTACAAAGGTCATTCCAGACAGCTATTAAGAACTCTGCTAATCACAACAACAGTCAACAAATCAAACAAGCTTAGCCACTGACTAAACTGTTCTTCGGTTGGGCACCCCAACGTAGATACAACAGGGCTAAAGATGAATTTGAAAAAAAAGTGTAAACCATGAACTATAGTATACTCCATGAATAGTTTCATCAGGTTGGTAAGACACTGAGTAAAGAGACTCTTTTTACACAACCAAGTCTTTTATTCAGTCAACGTTTCGGTGACCGTCTGTCACCTTCCTCAGGGCAATTCTGACTGGTTCACATTGCATTGCAGCACAGGTGTCGCTGCTATAGATGCATACAGAACCAGTCAGAATTGCCCTGAGAAAGGTGACAGACAGTCACCGAAACGTCGGCTGAATAAAATACTTGGTTGTGTAAAAAGAGTCTCTTTACTCATGAACTATACTCAGTTCGACATCCCTTTCCCCCTAACAACATCAGAATCACAACTGTCCATAATGCTGACATACAACTACTTGTACAACTAACAATTAACATTCCAGTGACACTTGCTAAGCCTTATGTTAAGAAACCCCTCCCAGGGTAATCCAGCTATTTTATCTTACAACCGGCACAGGTGGCCGTCTTTGCTCCGTAATACTCGTTACCGTAAACCCTCTTTTGTCAGAAGATTTCTGTCCAGATGCCCACGGTAGTCTTATCTAACAAAATGTAGTAATTAGGCCACAAAACCCAGGAATTGCCACACTGAGGTTGGTGGGTAGTGTTTTTGGTTTGTTGACTGGTTGCTTGGTTAGCGAAAGTAAGTTTATTGTCAGATTTATGATTATTGGTTTGTAGACAAATTTTGCCCTACTAGTACTCATGGCCCAAATCAGAATGTAGGTCACAGTTACTCTCCAAGCAGAGGTTGTGGGGGAATGATCGTTACCTTTTTATATATGGCCGTGTTTTTTTGTCGCTACTCCCACCAACCGTCGGTGGCCGCGGACACAAGTTCTCTGGCTAATGGATACTGCCTGGCCAATTTGATACTGTCTTCTTGCCACCGATAGGGATCTGCTTGGAGATTAGGTCACAGTTGCGTCTGAACATAATGTAAAAGGGAGGTTAAATGGGAAACCTTTGTCCGAATAAACTACTAGTGTGACTTAAATTTGCTACGGCTTTTGGTCCACTAATCGCGTCCCCAGAAACAGGAACATCAGGGTATTTATTTAGCACCGTGTCCAAAATGCTCCCTTACTTCCCCACCTATCCCTACCACAAAAAACAATTTTACTACTAAAATCAAAGAACCCACATATTATAGAAGTGGGTAAATTCGTCTTCCATTGACTAAAAAGAAGTCAAACCCAGTAAAACTAGTACCATATATGTTGTAGAATATAGTATACTAGTAATGCTAGACGTAGATATAGTATCACATACCACTGTATTTTCTTTCTTATGTTGTTTGTAGCTGCAATTAGCCCTTGGGCATGTATTTGCAATAAACTTTCAGATTTATAAAAAAAAACTTATTACTCTCCGTTCCTGATCTTCACCTAGCTCTATGCCACGGAATAGTGTACAACTATAGTTTTCATGATTTCATTGTCAATGTCAGATGGATGAACGACGAAAACCAGAGTTATAACGTCAGCGGAAATACAGACCTATATAAAAGGTCTACCTAGGGTCCATACGTGAAAAAGGCGGGAAGTTTCCTACTCTCCAAGCTGAGATTTGGGTTTTGGGGTATTTTTAACGAGTTTTTAGGCTTTTTTATCGGGGTTTCTTTTTTGCACTGGGATTTTCTTTCGTTCATCCATCTGACATTAACAATTATGGTTAATGAATAATGGGTAATTTGGTGAAAGAAAAATTCCAGTGCAAAAAAGAAACCCCGACAAAAAAGGCTAAAAACACGCCAAAAATAACCCAAACCCCTAACCTCTGCTTGGAGAGTAGAAGTTTCCTTCATATTACAAGTAACAACACGCCCAAGATGTTTGTTTAACACTACAGCTACAAAGATCGACAACTTTGAACTAGTTCTAGTGCAGTGTTTGCAAGACTCAATAGGCGTACACGTACCTGACTTTTTGAGTACTTAACTAGGGTGTACTGTCAACGACTCCAGCGTCCCTCTCTTAACAATTAAGCTGTCAATTATGAAATCAAGGCGTATCCCCGTTTCTTTGCAGTTCGGTCTGGTCTTCCGGGGTTCGTTTTACAACCCACACAAATTATAGACTCTAGAACCCCAGCCTTCATGAACAGTTTACTTTGTTAGGTTTACTGGCATTGGCCCTAATTAATTAGGTAGAAGTCTACCGTATTTGAAGTTGGCTCAAACTATATATAGTGAAGTTCTTTATTGCAAGTTCATGCCCGAAGGCTAATTTCAAACAGTCGAGTACAGAATGTATTGAATAATAGTATAAAACCACTCGCTAACTTGAAGTCTTACTTCTACTAATCTAAATGTCTATCTCTACTTAAAACTAATAACGTATGTATATGTGACAGAGAGATGATATGTAATACATACACAGGTGAGAAAAACATAGCAACTACCATTGCCAATTTAGACATACTCTAGTACGTTATATGATATAGGAACCTTCTATGTGGACCACCAAAGGTATGTGTACATATGCATTATATTGTGTGCATTCATGTACAATGTTTGTTCTTTAGCATAGTTATATCTACCTGGGCCTATATACTTAGTATTAAACATTCTTGTCTTTCAGAGTAGAAAGTCTATTACCCCCCCCCCCCAAACTGTGAATAGGATCGCCCATTCTCTGTACCCATTTGACAAGCGCGTATCTTTATCTTTAAGATCATAAAACGTGTGACGTAGGAGGTTTGAAGACTATCAACAGTAATGGTGCATCAAAACGTGTTGCACAAACTATCAAATAGCGCTAACAGCCTAGCGACGTGCATTTCATCATCATAAGGCCATGTTGATTTGATTATATGGATGACATCCTCTGGGAACCCCAAAACTGATGCGCGCGTGCGAATAAAAAAAAGTTTTGCAAAAAAAAAAGTTAGCTTTCACTATGAAATCTACGTGGTCATGAAGGTTGAACAAATGGCACAGAATATGTTATGGCGAATAATCTACTCTTCGAATTCATTTCTTTACATTTTTTTCCTTTGATTTTCCTTTTGATTTTGGCATTCTACGACATTGGTATCGTTTCTAAATGTTTTCCTTGCAACTTATGGTATATTTTTGCTCATTAAGCAACTGTTTTTCACGATTTACAGTATGGTTGAAAACTTTTTTTTTTTGGGAAACGGCCGAAAATTCATGCGCGGATGTCATCCATATAATCAAATCAACATGGCCTAAGGTCTTTAACAACCTTTGGCACTTTTTGGGCTCCACCCAGAGACCAATGACGAAGGGGGTATGTGTTGTAGCGTTGCTAACGTGGAGAGTATTTAAGTGGTAGGTTCCTCACGTACCGTTTAAACATCTAGGGATTTAGCCATCGCTCTAACGACTTTCTAGCCAGAGGAAAGTGGGAGGAAAATTGCGGAGAGATGCGTCTGTTGGTGCTGGTGTCTGTGTGTCTGTTGGTGTCCGTTTGGGCAGATGACACACCGGTGGATCTGACACTACAGGTAACGTAATACCGTCAGTTTTTAGTTTAACCGTTAGAAATTCAAGTTTGACGGCGAGAAGTTTCAAATTTGATGCGTGTATCTTTTTAGTGTGATTTTATCTTCATTTTACATTCTTTAATGAGATAGACGACTAGAAGTCGACAATAAGGCCATGTTGATTTGATAATATGGATGACATCCGCGCGCGCTTGAATTTTCGGCCGTGCCCCCCCCCCCCAAAAAAGTTTTCAACCACACTGTAAATCGTCCGAAACAGTTGCAAAATGTGCAAATATATACCGTAAGTTGCAACAAAAATATTGGAATACGATACCAATGTTACAGAGAAAGACGAAAATGTAAATGAATTTGAAGAGTAGATTACTCGCCCTACCATATCTCTGTGTCATTTGTTCCGCCTTCTTAACCACGTAGACTTCATAACTTTTTTTTACCAAAGTTTTTTTTATTCGCACGCTCGCGTCAGTTTTGGCGTTCTCAGAGGATGTCATCCACATAATCAAATCAACATGGCCTAAGTTGATTTTGCAATCAAGAGTGTCGTTTTTTTGACCAGATCAGCACTGGTATTGTACACACAGCTTAGTTACTGTATCATTTAGATTGCCGCTCTACCCTAAATGTAAAAATATGATTCATGAAAATGTAGATAGCGTTTTAGGAGGGCCTGCAAGGGGGGTTAGTGATTACGAATTACGCAAAATTTTCGCCGCCTATTTCGAATTACGTTAAAGTCTCAGAGCTGATTACGACTTTACGATTTGCGGCTAATGTCCAATTACGAATTACGTTGATTTTTGCGGAGGCTGCCTACGAATTACGAAGTCTAAAACGGCCTGATTACGCCTTACGAAAAAGGGCTTGCAGGCCCTCTATTAGAGCAAACAATGTCAGTACATGTATACGTAAGTGACAGAATACGAAGTGTCCTTTTTCAACTTTTGTCCCTTGATGTAAAACACCTGTACGTGTGTCGGAAGTTACTTGAACGCCGCACGTAAGTTTAAAACAAACATTTACCAAATGACGGTTTTCTGTCTTTGTGGTCGCCTTCAGGCCGACAGTGTGATTCTTAGTGTTATTTGCTGTTGCAAAGAGGAATTCTATAAAGGAATTCCTGAAGAATTAACTCTTTGCCAAAACGTGCGTTTTGCGCGGTCAAATCTGATGATCAGGTGGGGTCGTGTGGCGTAGCGGCAGAGTGCGCGACTCGGAACTTAGAGTCCCGGGTTCGAGTCCTGACATGTCACCGATCTTGTGCCCTTGGGAAAGGCACTTTACACGGCTTTCCTCACTTAGCTCAGGTGTAAATGAGTATTATCCTGTCATGTATTTGTCCCCTGTGTTGGAGGCGGCATTAATGTAAGTTGAAAAAACTTGAGTGTGTCGTCACCACGTCTGGTGAGTACATGTTGGAATAAAAAAAAAAATCTGATGAAACCAGGCAACCAACCAAACAAAGAAAGAAACCGTTAAGTTACAAATAGTTGTATACAATATTCTTTCAATAACCAAAAGTTTGCTGAATGCTGAAATTTACATATATTGACTCGGCACAAGTATACTATATAGGAATTCTATGAAGGGATTTCTAAAGGTGCCAAACGTTCGTTTTGCGATGTCAAATCTAATGAAACCAGGCAACCAAATACACAAAGAAGCCGTTACGTTACAAACAGGTGTATAACTTACAATGTTTTTTTCATTGACCAAAAGTTTGCTGAATGCTGAAATTTTCATATATTGACTAGGCACAAATATACTACATGTACGACCAAAAATCAAGAATTAATTGATTTCAAACATTGCTTTGAATTTCATATCTTGCTGCTTGATTTCAAATGATATATATACTCCAGTGCTAAAACAAAGTGTCATTAATCCAATGCTGTGCGATGTCAATTCTGATGAAACCAGGCGACCAACCAACCAAAGAAAATACCGTTAAGTTACAAGTATATGTGTACAATGTTCTTCCATTGAAATTTTGCTGAATGCTGAAATTTATATATATTGGCTAGGCAAAAATGTACTACATGTACGACCAAAAATCAAGAATCCATTGATTTCAAACATTGCTTTAAATTTCATACCTTGCCACTGGATTTCCAATGGTTTATACTCCAGTGCTAAAAAAATGTGTCAATATATATACAAGAACTTGACTAATTCCAATCCTTGACTAATATTGAAAAATTCATTTTTCTTATGCGCTTTGATCATCCTGTATTAAACAAACCCATCTCAAATTATATTTTTAACATCACAAAGAAACGAGAAGAAGCCGAACCTCTGTATTAGAGTAGTTTTTGAACTGTTGTAGTTATATTAGTAGTCCTGTTTGTACTACAAGCATGTATATATATATACTTTTACATCTGTTCACCTGTACTTAGCCCGATAGAGCATGAATGTACAATAAAGATATCTATTTATTCATCCAACGCTCTGTATTTCTCAGCCTGGTGAGAAAGGAAAAGACATCGTGGACGCCTGTATCGGGCGGATAAACCTGGCGCAGATCTTCCAAGATGACGCAGGCATGCTGCGTAGGATCGGTAAGTACTATGAGTGTACTAGTACTACTACTCTCCAAGCAGAGGTTGAATGGAAAGATTGTGACCTTTTTCTATGCCCCGTTTTTTTCTGACAGCCGGCCCATATACTGTCGGCCGGCTGGATACTGTCCGCCTGTTGGATACTATCTTTTTTGGCCACGAAAAGATCTGCTTGGAGATTAAGTACTACTAGTATTAGACATAACCGCACTCCCTAGAACAACGAATATGTCGGTTCTGTGATTTAGGAAGAATCGAAGATGAGAAACATTTTGTAACAGAATGTAAACTATACAAGAAAGAGAGAGCAGATCTGTATAATCTGATACAATCTATGTTCCCCTTCTTCATACATCTAAGCTGTACAGATAAATTTATATTTCTAATGAGCTTAGACAAACCTTCTATATTGAAACATACCTGTTCTTACCCTTTTCCATTACTAAGAAGCGAGAAGAAACCGAATTTACTTAATTACTTAATGTAGCCACTTAACGATGTATATATATTAATGTAACGTTATCTGTATTCCATCCTTTTGTTGTGCCCTGTACTTAACCCAGTGGGTATGTGTATACAATTAAGGTCTTCATTCATTATTTATACATTTTTCAAGTCATTTTCATCTTCAAAATTTTTCAAAAGTT
This sequence comes from Branchiostoma belcheri, assembly GCF_001625305.1. Lineage (NCBI taxonomy): Eukaryota > Metazoa > Chordata > Leptocardii > Amphioxiformes > Branchiostomatidae > Branchiostoma > Branchiostoma belcheri. Next base: position 153,493 of record NW_017804476.1, read on the forward strand.
CTGTTTGCCAAGTAGGAGCTACAAACCTTTTATTAACGCCCACGACACCCATGCCCACGCCTGTGTTTAACTTTGAACTTGACTTTCAGCGTGGGTGGAGTCCCAGTTCGGAGAGGCAGAGGGCGTTACTACTTGTATTTGGGGCGTGACGCCGACAATGTACGAAACAGTCTCTCCCAGCCAAGCTACCAAGGACGCCATTTTGGTGAGTCCGTTTCTATGGAAACAGATATCAACTATAGTTTGGAAAGGCTTCTTGAAAATAAAAATATAACGCTAGCTACTTATATACGAACGTGAGCTTGCTTTTCTATTGAATCCTGCATTGTCATTTCTATGTTAATGGTGGATACGAAGCTCAAGCAAGGTTTAAAAGTTTTTAACCTCCTTAATTGAAAAAAAAACTATGATAAAACTTGACTTTCAAAACATCGATTCTGATATCAAATACAATAATTCGGAGATCTCCTACCTCCGTGAAATTATATATGTAGAGTTTTTGTAAATGTTTTATTTTGGATTCGTCTCATTGATTATTATGGGAATAATGTCGGAAAAGCTATGTCACCAAAAAGTCAAGACTGTATCATGTTCGGGACAAAAGATACAAAAAACGCAAGTTCTGCTGCAGTACAAACTTTAGCCACCAGGAAGCCCATATTTGACCTTGACCTTCGTCTCCCTACGAGCTACCAACATACCAAATGTCACCACAACTCATAAAGGCGTTCTGAAGTTATGCTGGCTACAAATGTGCGGAAACACGCACACACAGACATGCACACACAGACATGCACACACAGACACAGACACGCACACACAGAGACCAAAAACAATACCTCCATTTCTCACGGAGGTAACAAGGATTTATAAATGAAGAATCGAATGAGACAGGTATTTCTTTTTGACACAACCGGTAAATTCTCACCTTGCTGACGTTTCGGTGTCTGTCAGACACCTTCTTCAGAGCTTCTGACTGGAGTACTGCATTTCTACCAACCTGATGAAATCATTTTCGGAAATGAAGTATCGGGTGTTTTTCCAGGAGGGTTTGGGGATAGACTGGGACCAGGTGGACGTGTCGGACCTGAACAAGCCGCTGTACTGCGCCCTGGCCGCCAGGATTCTGTTCGCCGCCTGTCAGACCGACCTGCCGCTTAGCCTCGACCTCCAGGCCGATCTGTGGGCCACCTGTTACAACACCCAGGGAAACATGCAGACGTACATCGACGCTGTGAACGAGCTGGAACAGGAGTCAGGTCAGGAAAACTTATTTCTATACTAGATATCCTTAACAACCACCAGCGTTTCCTTGAGTTATGTTGTCCACAAACAAAAACCACAAAAAAAAAAAAATACACAACTCTCTGCAGCAACGTAGAAACATGATAGGATAACAATTTTTACCTTTCACTTGGTTTCTATAACCGTTGCACACCTACCAAATATCATTAAGATCTATTCACAGATTTTCAACTTACGCCGCATACATCCATCCTCCCGAGGCAGGGTCGGTGGCGCGGTATTCTATATACCTTACAACCGATAGCTTTGCACAACTGAATTGTCTCTGATTGGCTGACAGCTACTTGAAGGCTACGTCATCTGGAGTAGAAAACTGGTTGTAAGGTATATAGAATACCACGCCGCCGACCCTGCCTCGGGAGGATGCATACATCGACAAATACACAAAAAGCCCGCTGCAGTTAGATTGGGAAAAGCCAGGTGAACCATTTTTGAGCTTGAACAACAACAGCTAACCACAAACCAAATATCAAAAAGATCCATCCACAAATACTGGAGTTATAATAGTGTTTGTTTTGCCTATTGTAACTTTTATTTTCTGTACGCAAACTCTTTCAATTCAGGGATTCTCATCCCTGCTGCAAGGTTTGCTTTTGGTGTTGAAATAAACTATCAATATCAAAATAACGTTGACTTGCATACAGACCCACACCACAGCTGCTACACTAGGCCCAAACCGCATACATACCCTTCTGACGAAGGCAAAAAGGGAAAACAATACATGCAGACCTTTCGGTGACATTTTTTCATGTCAGGCGCCTTCTTTGCAAGAACGCTATAGGGTACAAAACAGAAAAAAATTATATTTCTTATGAAACTTGACAAACCATGTATCATTAGTTCTATATGCTCGTACATCTATAACTGCGTCAAGAAGCGAGAAGAAGTCGAACAATGTAAATAGTAGATCACATTAGTATGTTTAGTTAATGTATCATTGCTGTATCCTTTTCCCTGTCTATTCATGACCTGTACTTAGCTTGGTAGAGCACAAACGTACAATAGAGGTCTTTCATTCATTGAATAGCAAACGACGTTTGCAATACAAAGGTATCGAGTGCTCAGCCAATATTTAAGACCTTTGAGCTAGAACGTTGTGTTGACGTCTTACACTTGATTGCTAAAGGTGGAGTCCGTTTGGCCAGAAGGCGGGGCCGGCCTAATTCTTGTGTTCACCGAATATTTTACTCAGCAACCTCAGCACGTCATGTGAAAAGAGGCACCATAACTGCGTCATTGTTCTTTTATTCCTGACTGCATGCTACATTTAGACTCTGTACTTTGACCGCATAGATATGAAGAGTAAACTTTGAATTATATTAATGATACGTTAATTTCACGACCATAACCATTTATTGCGTTTGGTAGCCTGGTATCCAGACTGATCGTGGTCGGGGCCGAAAGAGCTCTGTCCCGCCCGCCTCACATAGGTTTCCCGGTGTGTATTTGACGAGAGATTGATTAGCTCTCCACCGTGTTGGGGGAAACCAAATCCCCAAGCATACTGTCTCTTATTAGCGTAACTCTCCTACCGGGACGGTCTGTTGCACTGGGCGGGGGAAGCTATTAGAGCCCCCGAAGGCACAACCTGCCCGAACACCCCAATACCCCCAATCACGTAAGACTGGATACCAGGCTATCCGTTTGGGCGCTGAGAGATAGGTTAATTTTCGTCTGCTTAACGTAAGCACCATACGCGTCGTTCTTAACAAAGAAAAAAAATACTTATAAGACCTCAAACCTTGACGAATGGATACTCAGAACTTCAAGCTACTTTTTGTACGCGGCTCCAACCGCCATTGGAGTGTTGTTGGCAACGGCACGTGTGAAACAAACATATAAATTCTTAACGCTATATCAAGTACGAATAAAAAAGTAACGGCCTTATTCCAACACAGCATATGCATGTAACGTTACAACGTATAGTATTTATGATGGGTCGTTTGGCGTTGTCAGTATGTAGTGGCATGTCTGTGACTGAGACAAAAGCCAAGGTTTCTTTTTTTCTATTCCAATATTTCTTACAAGACATGGCGGCGGCACACTCAAGTTTTTCAGACTTATTTTTATGCCGCCACCAACGCAGATAAACGTATGAACGGACAACATACCATTGTCACCTGAGTTAAGTGAGGAAATCATCGTAATGTGCCTTTACCAAGGGTGTACAATATCGGTGGTATGGCAGGATTCGAACTCGGGACCTCTTGGTCACCGAGCCGAACGCTCTGTCGTGTAAAGTGCCTTTCCCAAGGGCACAATATCGGTGGCATGGCAGGATTCAAACTCGGGACCTTTTACACGTAGTTCCGAGCCGAACGCTTTGTCGTTACGCGACACGACCCCACCCTCTTCTGCGACTGGTATCTCACATACACGTTTGCCTGTTGTTTCTCGCAGAGTGTAAGATCCCCGGTATGGACATGGTGTTTGTGCTGGACGGTTCCGGCAGTGTTGGAGCGGACAACTTTGAGACGGTGAAAGACTTCGTCTCGTCCGTAGTAGACGCGTTCGAGATCGGACAGTCCCGTACCCGTATCGGTGTGGTACAGTACAGGTACGCCACTCTATCATTCACCAGTTTCCCATTCCCATGACGCATTGCGCCTGGGGGTAAACCTTCCCAGGTTGCATAGCGCCTTGTGATCTGAATTATGTGTTCCTGTGGTGTTTTACATTCGTGATGGCAGACACTAAAACACTGAACATCTGTTGAATTAGTTCGATCAATATAAAACAATCTTCTTTTCTAATGGCAAACAGAGTAGCGTTACCACTGTAATGTTCCATGTTAAAAAGGCACAAATTTCATTCCCTATTTGTTGTCAGATTTGACCCATAGTGAGCATAAAATGCCCCAAAGCCTCAAAATACACGGAAAAACATGATACATTCCTGCGCTATGGAACCTGGAAGATTTTACCACCCCCCTCCCCCCAGTCGCAATGCATCCTAGGAATGAGAAAATGGTGAATACCTTGCCATCTAGTGAAATCCTGCTTTTTGCTTCTACTTCTCTCTCCGCCATTCTCTTCTATGTTTCTTTTAGTCGGATCTTTTGCCCTGTAGCGTCCAACTTGTCAGTGCGACCCTTCTCTAACAGTCAGGTCTTGAATGCTGATGAATTTCAGTTTTCGCAAGCGTATAGACCATGAACAGACGTGTTCATGTTCTGCTCTCTATTTTCCTCTGCAGCAACGAGATCCAGAATGAGTTCAACCTGACAGAATATGGCAACAAACCGGATGTACAGGTGAGACTCTTGGATGTCCATAGCCGGAAGTGACGTCGTTATACCACGCGAATGACTTTCAGCTAACCAGTGTAGTTGCAGATGCTATTTCATCCGCTTTTAAAGCAGTTCAGTGATCTTGCCGATTTCTTCCCTGTTCAGTCCGCCATCGGCAACATCACATACCTACAAGGCAGCACGTACACAGGCGCCGCCTTGCGGTACATGACAGACGTCAGCTTCTCTTTGGAGGCCGGTGCGAGGCCTGCGTACCAGGCTATCCCTAAGGTACTCTATGTTTCTAACCTGGGTACCATCCTGGTTTGTTGGTGCGATTGACAACAAGAATGGTAGTGGTTCTTTAGGATGCATCGACGTCTTCAGATTGGTAACTTCATTTGGCAAAAACACTAGTAATTCTTCTCCAAGGTTATATGTAGTATAAGATGTCCATGTATATGAGTAGTGGATTAAGTACTGAACTTCAGGTCTGAGCGTTGAAGTTGTTACGCCACGCGCGGATTATACTTTGGACTTGACTTTTTCGCAAACACGTGAAGTTTTTAGCCTCTACCAGGCTTCGGGGGGCAGCTGGCAAGAGTAGAAATCGGCCAAATAGAGAGATAACATGCCAGGGGAGTTGGTCTATTGGAGAGAACAGTTTGCCGCTCCTATTAGATAACGATTAGTGAACTTCAAAGATGTGGCGACTCCGCACAGGCTTCGGGAGCGGCAAACTGTTCTCTCCAGCAGACCAACTCCCCCGGCATGTTATCTCTCTATTTGGCCGATTTCTACTCTTTCCAGCCGCCTCGCGAAGCCTGGTAGAGACTCGAAGTTATAACCCATATCCACATCATATGCGTCTGCCAACAGGTCGGTATCGTTGTTACGGACGGCGAGGCCACAGACAATGTCCGGGGACCCGCCGACCGTGCACACGAGGCCGGGATTAACGTGTTCGCCATCGGGATCGGGGGCTACGACCGCCGCGAGCTCAACCAGATCGCCACCGACCCCGACGCCACACACGTCTTTGCCGTGGACAACTTCGCCGCCACTGACTACATCAAGGATGCTCTGGAGGGAAGGACGTGCAAAGGTACAGAAAATATCAACAAACAAACAAACAAACAAACAAACAAACAAACAGATATCTAGAGGGTCAATATGTAATCCTTAGATTGACGGCGACATTTTTCTGGTCAATCAGTCATAGAAGTCACTTATATATGTTCAATAACTTTTTTATAACTTGGTTAGAATTAGTATTATCTAATGTCTTGGGGTGGTGGGACTTCGGCGCACTGTTATGTCAACTCTGTGTATTTATATGTTAGTTGTATTTTGTTGTGTGGGGCTGTTAAAATAAGTTGTACACTTGAGTGCAGTGCCACTCTGTCCTTGTTACTGTTTTGTTGTGTACTGATGAATAAAACAAACAAACAAACAAACAAACAAACAAACAAAAAACCAAACAATTCGGTACCACGTTGAGAAGCATTTGCGTTGGCTGTCTGTAGTTTATGTCAACGTTTTTGACATTAGAAGATGTGACAATGTTGTTCTTGTGCTACTCTCCTTGTTCTGACGTGTTTTTCCGTTTCTCCATAGAGCCGGCTCCCGTGCCAGTTGGAGAAAACGTGCAGGGTGACCTACCCCAGGGGACGCTGCAGTTCCTGTCATTCAAGGTAGGAGGCACTTTTTCAGCTTCTCAGGAACCATATGAGTAGACATGTACATAGTAGACATGTACATAGTATCCCTACTGACTGTCCTTCCAGTAGGGTCGCCTAAAAGTCAGTATCATGAGAGTCGTGGCAGCTTTCTTAAGTACGGTATCATTTCCACTTTAAGTAGACTTTTTTTTTAGAACAAACACTTATTGTCTACAGAAATAAGAAACCATGCCAACAGTTTGAATTTCTTAATTTTCCCTCAGGTTAAGATCCGACATGGCATGACGTTCAAGTTGAAGATGCGGGTCGGCAGTGTGAACTTCTACCTGTCTATCCGGATCCGGAACCCCAACCGTGCTCTGTACGACTTCCGTCTGCGCACCCGGCCCAACAAGATGAGGTCAGGCAACAAGCAGATATTGGGGGGCTTTTATTTAAGATGTCGGAGAATATCTTCAAACGGGTGTTTGGTGGGAAGATCACGCCTTTTTCCGACCCCAGTCTGTTTAATTTAAAGTTGAATGGAAGCATGTTTAAAAAAAAGTTAAATCAAATTTAAAACACAAGAAAATGTCTTCGCCTAGAGCTTTCGACCAGTCATTTTGGTCTTCCTCAGTAGACTGACCCAGTGAGGCTCTACCTTTGACCAAGTGTGACGTCAACACTGGGTCAAAGGTATCTGGTAGACAATATCGGCCCCCGTCGCGGTTGAGTCAGCACGTACTAGTACATGGACGGCCAAGTCTTGTATAATAGCTTTGACACGCTTCCCAAGATCCACTGTCCCGTCAACAGCGGTCTTGGGCAGCGGACTAAAGCTAACAAGACCTAATCTCAATGCAGATCCCTTTCTGTGGCAAGACAGTATCCATTAGCCAGAGGAGTTTGTACGCCATCTCTGGCTAATGGATACTGTCTTGCCACCGAAAGGTATCTACTTGGAGAAAAGATTGGACTCTAGGCTATGTTAGATTCCGACATCATGTTTTTCTTCTGCCCCAGGCTTGACATCTTCATCCCGCCGAGCCGTCTGAGGGAGATGCTGGGCCGGGAGCGGCGGCAGGCCGTGGTGGATGATGACGAGGAGGTGGAGCTGTACGCCTCGCTGGAGGGCGTGGACGGGACCAACCAGTTCGACCTGGAGACGGACGAGGGAGACACCGCCGACCCAGCCTACCTGGATAACGGCTCTCCCCGGGCAGCCGCCGGCGTGCTGACACTGGTCATGCTGCTCCTCACGGCTATCATGCAGTAGTGTGGTGGTTCAGTGCTGCCCGATTCAGTGCTGTCCGATTCAGAGCTGTCTGATTCATGATCACTGCTGTCCGATTTAGTGCTGCCTGCATTCGTTGTTGTCTGATTCATTGGGCTAGGGCTGTTGTCTACTACGCATACTATGGCCTACAAAGAGATTAAAACACTGAAATGTTATGATCTTTCGTGGTTTTCCTTAAGTCATCTAAAAACCTTTGATATTCAATTTGAGTTTACTTCTCTGTGTGTAAAATATACAATGGGCCTATGATGTAGGATGAATTTGTTGCCTTTACGATAGAACATAATTGCGAACGACTACGGCCTTGTATTTTCTGGTCGCTCAAAGGCGCTCCTATCCTCCTCCCGACCTAGAACCCCATCCAGTTTGTCTTTGTACAAGCTATCGATGTTAATTCTATTTTGTTTTCATAATAAAACAAAGGCAGCAACTATTCCGTGTGACTGTTTCCCGTTTTTCATTGCTTTTCATGAATATTGTTTCAAAATGTTAGTCGTAAGGAAGTGTTGCTAAAGAGTCTGTTTAGCGTATGTAAATGATTCGTATTTGTAAAAAAGCAATCCGGAATTCGAGAAAGCAAGGGCCAGAAAATATCCATAAAGATCCTTATCTACTAATTGCAAACAACATCACATTTTTGGTTTTACAGACGATAGAGGTTTACACAAAATCAACTTTTAATCGATATCTGCGTGTTGATATTATCTTTTTTATTCCAACATTTAATCACAAGACGTGGTGACGACACACTCAAGTTTATTTTTGTCTGAATTAGTCTTGATATTTGTGTAACTGAGGATCCATGTACACACACCACTTATCCGTATAATCAGTGGACTTTCCTCCGTTGTCGCACTGTAAAAGCTTCAGACCTTAGCTAGGTGACTAAGTCATTCACTGAGGTACACCGCAGTATAGGTGTGAGACGTAGCGCCTCCTCCTTCAAGTCCTTGTTGATACCTTTATCCTTTGCGTGTGAGTCTTAGAAACATGTACGTGGTTCTTGTGCTGGCCAGCGCCCTGTGTGTGTGTACGGCGTTCCCGTTCGGCGCTCCCAAGGGCGCGTGTGTGGACATGACGCCCGGGCACATCTACTTCAACCTGACCAGGGTCTCCCCTCAGGGCACGGCCAGTCCGTACAGAATCACCGTGGGGTCGAACCAGTACATGTCAGGAGAAACTGTCAAGGGTAAGTGCTAGCCTGCGCACAGTGGCCGCAGCCCCTCTAGTGAGCGTTAATCTCATGCTCGTTGCCAGGATTTTGAATGGGGGGGGGGGGGTCTTCCCACTGCTTGAGGGGACCTTGAGCGCCATAGGCGCGAGGTTCCTAGGGGGTCCAGGGGCATGCTCCCACGGAAAATTTCGAAATTTTGAACCTTCTAAAATGGCATTTCGTGCGTTTTTGAGAGGATTTTCAAGAAAAAATCAGAGATAAATTTTTATTCAATGACAAAGGGAGCAGTTTTTCTACGATTCCAGTCCATCTTTTCAAGAAAAATCTTGGACCTTAACATAAAAAGTGGACCAAAAAGTGGACCCTTGAGCCTTAATTGTGGGGAGTTCTTCCCTGGCTACGGGCATGAATCTATACTAGCGTAGCTAGATCGCAGTGATTTTTATGAGATTTGTATTGGGGGTAGAACTGTATCTGCCCGCCAGAAATTCTGCACAGGGTCTCGAGGCTACGTAGGTACACTTTTGTGGTCAGCAACGATTATAGGTTGTGGTCTATATTCGGCTGGCGAGATACTCGTGTACTATTCAACCATAGAGTCAGGCAGTTGGATCATTCAAAGTATAGGACTAAATTTGAGTTGGAAATATTATGCACACTCCTACAAATCTTTTCAATGTACTAAAACTCTACTAGTAACTACCTCTGCTGTATCTACATTTGTAGTGCACGTGGTGCAACTACCGTAACAATACCCAAGGTAAGAGGGGAATAGGAGTATGGCGTTACTATCTAATATCCAAGCAGACACTTCGGTGGCAAGATAGTATCCATTGGCCAGAGGAGTGTCCCTTCGCCACCGCTACACTATGCGCTTCAGGTTTTTCAGAGGGCAAACTTTACGGCAAAAGTTACGGGACAATACAATAACAATCACGATCGGCAAACACGTAACGTACATCACATGCCCTACAGTGTACACACTCACGCGCCTCCAAATCAGATAAAAACTGTGGACTTTCGTCTGTCCTTACAAAATTGGAGCCTTAGACCAACATTCGAGCCTAGAAGCAACCCTGGCCAGGTCATTCTGACTAAACGCTCGAAGACGAAACTTCAGGAGTGTTGTTGTAAAAGCTGCAACATTTTTAAGATCTTGAATCCTACTCTAGTCGTAAGGAATATGCTTGTAGTTGTTGTGTTGGTCGGGGTTCTGTCCCTGTGTAACGCCTATCCGAACGGCGCTCCTAAGGAAGCGTGTGTGACCATGACGCCGGGGCATAAGTACGCCAACCTGACCAGCGTGCACCCACAGACCACACCGAGCCCGTATCAGGTTATGGTCGCCTCTAACCAGTATAGCCCCGGAGCCACGCTCAAGGGTAAGTATGCGTGTTACCTTCGCCAAGAAGGTTATGTTTTCAGTAGCGTTTGTCTGTCTGCGAACAGCATAACTCAAGAAGCTTTACATGCATTGTCATGAAACTTGGTAGGTGGGTAGGTCTTGATGAGACCTAGAAATGATTAGATTTTGGGCTCCCTGGCGGCTTTCGTTGGTACTGCAGCAGAAATTCCGGTTCTGATATCTCATGATCTGGACATGCTAGGGTCCCGAATTTTGGATGGTAGAGAGCGCTTGGCTCCAGGTTAATCTGGCTAATACCCCCTCCCCCGTCTTTTTTTTTTAAACAACCCTCATGAGATGATCGGGTAGATTGTTAAATCACCACGAGCTAGCATTTTCATACATTTCTTTCTGTTGTGTGAATGTCTAAACACTAAATAGGATGGCAGATTCCTTGCCATCCACCACAACACTATATACTAGTATATATCTAATGCCCCTCCCCCTTCTGTGGTGATCTCACTAGTCACGGTGACTCAGCACAGCATGCAAAAAACTGGGGGTTTTGGGGGGGGGTCTTTGGGAGCTTTTATGTGCTGTTTTCTGATTGCAAATAGACAACATAGCCGGCCTGGTTGAATCATAGTACCCCCGTTTTAGAACTGGGCTAATCAGAAAACAGCCGAAGGCCACCAAACGTTAACCCCCAGTTCTATAAACCTGCTACGGAGGCTAAATTCAGCAAGTCAGTCGGTTAAAAGAGTGAAAGACCGAAATGTCAAAAAGCTATTCCAGCGTATTTTAGGACTTTGTCTTACCTTGGGTCAGCAGAACCGCCAATCATAACTGCAGCAGGTGACTAGATTATGCAATCACGGGGCTAAAGGTCAACTTGTTTACATTTGAAAACCTTGATTCAATACAAAGGTCCAAATGGATGCAAAGGTCCAAAAAGATTTGTTCTGATATCAAAATTACTAGTAGTAATCAGGTACTAGTATTTTACAAACATGACTATTCAGACAGTGGAGACATTGAAAGCGTTAACGTTGTATCAAAATTTTACGCAACGATTTCTATACATATACATTTGTATTTTGCAATGGTAAATATGCCCCGCTATTTGCCGGAATTGTATCATTAAAATGGGGAAATAGAAATGTTTTCAACCCTAACAACCCCAACACCTTCTCCGACAGACACACCAGACAGAGGCATCTACTGTCCACCCTCAGAACAAGAACAAAACGATTTCAGAACAGCCCGATTCATGGATTGTTTATATGACCCACCTTTTAAACCAGCAGTAACAGTGATAGCAAACACTACGTATGATCATGGAACGCTGAGACTTGTATATATCCGATTTGTATATATAATGTAGGTTTTAAAATCACTTCCCTTAATTACTTTTAATGTGGTCAAGTATGTACTTTTTAGTGTTTTTTAAAAACTTTCATTGCTGTAAAACACGCAATTCAGCCTGTGGCTGCCATGTGTTTTTGACGAATAAACCTTTCATTCATTCATAACAATGATCTCAACTGAACTCTAATCCTAACCCTAACTCTAACTCTAATACCAACCCTAACCCTAACCCTAGCCCTAAACACCTGGACTCTCACGTATGTGGCAGCTCAAGGATTTGGCTCAACACCGGTTGAGAGAAGGTTGGTATGCCCTGGTATAGATGACTTTTTTCAGTCCTGTTTCGACATAGTCGCGTTCAGTGTCCTCCTTCCATGTTTCAGTCATGATTGTGGGCCCAGCGTTCCAAGGTTTCCTGCTACAAGCTCGCCACAACGGGAACGCCGGTCCGGTCGGGTCCTTCTCCAACGCGCCCACCAACACCAAGGCCGTGCAGTGTACCGCTGAGAACGACAGCATGACACACGCCAACCCCAACACCAAACAGAACATTACCCTCACCTGGACGGCGCCTTCTGACGCCAGGGCCGACATCATGTTCATGTAAGTACCGGTACTACCGAAAAATGAAACAATAAGTAGAAAGGCCAAAAATGAAATAATAACTAGAAAGGCCGGCATTTGCTCGGGAGCAAATGCAGCAGATGGCTTCACCACATCCCCCGTACCAAAAATAGACCTATCCCCTCCTGCACAAATGGACTGTTCCTAAATGAACCCTGTCCAATATACTAGTATTAAGTGTCCCAATAGTCTATACCCCCGTGCAGCAATGGAATCTTCCAACGCCTTCTGCTGTTGGAACATGTAGAACTTGAATCTCTTTAAAGAAATGGCAGGATTCGGAGAAGGAGAAACATGAGAGAAAGCAATATGTCTTCTGAAGCCATAATCACAAAAATGTGTTTGAAATTTAGTTCATTTGTGTCGATGGGATTTTTCTGTAACAGGATTAAATTTACTAGTAACTGCTATTTTCAACAGAGAAACTGGACCAATTTTTTAAATAATTAACACCAGTTTTTACCAAGGAATCGGCGGCTTCCATGACGTCACTTTATGCAGAAAAAACACGTGAACAGCGCGAATCAAAAGTTGCTTATAGTTTATGGCGTCCCCCGTCTGTTATAACCTTGCTACACAACCTCTGTGTTCACTTCGGATATCGTAATTCTTTATACCACCGCACAAAGTAGCATTACTACACAAAGTTGCTGGTTATCACTGCGAACGATATGTGGGCACTTATGTCACAAATATCTATATATTTTCTACTACCTTTACGAATATTGATCGTATATTCTCTACTACGTTTCAATACATTATGGCCGTTTTTTCCCCAGTGCTACCGTTGCGCAGGAAAAGAACGTGTTCTGGTTGAACAACACATCCCCCATGGTTACTCTGGATCAAGGTAGGTCAACATACAAACTCTTTTTGGCGACGTCTCTGGGAGGAGCCTAATGGTACAGTACTAGTATTGTGTGCAGTTCACAAGAATTCTAGGAATTGTACAGGAATTTTGTTCACAGGCATGGAATGTCCACAGGAATGTCTCCCAGCTCTGTTTGCTGACACACATTCCTAAAAAAAACCTTGGGAAAACCTGTCTGCCCTGGATGCTCTGCTTTCTGTCACCTCGGGGCTCGTTCACTATTCACTCAGGGGAGGGGAGGGTACCAAGGCTTCCTCAAAATCATGAAATCATGGCAGTGCCATGCAAAGAATAACCCTAACAACAACCAAATGTATGTTTTCATTGCTAGTCTTGTTATATTTGGACGAAGATGGAAACTAAATCGCCTCTTTGTTGTGACGAGTAGCTTGGCTGCTGACTGCTATGAAGTAAAGATACCTGGTAATAGCCACTCCTAACATCGACTTAATAATCTGTTCTTTTTTCTTTTTGTCCTGAATATCATTCCAGGGTACAAGAAGGAGGTGTCAGGAAACCACGTATGAAAGCATGCATGATGTCCATATGGTCAGGCACTGAAACGTCCCATTCTAGCACTTCTATTGTAAGATCAACGTGAAATCTTGACATGATAATTCTCTTATCGCTGAACAAACATACTCTAAGGTACAAAACATGTAACTGGTTATGTTAGTCTTCCCCATATAAAAATTACCGTTAATTTAATCGACAGTGGAATATCAGATGGTTAACAAGCCATTCCCCTACATGTATGTGCCTGTGTACTTAATATGAAAGTTCATCTGTGCTGGTAGTAATCATAGTAAAATGTTAAACTTAATTTCAACACAAGGGTTACACAGAGATCAAATTTTCAACGACCGCTGTCGCCTTCATCAGGATAAGTATACTATAAACTCCCTGGCACTTTTGATCGTAACATATCCGTTAAGCGAACTACCATGCTAGGACCAACAACCGTGTAATAATTTTTAAAACATTTATTGCTGTATATTACAGTGTTCTCAATAAACAATATTAAAACAGTATTGTTTCACATCTCTTACCTTTTTGTTTACCCTTTTGTCCGAATTGCTATAAATAGGTTGACTAGGAATGAGCCTGTGTGGGGATGAGATTTTAGCAGATGTTGATATAAACTTACAACAAGAAGAAAATATTATTTGATTTGACAAATTTCAGCCAAATTGATTGACTGATTTTTGGAGTACATTCGCTGTTGGGGAGAATGATAGTTTGGGACAAAATTTCTAATCGTCATGCCTGCATTTCCTTTCTAAAAGTAGGCTCAACTGACTAATTGTTATGGCGACAAACCATCTCCTTAACCATATGAAATCAACTATCAATTGCAACAAGTTTAACGAATCAACAAAACTAACAAGCAATTTGATAAATATCACTATGCAGGAGTCCTTAACAAAGTGAAGTTGATGCAATGTTTTCTTTGTAGTAGTAGTTGTTGTTGTGATGTTGTTTGGTCACTGCTAACTCTTGGCAGCGCCCCCTGCCAGAGCACTGTGGGGGTACAGGCGGCAGAACCTTCCCAGAGCCCAGATTGTGAAGACGTTTCTATAGCTGGTGTAGCTGATGGCACAGGACTTGTTAAAGACTCCGCAGATATTCTCCTGAAAATACACGACACATAAATATGAAATTTTCAATGGATTGGTGTCATTCTACCATATGAAATATGAATAAAATAATGCATCTGGACTGGAAATGGAAACATGCAACCTATCAAGCTGGTAGCACATTTTTAAAAAAATGATGCAATGAAGTCAGCTGACCTGTGGCCAATCACCATTTTCCATTTGTCTATCCATAAGGAATTTAACTGCCGGTTCCATCACGCTAAGGTCTGGGTACCTGGGAAAAGAGTTTTATAAAAAAATGTGAAAAAAACAACAACAACTAATGATCGCTAAAATGAGCAGCATATGCAATTCTAGATGAAACTTTCAATAATCTTATCTCAGGCCAAGCGTCCAAACAATAGTCAAACACACAGAAGTTGTCCAGTTTTCAGTGGAGGGGATAATTGTAACAGTCGATAGTGTAGGAGCGCCATCTAACAAAAAAGGTAAAAATTGCACCCTCTCCTTGGTACTGAAATACCATCTGGACAGTGCAACAGCAACTTCACAAAATGCATGCATGATGATACCCACTAAAAGGACCCTTTCCCATTAATTGATGTTATTAATTGATGCTAAATGTGCATTTTACTCTCCAAAACCTAGCAAATGATAATTCAGGCGAACATTTTTTATGTACCGTAATATTGTATAATGAGGTTATTGATTAACGTTAAATGTGCAAAGCTACTTTAATGACGTTTATTGGATTATTGCTACTAGTATTATTAGTATTAATAGAACTTTTTTTTCAAAGTAGTTAGAAGTAAATGTAAATAGTAGTTATAATGTTTGTATTTTACATTGAGGACTCCGGGTAGAGTAGCGGTTGTATTGTCACGAATTGGAGGTTTCTTGAACAAACAAACAAACAAACAAACAAACAAAAACCGTAACGCTCACCTGACCGCCATGAGCCCCAGCAGTGCCCAGCAGGTGTTGACCACCTGTGCAGAGTCGCTCTGCACGTATTTCCGCTCCTCGCACGACTCGAAGTTCTCCCCCCACCCCCCGCCTGCCTCCGCCTTCATCCGGTGGGACGTCAGGAAGTTACAGGCACGAGTCACGGCCTCGGTAGCGGTACTGGAGTCAGGGGGGTATCAAATCTTTTTTTGATGTTGTATGGCGTAGCGGCAGAGTGCTTGACTCGGAACCAAGAGGTCCCGGGTTCGAGTCCTGACATGCCACCGATCTTGTGCCCTTGGGAAAGGCACTTCACACGACTTTCCTCACTTTGCTCAGGTGAAAATAAGTACATGTATTGTATTGTCCCCTGTGTTGGTGGCGGCATTAATATAAGTTGAAAAAACTTGAGTGTGCCGTCACCAGGTCTTGTGATTACATGTTGGGATATATTAAAAAAATCTTTTTTTCTATTCCATTTATTGCAAGAAATGGCAAATGCACACTCAAAGTTTGTCAACTTATTTTTATGCCGCCACCAACATAGACAAACGAATGAACGGACAACAGACATACTCATTTTCACCTGAGTAAAGTGAGGAACTTAAAATTCGTGTAAAGTGCCTTTCCCAAGGGGACAAGATCGGTGGTATTGCTGGATTCGAACTCAGGACCTCTTGGTTCTGAGCTGAATGCTCTTTCGTTATGCCACACAACCCCATGGTGGTATCAAATCTGTCAGGAGGTATACACACTAGCCTCTACCAGGCTTCATAAAGCGGTTGGAAAGAGTAGAAATCGGCTAAACGACAGATACCAGGGGAGTTGGTCCACGCCAAGAGAACAGTCTGCCTGTTATTTGGTCAATTTCTACTCTTGTCAGCCGCTTCCCGAAGCCTGGTAGAGACTAGTACATAACATCTGTATCCATAATATCACCAGGGTCCATAATATCGCCACCTTGAGAAACAGTGTGCTTAAAAGATATTTTTACTGCAATATACTTTTGGTATGCACTCCTTCACACATCAAATGTACATACCTAGGGTATGTTGCAGTAAAATTATCTTTAAGCACACTGTTTCTCAAGGTGGCAATATTATGGACCCTGGTGATATTATGGACACAGATGTTACAAGTGTCCAATCAGAGTGTCGCTTTGTGGTTACTTTTTATCCTTTTAGTTTTGTGTTTCAAACATACTAGGTCAATCGCGGAGTTTGTAATGTTTTCCTGTTATCATAGTGCTGTAATGAAAACTTTAAGACAAAATGAAATCTTTTTGCAATACCTGTGTTTAAGCGTCATCTATTTACCCATAAGGAAACCTACCCTAAGTCGTATCTGTGTCCCATACACGCCATTGCCTCTAACCCGAACCACGTCCCGTACGTAAAGCACACGCCCCAGGAGCTAGAGAGGAAATGGGGAGCAGTTATACATAAAATGCAAGTCTTCCCTATTTGGGGTACCGGTAGGAAAATATAGCCAAAATCGTAAACTACCTTAACTACCGTTAAATTTTACCAGTCTTCCAGTCCATGCTTTTACATCATTTCATCATTGGATACTCTGTTCCAATCATGTTTGAGAACTAAAAAGCTTATGCATACCCTTCCCATGATCCATCGCTCCGCTGCAAACCAATGACGTAGTCCAGGCCTTTCCTAAGTGTATCTCTGCAGACAAAAAGAGATGTAGACATTGTAAGACTTTAAGGAAATACAAACTTGCTGATCGAATCTAAAAATGCACAAATATCAGAGGGGTTTGTGAAGCATTAGATAATCAAAGTAGGACTTAAAAAGTAATAAAAGTAGGACTTTTTTTACCTGATCTCCTCTGCCCTGTGGTTAGGGTACTGGTCCTGGAAGTGTTTGAGCGCCTGCATGACGGCAGACGTGCACTCAACGTACGTGTAGTCTATCATGATGTCACCTAGCAATGGGAGAATAAAGAAACTCATTATGTTTACCAAAGGAAAACATATTGTTTTTGCTACGTTTCTTCTTCTTCTTCCGTTCCAAACACTAACCTCTGACCTGGCCAATGACCTGATTCGTTGATGACTCTCACCATGGTAACTGGTGTTGGGTTACATAATGTTGCAATTTTATAGTAGGAGGGATTTAGACTTCTATCTGAGCGTATATGTGAATGTGTTTGAGTAAGAATTAACAAAGCAGACCATATGCAAAGGTAAACATTATACATTTGATTTGCAAATGTCACCTTTCTAGTTCATTGGAAAGTAAAACTGTCACCAGCAAATGCTACCTGCAAATTATATTGTAAGATCACTTGGTTGGTAAGAACAATTTGTTTCTTACCAAAGACTTCTGACGGATTAAGTAGTTCCAGCAACTTCCCGCCCCTTTTGGTCTCGTAGGTAGCGAAGCCGCCATCACTGTTTCTCATGTTCAGTAACTGTGGGGAAAAAGACCACTCAATGAGAACATGTGTAAGACTCCTTCTTGATGTTTTATGAGCTATTAAAGCATGGCTTCTTAGATCACCCCTGTACATGGGCTCTGACGTCAAAAGTGGTATTTTTCCTGCACCATATGTGACTCGTTCATAAGATAAACTTATTTTTATTATCATAATTACTTTACCGTGTGTTTGCGTTCAAGATATAAGAAAAAAAATGCATGCACATGCAACTCCTATCCAATAGACTAGCCCCCTGCTGTAGTGATTGCACAACTGCGTGGCCCAAGGGTTACTGAACCGGAGATGTGCACCGCCCAATGCACCACCTGGTGCGGGAAGGACTTTAACTAACGAGCAACTCCAAATAGATAAACATGTCTGCCATAGTTCCCACTCATGACCCGTACCACGTCGACGGCGTCAAAGATCCTCTGGTCGGGTGCGGGGTCCTGTAAGCCCTGACACCGCTCCTGTAACATCATCATGGACTTCAGACCTTCCGCCGTGCAGTCCGTCACGATCCACCCGCAGTCACGCGTACTGAATGGGAAACCGCCCTGGGTACAGCGAAAACATTCAAAATAATTTACATTTGGAATGACCTAAAAAAAGTCTAGTCTCCTTCGCAGACTTGTGGGGCGGTGGCCATTGATTTTTTTCGTGGAGCGACAAGACTTATGCCGTGGAGGGCCGTGCAACCGAGGGAGTTTGTCGGGGAGCGAGTTTGTGTTAGGCCGTGAAAAACACTCTCCCTGACAGACTCCCTTGGCGCAGATGAAACCGTGTCGTAGATCAAATAGTATTGTTCTCTAAAACACATTGCAAAACAATCATACACACCTTGTTCATTTGCCTGTAGTATGTCTCATAGTCGGGTGGATTGTCAGGAATCTAATTATAAAGAAAGGAATAAAGGAATGTTACTATTATATATTTTTGGTGAAGAGGAACATCTTAGGCACGCACATGTAGCGCAGATCTAGAGTGCATTGTTATAACTGTTAGAAATACCGCCTGATTTCTGAGCAACTTGAAGTTGATGCAGTCTTAAGGGGGGGGCCTGCAAGGGGGGGGGTCCCGACAATGCTCTACGCTGAATTCGGAAACTTCTCGATTACGCTTTACGATAAATTCCAAGTGGCTACAACGCATTGGCGAATACGCTCTACGGAAAAGGGCTTGCGGGCCCCCTTAAGGGGACGTCGTTGCCATCCATGCCCGAAAAACGTTATGATAATAATCACGATACTGTATTTGCCGCCATTGCGTCTTAAAGCTCGTACATGTAAACCTATGAAAAAAACGACCAACCTGTGTGAACCTAAGGAAGTCGTGAGCCCGATGGAGACACGAAGTGAACTCTTTTTCCTTTTCTGCTTCGGCCTGGAGAAAAACGTATAATACAGTAAGCTTCTACTTGTTAATTACTTATCTGACACCAACTCCCCTCACCTTTTTCACTTACACAACGTAGGGCATGGTTGGTCAATCTCCCACAGCAGAGCTATCCCGCGTCAAATACGTTAGCCTCAGGATAGGCTATATATGCCGCGGACGCATCACTGCCTCGGGAGGATGTGGTTGGTATACGTATTTAGCATTATAAACTATAGTTTCTACCGACATAGTGGGCCTAAGTAGTCACACCATTTAGACAGAAGTAATTTCTGGCTATGCTCGGCAACTGGTCGAAAATCAAATACTTTAATTCTATACCTTCTAAACGCTACAACGCACATAGAAATGTGCTCAGAACGTGACAGTGGGATATGTTATGAGTACCACTCACTTCGAGGAAGGCCTGCACCACGAAGGCCGTGTCCCACAGCTGGGAACCGTTCGTACCCTGGAGCGGGAAAATCACGCTGGTGTTAGGAACAAACTGAACTGAATAAAGGCTTCTGATGACAAAGAATAACCGCAAAATGGAACACAGGTTAGTTATATGCAGGAAGTATCTTTAATTAGGAAAAAAGTTTTAGATGACGTTTTTCTATGTGTGTGTAAAAGATCTTAGACAGTGATACATGCAAACATCGATGGTCTCAAAGTAAACATTTCTTTAGTTACCTGCATCTTCATGCCATCCAGACCCAACCTATGAGAATGATAAGCATGCATGCTTTAGGTTCCAATTGTGTCATGTATGATATTTTTTGTGTGAAAATGTCCTAAAATGAAATTGCTCATTTCAACTGTCTATGATTACTTCAATCTTTGAAAGTTGATTGGTGACTACAGAGAACTTAACACTAACACGGTTAAAGATTTTTGTCACTGTCTGTAAACATAAATAAACAAACAAACAAACAGCACTTCGTAGTGCATACCGTACCAGAGATAGTCGGCGACCCTGGACGCGTGCTCCCGGAAGGCAGGGGAGGTGGGACCGTCGGCGTGCCAACGGACCAGCATCTGGATCACCTTGGAGATCTAAGAAATACAGTTCAAACATCACGTTATGTTTTTAAACCCTCATTGTTTTTATGAAAGTATTCCTGTTCATGACTGTTAATTAAAGCTTGGGAGTTACAAAAAAGAAAACACTAGACGCCAGAATGTGAATGTGCTCAAACATTGATAGCTCTTAAAACACATTATCATATAGCCAGGCGACGTCGACCAATGATAACCCTCCATTTCCCATCGACCATCAGTCCCTAACCTCAAAAATTGTCGATTATTAGAATAGCCGACCACTTTTTGGGCCGTACCATTATACAGGGGACAGGGCACTTACAGTTAGTAGTGTTAAGACTTTTAGATCTATTAAACATCGTATTGTAGTTTATTTTGAAAAATTTATTTGAAAATACAACACAATTAAAAAGATATAAATAAAATTCAAACACCCCTCACCTCTGTATGGCTGTAACTCGAATTTGTGTCAAATAACTGCGTAAGTTGGATAGGCTGGTTCACTATGCTCACTCGGTGGTTTATTCGGTGGTTATCGCATCTGACCAGGGATTATCTCACCATACACACCTCGGTGCGCGGCATTTACCATTTATTAATAACAAGAGTGGCAGGTTAAAGATCATGTTGTATTAAAGCCCCCTACCGGCCCGATACTGATGCATTTGGTGAAGCTGTCGTCGGCCTTGATGTGATCATACAGCTCGTCTATCGCCCACTGCCTCAGACTGGAGCTGTGCCACGACTCGTACAGGTTAATCCCAACTGAAAACAAATAAAAATGAGAGAAAATTAGCATATCGGTCCATTTCTGGGGCCTAAGATCCGGTGATGGTCTTTCAGCACCAAGGACAGGGACAGTCTAGTAGCCTTGGAGAAGTGTAGCCTCCTTCGCAGACTTGTGGGGCGGCGGCGTTAATTTTTGGGGGGAGCGGCGCGAGTTATGCCGCGGAGGGTGTTTGCATCACATTGGTTCCAGGGAGAGCTATGTAGGGTTGCCGGCCGGAGCTTGTACATGTATTGCGTGCGATCTACGTTTGATCAGAAAATACCCCCCACCCCCTCAAAAAACAACCAACCCCGGAATGCCTGAAGGCTAGACCACCGTACCGTAAGCCAGGTTGAGGAGCCAGCTGTGAGGAGTGTACACATCACAAGCAGCCACGTTGTTCCTCTGTGCCGGCCAGTTGATTCTCTCATAGTCCTCGAGGTACAACTCCTAGAAAAGGGGGTAAAAGTTGTTTCTTAATTACATCCGTATGTAACGTACTTTGCTTTCTAGAACGTTAACTCTTTATTGTTTTCTTGGATGTTGAAGAACGCCTTTGTGTTTATATCGTGTTCCTGTATAATGCTGGAGTCACATTTTCAACGGGGCCCGTGCGGCATGTTCCTGATCTAGACGCTGGCCAGCGTCATGAAGTTGGGTGGATGCCGGCTGGTCACAGCATGTTAGGTTACGGCTTCGTCCCGGCGTCTGTTTCTGGCCGGGACCCGGGGTGGTTTTAAGTTTGATTTAAAATCAACTCGGCGCCCGCACGGGCCCCCAAAAAAGGCCGGTAGCCATTGGGACCCCGCCATTCCCCGTTCGGGTCCTGTCCTAGAGTTAAAAAAAACAGCCTGCCGGGGCGCCCCGGTTTTGAAGTGTGACCTAGGCATAATTAGGTAGATTTCTTTGGAATGAAGGAGAAAGAAAGGAAAGAGGAAGGTGAAGAATTTATGCAGATAATTTCAAAGTAATTAGATTATCAGCAGTGCTTTCATACTTTTCTGAGTTCTCTGATCAGAGGGTCCACTTCAGCGGTGAGCTGCACGGCGTAGCAGTAACTCATGGGGAGGTAGACCTGTCTACAGTGGCACCATAACGTGGACGGGTGGGCAGGCGTCCAGGTGGGCAACAGCCTAGGAAAAAGGCAGAGGGAGAAAGGAATAATACGACTATCTCCTGTATATTTGTCATCCCTCTCTTAGGGTTCTTCGCAGACTTGTGAGGCGGCGG
>NW_017804476.1:175779-201218 GCF_001625305.1 Branchiostoma belcheri
CGGCAAACTCCCTCGGCGGCAAAACCGTCCCTCCGCGGCATAACTCCCGTTGCTCCCCGAAAAAAAATAACGCCGCCGCCCAACAAGTCTGCGAAGGAGGCTACACCTAGCTAACTTCTATCATAATGGTTCTCTTGTAGTGACACAAAATTCTCTCTCTATGATGTCTATAGGACTTTTTGACACATAAATTTTAAGGAATGTAGCTATGGAGAGAAGACCTACCACATTTCAGGAAAGAGAGAGTTCAGGCCGTCCCAGCTGTAGACACCCAGAACTGCGAGCCAGAACTTCCCCCAGGATGGGATGCCGACAGCGCCACCTGTAGGTCATGAGTATTATTACAAACGGCTCTTAATTAATTACACACGATCTTTGCAACAGTTTATTTCATACACTACAAAAGTATCTTATCCACATATACAAGCCTGTAGTATACTACTACTGTTCTTTTTCTTTCTAGTATTTACATATTTGAATGTTCAATTTTCCGAATGACGTGAGAGTGACTTGAAATGAATGTTTCTGTTTGCAACGCCCGCTTGATATTTTCTTTAACGAATCATATTCTTATGGGAGGAAAAGTGGTGAAATCATAAAAAGCAAACTTGAATTTCCTCTGCATTAGTAGCACATATACTTCGAAGAGAAATTCATATTTCATGTGGACCAGCGGACCTTTAGCGTGGAGGCAGTTGCGAGCCCGCACGGCGTCTTTATCGTCTGCAGGAACTCCCAGCAGCCTTAGCGTGACGTAGTTCAGCGCAGTGCCGAATACAGTGGAATGGTCTTCGATGTGTCTGGCGGGAACAATATGAGGTTTCAGGTAATCACTTATAATGAGTTGTGTAAATGTCAGTGAATAAAATACAGTAAACATCAGACTCAAGAAGGGCTGCCTATCGGTACTAAGATCGTGATACATGACACATGTGTACCAGTAAAGCCCCAGGCAGAGGCACATAGCCGAACATGGCCGGGACTCAATTGGTAAGGAGAAGGTCGACACAAAGTCGATAGGTGTTCGGCCAGGTTGGCTACTGTGTGGTTGCGCCAACCATATACAATGTACATATATTTCAATGTTTCAAAATGTTTAATACATTTTAGGTGTTGGATGGTGTCCGGGAGCAGGTCGGGATGTGGTTGACAGTGAAATTTGACTCAAATTTAACTCAAATTGGATTCGATTGCATGGTAACGAAAGGTAGATGTGTGACAGCAGCTTGAAGAAGAATGTAGGACATCTTACAGGCCCCATCCACCGTCCGGTAGCTGTACAGACCGGAGGTACCGGATCATCTCCTGTCTCTGTGGCTCTGATAGGCGGGCCTTCGTCACGTGACACACGATCACTAAACCTGAAAAAAGGAGATACAAGAAAAACATGTTCTAGACTTTCAGACCGAACGGCAAAAATGGTAGCCTCTACCAGGCTTTGAAAGCGACTGGAAAGAGTAGAAATTGGCCAAATAGACGGATAACATACCAGGGGAGTTGGCGATATTATGCAAGATTTTTGCGCCAAAACTGTAAATTTAAATACTAATAATTTTCTCATCTAGATTGTGATTTTGAACAACTTTCAACATCTTTGCTTCGCTATTTCGCTTTTCCAGCAACTCAGCGCAGTGCGAGAAAGTTGCGCCAGGCCCTCTGTATTTTTAGGAGGCCCCTAAAAAAAATTTAAAAAACAACAACAGCGGTTTTCATTCGGGTAGCTTCGCCACCTTTTTTGCAGCGCAACGACGTTGGTCTTTTACTACCCAAACGTCATTACAACCCCAGGTAGGCTTATAATATGACAACGATGTTTAAAATGGTGAAAAGCTATCGCTACTTTAAGTAACTCCCTTGGCATGTTATCTCTTTATTTCTACTCTTCCAGCCGCTTCCGACTGGCAGGGACCACAAAAATGAAAGGAAAGCATACAGGAGATGCTGCTGGGCGTACCAGGCATGAGGAAGAGCGGCCCTCCGTAGTCGCCTGCCCAGTGGCCGTCCTCCGTCTGCAGGAGGGAGTAGAACTTCATCCCGTTTCTCACCGCCTCTCTGGCCGTTCGGGCTTTAGGCAGAGGCGGTGCGCAGGTACTCTAGAAGAAGGAAAATTCCCAAGGTAAGGCAGACATACAAAAAGACTGAAAAACTCTTTCTTACACAAGGCAATATGCCTGTACAACGAGTCTTTGCAGTAATGATTTTCAAGACTCTCTGGACTTTACTTCAGTGCCCATGTGTGGCTTTGTAATGTGTTTGTTTGCTTGTCTGTATATGTATTGTAATGTTAAGTTGTATTTGTATTTATTTACTATGTACAAAATCGACAAAATCGTAAAAAAATCAGTGTTATTCAGCTTGGTTGTGCACTGGCTGCAAGGCTGATTTTATTAATAAAACTTGAACTTGAAACTTGACATGTACCAGGAAATGATTACATTTTTAACTTGACACAATTATAAACATTGATGGCAATACGAAGAAATAATGAAAAATAAAAAAATAAAGACATTTCTATTAATTTTGTACACATTCAGGGGTGCCAAGAATTCATATACTAGTATGAATTTTTCCATTGCTCGGAAACATACGATCCTTTAAAAATACTAATTTCGTGACCTGCGCCTGGTTCAACAAATTCATTCTTTGGCACCTCTGACATTGGAATTTTTCAATCTATACAACGTAAATGTAACTGTAACGTTCATTTACCGTGTCCAGTCCTAGAGAGTGTCTCTCCACCATGTTCTGCTCGCGTTCAGGCGTCTCTCCCTCGCCGAAGTACCGCCACGTCTGCCGGCCTCCCACGTTACTCAGCCGCCACCGGCTCAGGTCCGTGGCCGGGTCGGTCTTGTAAGGACCGCCACGCCTCCTCGCGCTGTTAATTGATCAATTAATTAATTAATTATCAATAGAAAATAAAGGAAGAAGAGCTTGTGTGGGTTTTGGATTTTTAGCCTCCTTCGCAGACTTGTGGGGCGGCGGCGTTAATTTTTTTTCCGGGTGCGACGCGAGTTATGCCGCGGAGGGACGGTTTTGCCGCCAACGGAGTTTGCCGGGGAGAGAGTTTTTCGCCGCCCGCGCCGCCGCCCCACAAGTCTGCGAAGGAGGCTAGTACCGGATACGAGCGATCGCCAACGTCACGGCCAGAGAGTGGTAGGCAAAAAGCAAGGACATTTATAATGTCCTTGCAAAAAGCAAGGACGTTCAACACAAAAAGTAAGTCCTTGCAAAAAGTAAGTGTCAGTTGGGTGATTCGTCTGCCGATAATTTGGATATGTCGTTAAACAATTTGCACGTACACACGTATATATATAATGTAAATAAAAACAGCGATAGCTCGTATTGTAAAATTGGTTGTGGAAAACTACAGAACACGAATAGTGTTTCATTTGCCAGCAATTTTTTTTCACTTCAGAAGTATTGCGAGTTAGAAAACACAATGAATACATTAATTACACTTGACGAGATGACCTTGAAAACTGCAAACGTGCACAGAAGTCGTTGTTTTATGATGACGTACAGAGGTTGAACAATATACAGTAACATGTATCTTCATAATAGGCTATACGATGAGATGCGTTATCAAATACGTTTGCTAGATTTGTCACGGTAGTGTGTGTGCAAGGGACGTTTCAGAAAGCATGCTGGTGGGGTGTGGTTATTTACCGGGGCTTGTTCAAAGTAAAAGGGAGGGGTTGCTCGTCATGACGTCATCATAACGTCCTTGGCACTACAAGGTGAACCGACGTGTTAGGTCTAATGATGCGCGCACGCGCACACTGGGGATCTTTGTAACTACAAATTTGTTCTTCAAATCACACCACTTCGTCATATCTGACCGAAAAGCAAAACAAACATCCTTTCTGTAAAAAAAAATTGTTGGAAGAATACAATGACTACAACAAGAAGTAAAATTCATTATGTTAGCCTGACATTATGCCTAGAAGCAAGAGTTACTACAAACATTGTGTTTAATTGTACTTAATCAGGTGGTAACAATATATTGCCAACCTGGGTGTTAGTGGCGCCAATGCCCAACCCAATGTAAATATGGCAATTAATACAAAAACAGTGATGTCAATAAAGGGGGGAAAGTCAACGTTGTGAAATAAAACACACCATAAAACGTAACGTTAAATCAAAACAACCAAATAGGAGATCGCGGGTAAAATAAACGAAGTAATTTATAGAGTATGAAGAACTAAAATGCACAGATAACTGTCTAAAATTATGATTAGTGACAGTTGTTAATTTGCCTGCCGATGATTTACATATGTCTTGAAATAATTTGCATGTATCTGATATATGGGGTCATATATATGATGTAAACAATAACCGTTCGCTCGTATGACTATCTACTCTTCACTCTTTTTTGTTGCGAGTATTTTTTTTCAAGGACTAGTGTGTAGACAAAACGTGGTGTTTAATAATGTATACCTTACAAAGCAATGTCCTGAAATGTAGCACAAACAAATATACCCAACTACCACACATGGTATGTCGATAACTAGTTACGAATACAGTATCGGTCGCTAACCTCTTGGCCCATCTTGTCTTATAACGTAACGTTATGTCTTAAATACCTATCATGCCTATAGGCTCCTTCATGTAGACTGGATGCCTCTGTGTTACGATAAAAGTGTCCCAATGTTGCTTACCTGTCTCCCATGTCCTGCTTTGTCTAGTCAGTACCGATGTGCCTGTGGTCACGTAGAGATGATCAGCTGACCCACTTTTCATTTTTTCCACATTTTTAGTCTACAGGTCAACTAGAAGATGAGCTGACTCTGGCGCGATGGAAGTCTGACCAATCAGCGGCCGCCATTCCCGGCACCATGTGAATAGGCGTATATATTCATCCGCGGGGTCACATTTACAGAAAGTAATACGCATCAATGTATCACCTGAACTAAGGTTTATGTCCACTAAAACTGTCGAATTAATTCAGTACATACAAAAGTGTGGGATTTTTTCTCATGCTGTGCGATTTCAAGTCAAAATTCCTTCAGAGAAATAACGTGCAACGTTGTCCTTTGCGTATTTACATCAGGTCAATCCGGTTGTAAACAGGCAGGAGGTAAATTCGAGAAGAAACCTGCGAAAACCTGTCCCGAAATCGTCTGAAACTGAATTTTACGAGGAATTCGACAGCTATGCTGGTGGAAATGGGTAACCTGCTGTTGGAGAACGCGTTTGAGACAGTACAAGAGCTCGGTTCTAGCACCGTCGCGCTGACAACGATTGTTGTTCTGCTGGGTGTCACGTACTTCGGGCGGCAGTTCTTCAGCAGTCTCGGCAAAGACGAGGTAGGGGGACAGTTCATTTATTGAGTGAGGGGTTTTCTAGCTATGCAGAAATGGGACAGGCAATTTTCGTCAGATTAAGATAAATAACGCAACAAAATGGTCGCGAATTATTTATGATTGCTAGCTTTGGGTAAAGCAGATGTGATGGTAAGGGACATTTCATTACTTGTATCTTAGGGGTTTCAGTTATTTCCAAGTTGTGTGTATTGAACACGAAATTTTCTGTTTCAGAAGTCCCCACCTGAAGTGCCGCATACTATCCCAATACTTGGCCATGGTTACAACTTCTACAAGAACCCCATTGGCTTTCTTGAGGAGGCTTACAAGAAGGTAACTTTTACACCTCAATTTCACACATACAAATATAACATTATGTAACGTTACATGTATGCTGTAATTGTACACATTCCTTTTGAAAAAGAATTCCTATACAAAAAAGTTCCTTTGGAAAAAATCAGATGGTGTAAGTTGTAGTCATACATGTACTTGCATATAATTTGTAGGTTCTTCATTGTTACAATTTGCAGTTTAAAATTTATAGATTGTTTCTTTCTGTTGCACTTTTCTAGTATGGCCCAGTCTTTACCATCACTATGGCAGGGTCGAAGTTCACGTATCTGGTAGGCTCTGACGCGGCAGCGACTCTGTTCAACAGTAAGAACGAGGACTTGAACGCCGAGGAGGTGTACTCACGTCTTACCACGCCTGTCTTCGGCAAGGGGGTCGCATATGATGTCCCAAATCCCGTAAGAGCTATTTAACATCAGATATGTCGTAAGACTAAAAAACGGTGCAATGGCCATGTGGGCAGAGTGCTCGCCTTGCATTCGGGAGGTCATGAGTTTGATCCCCGGCAGAGTCATAGCAAAGACTTTAAAAATGGTACATACTGCTTTCTCTGCTTAGCACTCAGCATTTGGGAAAGAGTATGGACCACTACCAGTGGACTAGCCTCCTGCTGTAGTAACTGCACAACTGTGTGGCCCAAGAGCTACTGAACCGGGGATGGGCGCTGCCTCTATGCACCATGTGGTGCGGAAAGGACTTAAACTTTTGTAAAGATCTTTTCTTTAGACTAGACTATTTTACCTTTATCTGTGTGTTAGCTTCTGGGCCTTTAGACAGGATTATTGAAGTCAAAGGGGCTTTCCCAATACATGTATACTAAAAGTAATTTGTTTTGTCTCATATTTACTTTCACCAATGTGTGCGATGTTGGTACAGCAGTATAAAATCTAATAGGCCTAGAAGGCCTAAATTAAATAATGAAAAACTAAATGACTGTATGAAACAAACCTTGCAGTATGTCAACTTTGTGACTCTCGTTTAATTTGTACATTCCATTTTATTGGTCTAATACACATATTGTAATGCTTCAGGTGTTCCTTGAGCAGAAGAAAATGTTCAAGACAGGACTGAACATTGCGAGGTTCCGCACACACGTCTCACTGATAGAGCAGGAGACTAAGGAGTACTTCAAACGGTGGGGAGACAGTGGTGAGAGGGGTAAGTACCTGTAGAACATTCCTTTACTGATACTGTTTATTCACATTGATTGGCAGCCATATGCATTGTTGGCTGAATTGCACAAGTGATTACATATTAAAAAACTTGAAAGAGATACACATTAAAAAGTACAACATTGACGATTAAAATTAAATAGATCTCAAAGTTTGTAGGTCGTCCATTAAAACAGAGGCGGACTACTATTTACAAATCTTGGTTACTGAGGCTTATTGCCTGAAACAGAAAAGATTTCCTCAGTTTTTCAGTCTTCCATTCCTCCCAAAACTTCTCCTCTTTCCCCTTTTGTATCCCAATTACTTACTACATCTATGTGGTCTAAGGTATTGTTTTCTTTATCGTTGCTTGGTGTAAAAACATTCCAAGAGAAGTCAGTGTACAAAAGATCTTTTCCCAATCTAGTAATGTAAAAAAGGAGTTACCATATTCATACATTTATGTTTGATGTTATTTAAGTTATCTCTTGCCCACTACAGATCTATTTGAGGCCCTGGCACAGCTGACCATCCTTACTGCAAGCAGGTGTCTACACGGTAAGCTGCAGCTGTATGTTGTGTTGTGCACCTGCTGTGAACTTGCCTCTCCCAGAAACAGCTTTGTTTTTAGCTTGCCATAACCAAGCAGCAAAAATAAATCTACCCTAAGGCCACACCAATTTAATTTCTTGGTTAACGGATTTTGCTAGAAAAATAAAGGAGCGGGAGGGCGAAAAAAATAAAAAAAATAAAAACAGGCCTAGGCATCCTATTATGGCCCAAAATGGTATGATAGGAGCCATGAAGTCAACACACCAGGCTGGTACAAAATTTAAACAATGAATTTTGAACTTTTAATGATACCATTGCATTGAAAGATGGAATAACTGTAACAACTAGGAAGAAAAGGACTGTTTTCAACTGTTCAACTGATGATAGTTTGACTGACTTTAACATAAGTAAAAGAATGTCTATCAAGCTGTGTCCTTTCTGTGTTGTATAGGGAAGGAGGTGCGTTCCATGCTGCATGAGGGAATAGCACAGCTGTATGCTGACCTGGACGGGGGGTTTACCCAGATGGCATGGCTGTTACCAGGCTGGCTACCCCTCCCCAGTTTCAGGTATGTATATGTGTGATACTGAGAGATTCCTATGGGTGATCTCTGTAGATGTTAACGTTGATTCAAACATTAAGTGATCTTGAATAGATGAAGTTGTTTAGTCATTTCACACTGGATTATTGAATTTTTAATGTGTAGACGTTTCAGCTAGTATCCACTAGCTTTCATCAGTACAAAGTGAGGACATTTCTGGTACAAGTACAGATATTTTTTTGTTAGTTATTTTTCTTACTTTAGTTTTTTATTAGTTATTTGTCCTCCCCTTTTTTGTATATGTTTTGGTATTTAACTTTTGTTTATTTAGTTTACCTTAGATTGTTTCTTAGAACGTGTCAGTTACTTTTTGTTTTTTTAGAACTTACTTTAGAACATGGATTGTTTTTGTTTATTTAGAACTTGTACCGGAAATGTCCTCACTTTGTACTGATGAAAGCTAGTGGATACTAGCTGAAACGTCTACACATTAAAAATTCAATAATCCAGTGTGAAATGACTAAACAACTTCATCTATTTATCGTATTCCTGGATGAGTAACCTTCACCAACGTATTAAGTGATCTTGGTTTTTGTCCATGCATGCTTGATTTTGTGCTTGAAGAGTAGCCTCTGGCTTTGGAAGTGGCTGGAAGGAGTAGAAATTGGCCAAATAGACAGATAAAATGCTAGGAGAGTTTGTCCACTATAAAGGAGTACAGTTTGCATCTTCCGAACTGTACTTTAGCAGACCAACTCCTCTGGCATGACATTATCTGTGTGTTTGGCAAATTTCTACTCTTTCCATTTATGCCTGGTAGAGGCTACTGCAAAAGTTGCTGATATGTACAAGCTATATACAAAGAAAATGTTCTAAAAAGTAAAATTTAAATCTTGATCTTCATTGTCACGACTGCAAAAAGAAGAAACTCTGATAGTGAATTACACTGTTCCACAGGAAGAGAGACAGGGCCAACAGGGAAATGAAGAAAGTCTTCAAAAAGGTACCTCCTTTTTTTATCACCCCAGAACTGTTTGTTTTTTCTCCTTCATTTCTCAGTACAATTCATTATTGACTTCAGCTTCTAAAAACTAAACTAAAAACTTAATGCTACAGATTATCCAGCAAAGAAGGGAGTCAGGAGATTCTGATGATGATATGTTGCAGACCCTTATGGAATCCACCTACAAGTAAGACCATAGAATCTCTCGTTACATGGTATCTCCACCACAGACACTGCTGTCTAGCTAGCTATACTCTAGGCATGGCTAGTTGTACTTGTACCAAGGAGGTCTTGCTTTAACCTGCTACAGTAGTCATCTGGCACATGTATTGCTGATGGGTTTAGGGTTGGGCAGTAGGGAGAAGGCTGATTATGGTGGCTTATACTATAGTCTAGTAGTATAGAGCACGTCGTTAGAACGTACTGCACCTGCACAAAACCCGTAATGTATTGCACATAGCATTTCGGTAGAATGTCTGCTCATATAAGGTTGTATTCGCTCATATAAGGTTAGCATTTCGACAGTAGTTTCAAAATGTTGTGTCCGAAAGAATATCCTCTGCAACAGGCAAAATTCTGATGCAACGTTGACCAAAAACCCAACGAAAACGCGAAAACACGGGGTTCTGCGCAAGCGCAGTACGTTCTGCCGATGTGCTATACTATAGTCAAGAAAGGTTTAAGGGGTTGTACATTTGGATTGTATGAATAGCTTCTGCGAAAATTGTTGGGTAATACTTTAAGTGAAAAGGCTAAGTTTTACACAAAAAAGATAATACATGTACCAAGATGATCATACAATATGTTGAGGAATTTGACAAGACCTCAGTACACCATGAAAGTTAATCTGTGTTGGTAGTAATCATAGTAAATCAAAATCAGCCTTCACTTAATAGAGATGGTGGATGATATAAACTCTCTGGCACTTTTGATCAATTGCTTACGTCACGTATCAGTAAAGTCTTGTGTCAATAAGGTCACGTGTTTGTAAACCGTAACTCTCGCGAGATCACGTTGTGAAGTGATTGGTCATTAATTATCCTGATGAAGGCGACAGTGGTCGTCGAAAATTTGATCGCTCTGTAACCCTTGTGTTGGAATAAAGTTCAATGTTTTACTAAGACCTCAGTATGTTAGCCTACAACCCTGTGTTTGCCTGACTGTTTCAGGGATGGTCGGCCACTGACAGATGATGAGATAACAGGGATGATGATAGGACTGCTGATGGCCGGTCAGCACACCTCCTCCACCACCAGCACATGGATGGGCTTCTTCCTGGCCAAACACACGGACGTCCAGGCCAGGGCCTACAGGGAACAACTGGACGTGTGTGGGGAGGACCTACCACCTCTCAACTATGATCATGTAAATATATACTAGACACTTCATTTTTATGCACCTGGTTTTTGAATGGGTGCACCATACAGGGCTTGAAATACTGGGTGCATATACACCTTAGTGCATGTAAAATTGGAGCTGTGCAGGTATTTCTGATGACCACTTGCACCTAATAACCTGCACTGGTCCATCTACTGGGTTTACATATACATGCACATGTAGGTGTATGTGGACTTCTTTTGCTGCATTGACTGTTTTACCACCTATGAAGTATTAAAGAAATAATGATAATAGGTTCTGAACAGTTTTTAGTATGATCCATACATGGTGTGGGTGAAAATTTGTCCGGGGCAGGTATTTTTGAAGGTTTAGATGTTCAAAGGCTAAGTGTAAGAAGTTGTTAGATGTCATATAGCTAGCTGTCACCACACCGCATGCCTGCAAAGCTGGTGTGTTACGCTGAGGGTTGGTTATACCGGTTATACACATGCAGAACTCATTTTCTCCTCTCCTACAGCTGAAAGACATGAACCTGTTAGACAAGTGCCTGGCTGAAACCCTGCGTCTGCGCCCTCCCATCATGACCATGATGCGCATGTGTAAGACCCCTCAGGTCGTCAACGGTTACACCATCCCAGTGGGTCACCAGGTCTGCGTGTCTCCAACAGTCAACCAGAAACTACAGGACACCTGGAAGGATGCAGATACTTGGGACCCCAACAGGTCAGCTGCCTGCAAAAATGTGGCACGTCAGTAGAAAGTACTGCACCTGATTTTGCATGGTTTTTGTTGGATGTTTGGTCAATATTGCATCAGAATTTTGCCTGTTGCAGACGATATCTTTTCTAACTTTTTGAAACTACAGATGGGATGTTACCCTTATATGTGCGAATACAATGTTATATGAGAAATTTCTGCTGAAGCGGTATGCACAATACATTACAGGCTTCGTACAGGTGCAGTACGTTCTGCTAACATACAATGTAGATGTAGACTACTAGCATAAATTCCTAGTACCCAGTATCACTTTCAAACTTCCTAGATAAATTTCTTTACTTGTTTTGTATTTTGTGTAAATCATGGCTGACCTAAAAAGCTATCTAATCATTATCTTCTAGTCTAGGTCTAGTCTGCTATTATTTGCGAGTTGTTGCATAGATCAGAGAATTAACACCCTTAAATTTTGCATGGTAACTGTGATGAATTCCCATGAAAGTTCTTTTGAGATTGTGTCCTAAAATATGTCATTTGATCATAGGTTTCTGGAAGGGAATGCCAGCACTGGAAAGTTCTCCTATGTGCCATTTGGTGCAGGTAAGTTGATACACACTCACTAGTATCTGATATCCTATTGTGTGAAGATATAAGACTGGCAGCCACACTGGATGCTACTATTGCCTATTCATCACACTTAGAGAGCAGTTTTCAAATCAAGCATACTGTTTTACTTCTTTATACTATATATTTAAGGAAAATGAATCCTAGTCCTGAGAGGCCTAATATTTTATGTAGACAATGTATTAGATACCAGTAATACGGCTGGTAGACATGTCTGAGATACAAAAATCTGTCAATAGCTTAGCTGTTGACACAGTACATGTATATGGCATAGTGATTTTTGCTATTTGACAGACTATATGTGGCAGGGCTGTAGCCAGCTTGAAATCTTTTTCCATCACCCCAGGTTCATGATAGGACCTGGGGGGGGGGAGAGTGCTCACAATCTAGGGGGGTCCAGGGAAAAATTTTTAAATTTCAAGCCTTTAAAAATGCAATTTCCAGCATTTTAAGGGGCAAATCATGGGGTTGAGAGGGGTTGTTGTTTTACCCAAGATTTTTGTCAATTTTGTCCATCAAATGTGACAGATTGGTTTAAAACTTTTTCTGTCACATGCCACACAGTTCCTGCATTTGACGGAAAAACTGGTGCTGGCTAGAGCCCTGTTATATGAGGATTGTATCTGAAACGTTGTCGCTTGTTTCTCCAGGCCGCCACCGCTGTATTGGTGAGAACTTTGCGTACGTCCAGATCAAGACCATTTGGGCTGTGCTGCTCCGAGAGTTTGAGTTTGAGCTGGTCGATGGACACTTCCCGGCGGTCAATGTTGAAACTATGATCCACACCCCGTCACAAGCCATCATACGCTACAAGAAACGTCCAACAGCCACCATTTGATAAAAATTCATACTGCATCTAGTAATCTGTGATTTTATAGCTAAAGTTTGTATGATCTTATAGGTAAATTTTGTGAAGACACAAGATACAGTTTATTTGTTAATGATCATACTATATTCATAGTCCTGAGAAAAATTTAACTCTTTGTAAAGCTGATTATATGAAAAAGGAAATATTTCACCATTGCAAAATTTCAAGTAAAGGTTGAGATAGCAATGTTCAAGATTCGCCAAAAAGAAGTTACTCAAGCAACTGGATGTGATTTTGGAACCAGTCAGACGTTTCAGCTATAGTATCTGACTGAGGAAAGCTAGTGGATACTAGCTGAAACATCTGACCGATTCCAAAATCATATCCAGTTCCTTGAGTAACTGCTTTTTGGCGTATCGTATTACCTGGTTGTCTAACCTTCATTGACGAACGTTTAAGATTGTTATAGTCTGTAACAGTATATTTCTGAACATCCTGCAATGTACAATCGATTTATTTTACATAGGAACATAACTAGGTACCAGTTATTTGGTATGATGGCTTACTTTCTGTCATACTGAACTTAGGCCACACCAATTTAATTTCTTGGTTAACGGATTTGCCCGCTTATTTTTTTCTGATTTGCAAATAAAAATAAAAATTCAGAATCAACTGCAAAATGCTCATATTTTGCCCTGAACAGTTGAAAACAGTCCTTTTCATCCTAGTTGTTAGTTATTCCGTCTTTCAATCTAATGGTATCATTAAAAGTTCAAAATTCATTGTTTAAATTTTGAACCAGCCTGGTGTGTTGACCTATCGTCCCATTTTGGGCCATAATAGGATGCCTAGGCCTGTTTTTATTTTTTATTTTTTTTCGCCTGCCCGCTCCATTATTTTTCTAGAAAAATTTGTTAACCAAGAAATTAAATTGGTGTGGCCTTATTGCAAAGAAATAGATCAAGTTAAAATTAACTTCTTGCTGCTGCATGCACTTGTGATTTTACCTGTTCAGGGCAGTGCAACACTGACTCCTTAGAAATACCACAACAGACTAATAAATTTTTGCTATCATGGAGTTATAGGTATGTTGTCTTTCCTCATGGTAGTGGAAAATTTCACCAAAAACGAATTCACTTATACAGAAATACTTCTCTTGGGTTTGATCATCACAAAATTAAACCTCTACTAGAGAAATATATTTCTATTGGGTACAAGTTGTAATGAAAGAAACTTTTAATCTAAAGTCATCCAAGGAGGTTATTTTGCAAACGCCTCCTCGAGTCATCTACCTGTTAGAAGATTGCCATGGAAACAGTCACTATGGAGACAGTCGTTCATACACCCATCCGTTCTCCCCGGTGTGGGTACATTTCTCGTCCGGTGTCTCGCCGTCACGCAGGCGTCGGAACGCGATTCGGTCGTGGATCCGTGTCGTTTGACCTTGCCAAAATTCTATGACCTCTGGGACGAGACAGAATCCCCCCCTGAAGAAAAGGCAAATGATGGAAAAGGCAATGTTTGAGTAATGTTCTAATAATCCTTGCAATTTTAACACATTAATTCTGTGCCGCAGCAAATAAATAAAAATAAATGAATAAAAAAATGTGTTGATATTTTGGATTCTTGCCTAGAGTCATCAGCCCAAGATTGAGGTGCTCAAAAACTTGTTTTTACCTAGAACTATTGTAGAGTGTAACTCATTGGCACCAAGCACTTTAAGGCTATTCTCTGCAGATGGCTTTACCCAATGATTGCAGTTAGATGTGCAGCAGTTAGGTGTGACATGTGTTGTCATTCAGTGTAATATAACTAGCTAATGCCATGCTGTGTGCCAGCGAAGCTGAATGGCAGTTACGCCTGCTATACAGATACTGAGTGATTCGGCAAAATCAAATAAAACATGAGGGTGTTTCTCACCAGTAGTCAGGTTTAGGGATTTCCACGGACTCATCAGCATACTTTTCTTTCAGCTCTTTCTCACGTTGGTCCAGAACCTAATGAAACAAATGAACAATCAAATAACACAGCCTACATTTATCTTAATTCCTAAGTCTACATTTGGTTCTGTAAATGAAGTGTGTACAGGAATATCTGAACCCTCATAACTTTTGGACAACACCTCTGTAGTATTATACCTATGTACATATGAAATTACAGTACTTATCTTGAAAAAAAGAAACTGACACCAATTTAATTCGATGGTTCTCGGATTTGCCTCTTCTTTTTTTTCTGATTTGCAAAAAAAGAAAGATTCTGGTTCCGAATCAACTCAAAAATGCTCATATTTTGCCCCATTTGTTTAGGAAAGTCCTTTTCTTCCTACTTGTTACAGCTTTTTCCATCTATCAATGCAGTGGTTTAATTACAAGTTCAAACTTCATTGTTTAAATATTAACCCAGCCTTTTGTGTTGACTTCATGGCTCCTATTGTAGCATTTGGAGGTATAACAGAATACCTGGACCTGTTTTTATTTTTTTTTGGCCCTGTCGCTTGATATATTCTCTAAAAAAATCTGAGAACCAACAAACTAAATTGGTGTGGCCTCTCTCGATGAAAAGCAAATGCTTAGATGATGTTGCTTGAACAGACATTGAGCATTGTGACAGTTAAACTATTCATAATCTGGCTAACTCCATAGCCAAGATACATTACAACTTGAGAAGTTACTTCTTCAAGACAAGTTTGAAGACCTACATGTCTGCCCTCTATGACGGTGCTCTGGTGGCTGACTGTGGCACCTATCTGACTGCCCCGGGGACGAGAGTGGAAGTACTCCGTGGACTGCTCGTCAGTCAACCGCTCCACTGGACCCTCTATCCTTACCTGGGGAACAACAAAACAAGGTGATTATTAACCTTCTACCTGCTGCTTAATTCCATAACCAATTACAAATTTGGGTGTCAAGGTTAAAGAACAAGATAGAAATTAACTTTTTCTCTATTGTCCCAGCATTGTCCCGAAAATAAATTTCAATTGTCCCGAAGTGAGGATGAACTGTCCCAACCTGTTTTTTGAGAAGTATTTATGACAAAAAGTTGAAGTCAACTTTATTTTGCTTACGTTGAGCCTTCCAGGCATACAATAATTGCAGAGTGGACAAGAACTTCTGAGGGCTTTTCTGGAGCCAAAAGCCAGGATGCGTGCCTGATCAATAAAAAAGTGGCTGACATTCTGATCTTGATTATTATTCTATTGTCCAAAAAATGTCCCAAAGTGACTTTTTAGCTGTCCCGTCCTAAATTTTAGTGGTCAGTGGCCATCAGGACACTGTTAATTTCGAGCCCTGTAGATGTGTAGATATAGAAGGCTCACTACTGTACATGTGCACATCATTCACTTCTGACTAAATCACTTTCTAGATTCAAACAGTCTTTTGTTTCAAATTTATATAAGTCCAACCCATGTTTCACTCTGACTTATTCACTCTCGTACATAGATTGATAGAACCTAGTGCTGTGTACCTAAACCCACACTTACATGTAGGTCCAGGTCCGGATTCAAGCCCCCAGGTTTACGTTCGAGTCCGGACCTAAACCTGGGGGCTTGAATCCGGGCAAAACTTTGGCCACAAAACATGGAGACCGACACTTGACGATGCCCGATGGCAATGTTTTCTTCATTTTGCAGCACAGATTTTGCACTCTATGGAAGGTTTTGGGTGGTTTGGAAAGAAAAGGGGTACTAGTATGTGACATGTTTTTTTTTTTGTAATATGTAAGTCCGGAATCGGTTCTTGACTTTTAGGTTTCTTTGGACTTGAACCTACCAGTCCAGCAAACCGGTGCACAGCACTAATAGAAGTTATCTAAGGTTCTATAATAGAACCTTAGATATTTCTCTGAGATACAGTATCAAAACCTGACTTACTGATCTATTGAGTGGTTCCCAGTGGAAGCACAGTGCAGCAAAAGGGTTGGCAGCCTGGATGGGAAGAAAAATGACAGCATATTAATTATCCTTGTAATACAAAGTACAAACAATACTTGGACAAGCCATATTGTCTAAGGCCATGTTGATTTGATGGAGGACATCCAGGAACATGTGAATTTTTTGTCTGTCTCAAAAAAAAAAGTTTTCATTCATACTTTAAATCGTACAAAGCAACTGCAAAAATGAGCATATATATGATGTAAATTGCAAAAAAATATTGGGAACCGATAGTAATTTTGTAATATGATAATATTTGTGTCATATTTGAACAATTTGAACAGGAACAGGTACTGCTAGTACTCACCAGTTCCTTCCCCTTCCTGCTGTCAAAGTTGGTGAAGAATCTGAAGCCCTCACTGCTGTAACCCTTCAGGAGCACCATACGTGCAGAGGGACGTCCTTCCCTGGGATAACAACAGAACAACACATTGGTGGATAGAGCACACATGCCCGTAGCCAGGATTTTGAATGGGGGGTTCTTCCCACTGCTTGAGGGAACAGCGAACGCCATAGGCGCAAGGCGAGTGCCGAAGGCGTGAGGTTCCTAAGGGGGTCCGGGGGTATCTTGAAAATTTTGAAGAGTGAACCTTCTGAAATGGCATTTCCTTCGTTTTTGTGGAGGATTTCAAAGAAAAAAAATCAGAGGTAACTTTTTTAAATGACAAAGTGAGCAGTTTTCCTACGATTCCAGCCTCGCTGGTGACACCAATCAGTCCATCTTTTAAAGAAAAATCTTGGACCTTTACAGCGTGCAAAATACCTGGTTGCCCCAAATTTTACTTGGGGCAACCTATTTTTCAACCCAGGTAGCCCAGTGTGGTACCTGAATTTTAAGAATGTCCCCCCCCCCCTCAAAATCATGCCCACTTGGATTGCACCACTGTATCCAGCAGATGCTTTATAATTTTAGGTATTAATGGTTATTACTAGTATTAGGTTACTAAGGGCTGTTAGAAATGTTGTCAAAGGCTTATGTATGTAACATTACTTAATTTGAGGAAAGTAGTAACTTATAGGTGGGGTAACCTGAAATTCTGATGGGCAACCTAATTTTTGCCGTAGGTTGCCCACTGGGCAACCTGGTTCAAAAAAGTATTATGTACACTGCCTTTAGATAAAAAGTGGACCAAAATGTGGACCTTTGAGCCTTGTACCTGGGGAGTTCGTCCAAACCCCCTGGCTATGGGCTTGGCGCACTACTATTTAATTAAGTAAATAAAGCTTTTTAAACATGTTGAGGAATCTTCCACATGTCAAGATGTCTCAAGGGGAGCAACCTAAACTCCAAATTTCCAGCTCACAACAAAATTTATCTCCAAGCAGATCTTTCAGTGGGGTGAAGACAGTATCAAATTGGCCAGCCTGTATCCATTTCCCCACCGAAGCCTCTGGTTGGGAAATGGATAATGTCTGGCAAATAGATACAGGCTGGCCAATTTGATACTGTCTTCCCCCACTAAAAGATCTGCTTGGAGATTAAACAAAAAAGCTTATACATACAAACTCCAAATACAAAACTAGTTTAATTGCATGTTGGCAACCTTGCAATATGTTGTTTGGTCAAAACTTTGGCTACATATTAACATGGAGGCTGACACTTGACAATGCCCGATGGCAATGTTTTCTTCATTTTGCAGCTCAGATTTTGCAATCTATGGAAGGTTTTAGGTGGTTTGGAAAGAAAAGGGTGACATGTTTTTTTTTAATAAGCCCGGAATCAGTTCTTGGCTTTTTGGACTTGAACCAAAACATTTTTACAAGTCCGGAACTGGTCCACCAAACCGGTACACAGCACTACCTCTTGATTTCATGTTTGCTAGCCTATCCACTACATGCCAAATTCATTACTGCAATACAAGAGTTTCTACTGACGGTGTGCTGGTAGCCAGGCACATGGCATTGGCCTCTCCGACGTTAGGATGTTTGGTGGCTTCTTCAAACCAGGCTGCAAACTGCACAATTGGATCCCGGGACACCAGCTGGTCTTCTGTGTAAACTTCCTCACCGCCCTGGAAGAACAATTTTGTAAAAAAAATCTCTTCAAATGGCCGTTTCAGGCCTCGAAAGTAATCTTTCTTCCTATTGTCCCAGCACTGTCCCAAAAATAAATTTCAATTGTACTGAATTGAGGATGAACTGTCCCAACCTGTTTTGTGGGAAGTATTGTATGACTTCAACATGAAGTCAACTTTATTTTGCTTATGTTCACTCCCAATCACACTATAATAGCAGAGAAGACAGGAAATTTGGGGGTATTTTTCCAGATCCAAAAGCCAGAGCGTGTGCCTGATAAACAAAAGAAGAGCTGACATTCTGATGTTGATTATTTTTCTATTGTCCCAGAAAAGTGTCTTTTTAGCTGTCCCAGCCTAAATTTTAGTGGTGAGTGGCCATCGAACCACCTTTAATTTCGAGCCCTGCATTTCATAGCCTGGTGTTCAGTCTATCGTGGTTGGGCGGGTTTTCTTCGGGGCTGCAGGAGCTCTTTCCCACACGACTCAGCTAGGTTTCCCCGGTAGGTTTTGCATGACAGGAGTTAAATTAGCCCTAACACGATATTGCGGTGGCGCTAATTAACTCCTGGCGTGCAAAACTCCTACAGGTGCAACACTCTTACCGGATGGTCTGTTGAGCTGGATGGGGGAAAACTATTAGAATCCCAAAGAAAGCCTGCCCCAACCACGATACCAGGCTAGCCATTTCATTGATATAGTCTTATAGTGTTATACTTTTACAGAAGGTAAGAAATGGCA
Organism: Branchiostoma belcheri; assembly: GCF_001625305.1. NCBI lineage: Eukaryota > Metazoa > Chordata > Leptocardii > Amphioxiformes > Branchiostomatidae > Branchiostoma > Branchiostoma belcheri. Next base: position 194,853 of record NW_017804476.1, read on the forward strand.
AATAGAACATATAGTGATTTTTTTATCATAATCTTTGCAGAAATTTTCAAGTGAGGTATAAAGGAAAGTAGGGATAATAGCTACATCATGTGGACAAAATGTCAAAATGGAGGATGCCAACTTTTATCAAATTGTATTTTGCTTGAAGTTTAACCTAATTAAGCTTAACAGTTTGCAAAAAGCTGTACGTTTTGCAGAAATGACATAACAAATAAAGGGTATAATTAAGTCTTTCGATTAACTTGCACATAAAATCTACCCTCTACCAGGCTTCCGGAGGTGGAAGGAAAGAGTTATTTTGGCCAGAGAGATAATATGCTGAGGGGGTTGGTACGCTAGAAAGTACAGTTTGGGCATGGCAAATTATACTTTCTCTCTATTTGGCCAATTTTCTTTCCAGCCGTCTCCCGAGGCCTGGTAGAGGCTACATAAATCAGCATTTAGGGCTTGGAAACCAGATCTTTTTAAGACAATATTCTAGTCACTTATCTACATACTAAGTTGACACAACACTGTTCCAATGTATGTCGACATTCATGGAGCAAAAATGTCAAAAATTCTGACGTAAAACGGTTACTGGAAGGACCTGGGCTGATTTTTTAGGATACAGTACCACCAAGAATTTAAAGGACTCATCTTGGGGCTTGTTTCTGCAATTTTAAATGCCTAAAGTATCAAATACTGATTCAAATGTGCTAATATTATATAGGACAGTATGTGTCAATATCACAAAGATTGCGTTATTCAGAATACATGTGTATTTCCAGTTTTGTTGCCCTGAAACCGCATGCCTTTAAAGGAAAAGAAGACAGCAAACCTTATATGCCTTGCGCATGGCTGCTACGTTGATGCCATTTGGGTCCACGGTGTTCGCCATCTTAGCGGCCGGGTAGAGGAAGAAGGAAGGCCGACGTATTTCAGTCAGTAAGGAGCAGAGTAAGGATCTAGAAAACATCAAGTTCAGGAAACAAAGTGTCAGAAAAACAGCTCAGAGCGTTTAAACGTGCGTTTGAATGAGAGTTGGGTGGGAGGGGGGTTAGCCAGGCTCGGTTAGCGAAGGAAAGGAGCAAAACTTTATCCGTAAACTGTATGGAAAACAGAAAAAAACACAGTGAAGCGAAATAAATATGCAACAAGGATAAGTTTAGAACATCCAAAAGCGCAAATAGCCAGTAGCTAAACTGTGTTATATAAGCGGTTATACAAGTTTGAGATGTTACAAAACATACCGTGTACCTTCCTCACGTAGAAGAAATCTACGGTCGTGCCCTCTGACCTTCGACCTTTATACTAGATTTTATTATAAGTATAGTGTCGGAAGGTAACAGCTTATTGGTTACAGATGGAAAATGGCGGAGGTTGTGTGTAAGGTCGATGGAAGAGACGATGTATTAAACTAAAAAACAAGGTTGTCATGATGATGATTTAATAAAGCCTCATAATAACGCCTTATATAAGTCACGACGGAATTTATGTTAATGCGGAAAGTTGGTACCCTTAGCCTAATTAACGTTATTCAGTTTTGCAGAAAAAATGGAGGTCATTGGTTCTACAATATTTGGGATGGGGACCCGTATGTCTTCAGCAGAAACAATTATGTACCCAAGTAACAACTTGTGACGAGTTTCCATCGTGATATCTGCTTGAGAAAGTAAACCGTACTATTATAACAGGCTTCGCCCAAAAGTTGAAGTGCCTGTTGATAGTTCATGCGTTCGGCACATGATTGAAAATATGCCAAGTATTTTCCAGTGGAGGAAATAGTTAAACGTAGCTTATGTTATGTCAGCACTTGATTCGCCTTCTGAATATTAAGAGTGTTGTTTTTCAATGCATTCTTAAATTTGATGACTTCTACATCTGGCCCACTTTAATTTGCTGACCGAAACCATCTTTCGTCTATTTGGCCATTGAGTTTTAAATGATATAAAGCTCCTTAATTTGGCCAGTGACAATAGGGGAGTTTTTGCATGCTAGAATAATGCGCCAATTCACTACTACTATTCAATCTGCTGGGAAGGTCACAGTGGAAGCACTTCCTTATTATTCTTACCCAGGGCAAAACCAAAAACAAAAAAAAAAAAAAAAAAAAAAAAAACGGCCGGTTTAAAAGTAATTTCCCAAAGATGAAATTTAGATCTTCACAAAACTTGATACAGTAATGCAGTAACTACAGTAATGAATGGGTCTGAGCAATATGTTTGATTAAATGACTAAAAAAATTGCATGTGGACAATTTGTCCAGTTTCTCAGCCGCTCCCGAAGCCTGGTGGAGGCTACTCTTTCCAGCCGTTTCTAAAGCCTGTTAGAGGCTACTTCTCGTATGGAGGCACCACCCCAAAATCTTGTCTCCCAGTCTTTACACATCGTACCGCCCCGGAATGACGCAATCCCATATTTTGCGTTGATAAATCCCGCCATGCGTGTCTCTCTCCATCCTGCCCCGTTCCCACACAGGACCCATTGTTCCCAGATGCACCGCACTGGGCCCGCTATTCTCATGCACATTCGGTCTTCTCGCTTTAATTGAATCGTTTACATACGAATGCGGTGCTGCATGCTAACACACAGGGAAGGATGCCACCGGCTGAATAGCGGTGCTCTCGGGACAAACTTTGGGGTTTGTAAGGCCATGTTGATGTGATTATATGGATGACATCCGCGCGCGCATGAATTTTCTGCCGTTTCAAAAAAAGAAAATTCAACCATACTGTAAATCGTACAAATCAGTTGCAAAATGTGCAAATATATACAGGTTGAAAAAACATTGGAAAACGATACCAATATGTCGCAGATATACCAATATGTCCAAAATCAGACGTACTTTACTTTACTTTACTTTACAAAATCAGACGTAAAAGACGAAAATGTTAAGAAATGAATTTGAAGACTAGATTATTCGCCAAACTATATTCTGCGTCATTTGTTCAACCTTCAAAACCACTCAGATTTCATAATGAAAGCAAGATTTTCTTTTACCAAACCTTTTTTTTATTCGCACGCTCGCATCAGTTTTGGGGTTCCCAGAGGATGTCATCCATATAATCAAATCAACATGGCCTAAGGTTATAGAAAATGTTGATGGTCATCCGGACAGCCGTATTGAAGTATGTTTATAAACAGTTTGTGGCAAGTAAAAAACAGAAACATCATGTTCTTGGATACTCATGAAATCATGTTCAGTACAGTTCATTTCACATTGCCCATTTATGATGCTATAAAATAACGATGATAACAACGTTTCAAGAAAAAATATACGTACGTATACGGAAGAAGCCAAGCCAATTTTGTTTTTTCATATCAACAGTACAGTTGTACTGTAACATGTACTTGAACTCTGACTTTCTTAGCTCTTTGTAGTATTATCAAGTATTTAATATAATGTATGATAAAACTATTAACTATTAAGAGTATGATTATTTCGTAACTGGTACGGGGTCCATATAGACATAGAGGTAAAAAAAAAGTAATTTTTTACCTCCATGATATAGAGGGTTAATAATTTTGCAAGTTTCGCTAAATCACCAGGAATGATTCAACGCATCCGTAAATTCAATTTTCAGAATTCCTTGGTTGATAGGCATGCAATTATTCGTTTCATGTCAATTTTCAATTACGTTTTCGATGTTACGCCAGTGTTGTCTTTGATGGATTTGAGATGACGTAATGCTCATGGTCGTTCCCACGGTCCCCCGTCGTTCCCAGAGTGAGTTGATGAGTTCACCCAGCCCCAGAGCTACTTTTCAGGACAGCTTTGCATTCATGTAAAAAACTGCGGGTTCTTGGCGCCCCGAATGGACCAATTAACCAATAATGAGCCCACTTTTCTCCCGGCTGAATAGGCCGGGGACAGATCGGTGTAATTGCTGAATGTGGCTAAGTAGTCCCCGGGGACCGACCGTTATATGTGGGAATGTGTGGTGATGTGCCATGTCCGTCTGTCGGAACAAACAGAAACATATCACAGCGTACACATGAGATGCAACAGTCTATGACTCAGGAGTTTTGAAGACAATACTGTATTATTCGGCACGTCCGTGGTACTGATTGTCCGTCTGTCGCATTTCTACGTCCAGAGGGTTAATATACATTACATATTGACTAAACTAAGTTTGTAGCAGGCACGTTGTTTTAATATTATGTCCGATTTTTTATCTTGTTCTCCCATAAGAGAAATACTCAGATTATTATTGAACCCGAAATGGATTATGATAAATCTTGCGAATTTTAAGTACATGTACTGTTTTTAAAAACAAGTCTTCTGAAGTGGATTCAAGGTATTTCTAAATTTCAGTGTTAGCCTGCTTTGCATGGTTGACACATTGGCTGAATTGGAAGAGCGGATGTCATGCTTATGTTCAAATTACGGGATCCCTTTTAACACTTCCTTAATCACATCATACCAAGTGATAATTAAAGGATAAACGTATTGCGATTTTACGCTCGACAACTTGCAACTCTACACTCCAAGCAGAGGTTTGGGTTTTATCTTATTTTTGGCATTTATATCAGGCTTTGTTTTTTTGCACTGGTATCTTTTTACGCCAACTCATACGTGAAAAAAATACCAGTGCAAGAAAGAAACCCCGATAAAAAAAGCCTAAAAACACTCCAAAAATTAAGCCAAAACCCAAACCTCTGCTTGGAGAGTACAGCGACTCCACTTTGGCAATAGGAACAAGAAATTCTTCTAATTTATTTCCTGACATGCTAGATTGGTGGAAATGCTAGTGTTTACTCTTTCCCTGCTCGTTCAGACTTGTAAACTAAAGGCCGAGGGTGCCAGAAAATCGGGAACACAAAAGAAACGTGAAATTACTCTATCTAAAGACACAACGTATTTCCTGACATGTTTATAGATTGGCGAAATGCCAGTGTTTACTCTTTCCCTGCTCGTTCAGACTTGTAAACTAAAGGCCGAGGGTGCCAGAAAATCGGGAACACAAAAGAAACGTGAAATTACTCTATCTAAAGACACAACGTATTTCCTGACATGTTAGATCGGTGGAAATGCTAGTGTTTACTCTTTCCCTGCTCGTTCAGACTTGTAAACTAAAGGCCGAGGGTGCCAGAAAATCGGGAACACAAAAGAAACGTGAAATTACTCTATCTAAAGACACAACGTATTTCCTGACATGTTTATAGATTGGCGAAATGCCAGTGTTTACTCTTTCCCTGCTCGTTCAGACTTGTAAACTAAAGGCCGAGGGTGCCAGAAAATCGGGAACATGAAAGAAACGTGAAATTACTCTATCTTAAGACACAACGTATTTCCTGACATGTTAGATTGGTGGAAATGCTAGTAGTGTTTACTCTTTCCCTGCTCGTTCAGACTTGTAAACTAAAGGCCGAGGGTGCCAGAAAATCGGGAACATGAAAGAAACGTGAAATTACTCTATCTGTTAATAATATCACAACTAAGGCGAAACAGACATTGGGAGTGATTAAACGTAATCTGTGGGCATGTCCAACGAGAGTAAAATCACTTGCATACACGTCACTTGTAAGACCGAACCTAGAATACGCTGCGACAGTATGGGATCCATATACAAAGAAAGACAAAGACAAATTGGAAAGGGTACAGAATCAAGCTGCAAGATTCTGTATGAACAACTATGTAAGAGGTGCTAGTGTCACGGAAATGAAAAGAAACCTACAGTGGACCTCACTTGAAGACAGAAGAAAGATGTCTAGACTATGCATGATGTACAAAATGACTAATAAACTGGTGGATGTCCCAACTACTAAGTACCTAATACCAGCTCAGAAGAGAACAAGAAATAGCCACGCATTCAAGTACCAGAGTTATCAACCAAGGATTGAGGTGTTCAAGAATTCATTCTTTCCTAGAACTATCGCAGAGTGGAACTCACTGTCACCAAGTACAGTAGGGGCACTGTCAATAGATAGCTTTAAACAATGTCTAGAGCTAGAAGTTCAAGGGTTAGGTGTAACAAGTCGATCGGTGTAATATAGCCAGCTGCCGCCGCGCCGCGTGCCTGCGAAGCTGGTGTGTTACGCCGAAAGGCGGTTATACCGGCTATACAGATACAGATACAGATACAGATCTAAAGACACAACGTATTTCCTGACATGTTAGATCGGTGGAAATGCCAGTGTTTACTCTTTCCCTGCTCGTTCAGACTTGTAAACTAAAGGCCGAGGGTGCCAGAAAATCGGGAACATGAAAGAAACGTGAAATTACTTTATCTAAAGACACAACGTATTTCCTGACATGTTAGATCGGTGGAAATGCTAGTAGTGTTTACTCTTTCCCTGCTCGTTCAGACTTGTAAACTAAAGGCCGAGGGTGCCAGAAAAATCGGGAACATGAAAGAAACGTGAAATTTAACTCTAATCTAAAAG
>NW_017804476.1:205275-224215 GCF_001625305.1 Branchiostoma belcheri
TACAAAGAAAGACAAAGACAAATTGGAAAGGGTACAGAATCAAGCTGCAAGATTCTGTATGAACAACTATGTAAGAGGTGCTAGTGTCACGGAAATGAAAAGAAACCTACAGTGGACCTCACTTGAAGACAGAAGAAAGATGTCTAGACTATGCAATGAATAGTACAAAATGACTAATAAACTGGTGGATGTCCCAACTACTAAGTACCTAATACCAGCTCAGAAGAGAACAAGAAATAGCCACGCATTCAAGTACCAGAGTTATCAACCAAGGATTGAGGTGTTCAAGAATTCATTCTTTCCTAGAACTATCGCAGAGTGGAACTCACTGTCACCAAGTACAGTAGGGGCACTGTCAATAGATAGCTTTAAACAATGTCTAGAGCTAGAAGTTCAAGGGTTAGGTGTAACAAGTCGATCGGTGTAATATAGCCAGCTGCCGCCGCGCCGCGTGCCTGCGAAGCTGGTGTGTTACGCCGAAAGGCGGTTATACCGGCTATACAGATACAGATACAGATACAGATCTAAAGACACAACGTATTTCCTGACATGTTAGATCGGTGGAAATGCCAGTGTTTACTCTTTCCCTGCTCGTTCAGACTTGTAAACTAAAGGCCGAGGGTGCCAGAAAATCGGGAACATGAATGAAAGAAACGTGAAATTACTCTATCTAAAGACACAACGTATTTCCTGACATGCTAGATTGGTGGAAATGCTAGTGTTTACTCTTTCCCTGCTCGTTCAGACTTGTAAGGGGCCAGGGTGCCAGAAAATCGGGAACAATGGTCGGGCAGGTACAGAGGGCTCAGCGGCTAGGCGTGCACATCGGGCCGACAGCACGTGTTCTAATAAAGGCCGGCCGCGCTGTGGGACACAAATAAGCCTGACTCGGTTTGTTCTTGTGCACTCTCAGGGTAGTTTTCTTCGGAGTTACGTCAGGCAGAAAACGTTCAGATACAGCTTGAAAAACAACAAGTGGATGGCATTGGTAGGATTCTGCTACTCTCCAAGCAGAGGTTTGAGTAAACGTGTTTTTAGGCTTTTTTATCGGACTTTCTTTTTTGCACTGTTATTTTTTATGCCAACGTACCAGTGCAAAAAAAAAGCATCATAAAAAAAAACTAAAAACATACAAAAAACAATCAACAACCCAAATATCTGCTTAGAGACTAGGATTTTGCTGACGCGATTGACTTATGAATTGTTATGCAATAGATTTGTTATTTTCTGGCAAGAGTACTTCGTACTAGACTGATCCTTAAATACCTAAATATAACGTTGTATGACGCTATGATAGTATGTATTAGCACAAATACGGACATAGGACATGTTTAAGGACCAAATAAAACTGTTTATTCGATATTCTTGTACTTGTAGGTGGAACTTGATAGTTTGTTTCGAAACACCCATACTAGAGATACTAGTAGTGTCCTCAATCATTGACTAGTAAATTTTTAGTAAATTTCTTTCAGGTGGCCAAAAAAGTGAATCAGTCAATTCAAACGTCGTCAAAATTTACATTTTGGTAAATCATATAACATTGTCCTTAGCGCAATTTTTGTCGTATCAAGATTGGCTCGCAAATTGGCTATAGAAATATATCTAATTTCTTATTTACAAACAACGATATTCATAACAACAATACTATCTTACAACAGAGTACCTTGTATGATCTTCTATCCTTACATGTTCATCCTAACCTAAAGCACATCCATACTATAAAACATGACCATGTAGAGAATTGATGGGTACTTATGGTCTATATATAATATATTCAAACGCTATTTCGCTATCTTTACATTTGCTATGGTGATGCAAGTATATACACATTCGGACCGATCAGCCATAAGTCTAAAGAGAACGATACAACGTATTTTGTTTTGCCTTCCGAAGGATCTTGTCTACGTATAGAACCGTGCATTCTGATACTATTACATTCAGAGATAAAGTGTGTTTGAAAGGTGACTAGTGCGTAATCAGGAAGAGTCTCTGACGATGATCTTGATTTGCAGACGACTTTTGACTCAAATTCAAACTCGAGCTGTTCATCAGGTGATCTTTCCCGCCATTGGTGTCTCTACGTCTGCTTGGTTTTCGTGTGGAATCGTGGTAACTGTTGAAGTCTGGATTTTGGCACTCCTGAAAGATGAAAGAATACATCTATTGTTAAAAACTATGAATAAAATGTAATCTATGTAAAGATGATGAAGAAAAGAAAATAATATGAGAAACCACGCTTTGGCTAGGCCGAAAGCGCAACGAACATTCTGCATACTCTCCAAGCAGAGGTTGATGGTGGAAGATCGTTTGCTTTTCATATATGGCCCTTTTTTGTCGCTACCACGACCACGAATGGGTGGGGAAATAGTTACAGACTGGCCAATTTGATACTGTTTTACCCCCACCAAAAGATCTGCTTGGAGATTACATTCTGCAGTCAAGAACATCTTCTCAGCCAGTATACTAGTACGTTTCTGAATATGTGTGTTTCAAGTTATCTACGCGGCATTTTCTGTCTTTGTTCTTGAGCCAAATACAATTTACATTTATCAGGGCATCCTGCATGCCAGCAAGAACAACAGAGGACCGCCCGATCCGCATTTCTGCACCTATTCAAACATGGCAATTCACGGGGGACACTCCAACAACCGTTCGGATTTTAATACCATCAATCACACACAGGGCTTTCTTCTGTCTGCAGTAGGCTTGTGCTGAACTGTTTAATCGTGACACAAGAGGATAAAAGCCGCCGGTACCAGAGGAGAGGGAGGGCACGTCGTTAGAAGACGGCACCTTTGAGCTGTTTTCCCGACATTGTTGCTCACGACATGAGGTGTTTTCACGTCGTTATGTCGATACTGGCAAATTACAAGCCTCACAAAAACATGCTACACGATTAACGCTAGTTCCGTTATACTTTCCACACCCTATCGGTATCCTATCCGTTCACTTTTATTTTGTCTTACAAGAAGTGTGGTCTTTAGTCTTTTTTCCTACATAGTCTATTTTCTCTTACAAGAACTGTGGTCTTTAGTTTAAAATCACCATTCCATGGAACTTTGATATGTTTAGCTTGTAGCGAACAAAGTTTCTGTCAAATCGTATGAAAGAGTACTCTACATATAAAACCAGGCAAAGGTGGTCTATTCTTCCCAAATGACAAGACTTCTGATGCTTGCAGGCTCTAATGCTCTATCCAATGACATTACAATGTCCTAGCTCTGACCAAGGAGGTTAAAAAATCTGACAATGTGCAAAACTTGGTACAAGACAGAAAAAAAATACTAGTAACTTGGCAAAATTGTCGTTCGGTTGGACACCTTCTCTATAGCAACGCGGGCAATAACCATAAATGCTTTCTGTGGCAAACGGTGATAATAAATGATTACAAGTCACTAGGGCAATAATAGCCGTCATTAACGACCCCCCATTGGCATGATAATGACCCGGTTATAATCGCATTGGCTGCTGACTTTTATGGCATAGTGTGTTCTTTATTTACTACTACAATTCGACGATTTTAGAAATTTGTTTCACCCAAAATGAACACTGGTTTGTTCAAAACTTAATCGTCTTCAGTGAGGATTTCACACAAATCGACAGCTAATTACAATATTGATACTGCAAACGTAAACTGGAGTGCAAATATCGTGACCGAAGATTATAATAAACCCCTACTTCACACAAAAATTCATCTGAAAATGGAACGCTATCAAAGTTCGATTCAAATGTGTTTAGATTTGTACATAGCATTTTTCTAGAGCGTACTTTGCTACCGTCAGTGAAATGCCATTCAAAACTTGTGTAACATTTATGACTTTGCTGTGACCAAGGACATAATGTCCTTGCTGTGACAGAGAGAACTGGATTTTGCACATTTTCAATTTTTTGCTGTAGTGGATAAAACATTACGTTTTTCAGTGAGTCAATGTACTTCTGCTGGTCTATGAATCATTTCCTGCTCTTTCACAGAACCGTCGGCCCTGCGGTTAGACTAGTGTCATGTCAATGAAATGTTGGCCTTTCTTATTACATCAAAGGGCTTCGGGTGAGTTTTATGAAAAGCTAGAATACGGTAGCCTCTACCAGGCGTCGGAAGCGGTTAGAAGTGTAGAAATTGGCCATCTAGACAGATAATATGCCAGGGAAGTTGGTCTGCTAAAAACTGTTCTCCTTTGGCAGACCAACTCCCCCTGGTATATTTGACACTTTCTACTCCTTCCAGCCGCTATCGAAACTGCCATGCAGGCAAACTGGACCCTCTATGGCCGGCCAACTCCCCAGCTACATTTTAGGCCGATTTCTACTATCTATTCAGCCTGCAAAGGAGTCTGGTGGAGACTAATAGATAGAAGCTTAGTAGAGGCTAGAATATTCGACAATTTGTAGAAAATATTCAGCACTTCACTTGGAAGAATAAGGGACAAACTGACTTCACAGAATTTGTACAGGTCTCTCGAATGCAAATTTGTCCCAGTAGTCGGAGACTGACTTTGTGTTTGCGTCAGATATCTCTGCTAAAAACAAACTAGAAAGAAAAAGCAGACAAAAGCGACTCACCGAACTTTTGTGGCTGTCGTGACATTGATGACGTCAGCACGTGGCCGTGGAGAGGGGGAGGGCGGGCGAGAAGGCTGACGTCACGGACAGGCTCTGCGCATGCTCCAGTTCCTCCTCTTCGCCGGTTCTGCAGATGACGAAGTTGTCGGTGTCGTCATCCCGGATGGTGTAGATGTCGTCTAGGTTCTCTCGGATCTAGAAGGAGCAAGAAAAAGTTGAAGGAATGTCCTTGGGAAAACTGTATCTTACTAGCCTCCATCAGGCCTTTCTACGGGAATACGGATCGTAGAATTCGGCAAAAAAAGAGAGTAAAATTTGCCAAGGGAGTCCGGCCGCGGGGAGGTAGTTTCTTTCCCTCCTGCGCGGCCAGTCAAACCTACAAGGTGGCCAAACTCCACTGGCAAATATTCTCCTATATATAGCCAGCGTAGTTAGTCTGGTAGAGACTACAGTATAACAATGGCAAGTATACGAGTAGGTGTCTAGTAAAAACACAAGAAACGATACGCCAAAAAACCTGGACCGACGTAACAAGAAATAATGTTTGACTTATGCTATACAATTCTGTGTGTGGCCTAGGACTTCAAGACTTATATATGTGTATTTGTCCGAGAATATAGGTCTAAACATACATAGTTAGTCTCAGTTTAGTCTACCAGCAAGAGCGTAAAAGACTGTATAATACACATTTGTACACATGATCTGTCTATTCTAGAGGGGATGTTTATTACGGCTGAAAAACTTCATAAACATGCATCAGAAATGTTTGGGGGAGAACCTTCATAAATGTTACAAAAAAATGAAAATAATACTTTAGAATGAATCTGCCCCTCAATAAGCGACAAATAGGGTCTCAGGGGGTCATGAGTATCAAATTTTTTTGGGGAAGAACACCAGACTCCCTACTGTGGTCATGTTTTGGGGATTCAAATTATGCGAGACTTGCGCGGCGAAAGTTACCCTTCTGTACCTGACCCCTAGCTGTGAAAAATCCTGGTGAGAACCTTGCTTACATCCATATTTTGCTGTATATAATAATAATACTTTAAAGGCATAAAAATGCGATTTCAGAGCAGCAAAAATACATTGGGATTGTGTAGTTTCAACTCAGTAATGTAGGTAAGTGGCTAGAAATTATATCGACCTTGAAAAATAGGGTTTCCAAGCCCTAAAAACTGCACTGGATCACGGGCATGAAGCAAGTAGTACTATACTATACTATATAGTATAGTACACAACCCACCTCTGGTTTGAGTGTAGACTTGGGGTGCAGGCTGGCCGCCTCTCCGTCACCGTCACTACTACCGGACCCGTCCTCGGAGCAGGAGTCCCACCCCCGCCGCTCGTCATCCTGCAGCAGTACGGTGGTCAGGTGCGCGATCCACTTGGACGCCAGGCGCAGGATCTCTATCTTTGACACCTCTACCTGTAGAAAAAACAAAACACACATATATTTAGAAAACAATCTTTACTATTCGACGGGAAAGTTTTGCATGCATACAAAAGTTTGTAAGAAACAGGACTGTTACAAGTTGACTACACGTATGTCCAAGTTCCACCACAGATCTCTACGGTATTTATCTCTACCATACACAGATAAGAGAAAGACAGATTTTAGGGCTAAGCAACCTCACACGTTGGAGGACGATGATTCTAAATGTAATGTTGAACACTGCTGACACACAAACACCAGGTCATAGCATGCCATAACATGATTTAGTAACGTGATAAAGCAGAAAAAAGAAGAACGTCTCTCCTTTCTGTTTCTCCATTTTGTAACATGTCAAACGTTTGAACAAAATCTTGTTGCACACAGAGCATGATACTACAAGAGCTGGTAAATTTTCGTACCTTGGACAAGACGGGCAGGTTCTGTCTCAGCTCCACGAACGCCATGTTGACCCCCTGGATGCGGCGGCGTTCCCGCGCGTTGGCGGCGCGTCGTTGCTTGCTCACCCCCGTCAGCATCCGCCTCCTTCTCTTGGGCTTCCTCGGCTTGTCCTGCTCCCTCTGCCCGGCGTCGTTCTCCGGCGTCTGCTCGGGAGAGCTGGGCGCGATGTCCTCGGCGAACCCGTGAGTGATCTGGGACAGTTCCTCCTGCATCTGGACAAGCGACATGCTCTCGAAGTCTGGCATGATGGCGGACTGACTAGACGGAAATAACGGAACGGATTTTCAAACTGCGTCACGGCAAACTTTTCCTCTCAGACGGCGGGCTCTCCTACTTTTCCTCAACGGTAGTACGAGGAAGGTTTGACCGGCTGAGATCTGGACGTCTGGTGTTCAAAGAAACCTTCGCTCCCGCTACAGTTCTGTGATGGAATTTCTACCACTTGTTAGAGTGACGGTTGGTTGTCCGCAGGCCAGAAACGTTAACTTGAGCAAAAATTGTACGATCGGTTCCCGAAAACTGGCTAGACGTTACAACGATGGACCACGTTTCTACAGAGTAAAACAACACGGCTAGATGAAGCTACGATCTTGACGAGTTGGTCGGCACGCTTGTACGAAGTTCTCTCCCGTCCTGCTAGCTCTCTGACTGACTGCCAATGTCCAGTCGTGCCCTGCTATTTATAATGCTCGGCGGAGTACACCACACAGCGCACTATTCATATTCACGCTGGGTCCAGGAATAATGCATGAGGCTTGTCACGGGCGGGGAGAATAATTGGGCGGTGTTCTGGGGAGTCAATGGCCCGGAGAGGCGGGTGGGGGCCGCGGGACACCTGTGGCCCGGGCAGTGGGAAAATTCTCACATCCAGAAAATCACCAAACTCCAGCTGGTACCAGAAGTTGTTTACTGAGTCATTTTTTGTTTGTTTGCACAATATTAAAAGAGGGAAGGTGGGTAAAAATTCACAGGACGAAAGGGATAGTGAAGAGAAGAAAGGTTTTGGCTCTCCCAAGTTTTCAATACACATTACATCACATGCTTTAGAAATGAGAGGGATAATTCTTCCTAAATACCTCTACATGCATAGGGCTTGAGCTCGCTTGTTTTGTAATGTTTTGTCACAAGCAGTGTCGAAGGAATTCAGAAATAGTTTGACGATCGGAAGTTTTCAAGATTAGAAAACGTGCAATCTCTACCATTATCATTATCATGAATATGTATCAGTTTCAAACACAAATTTCATAATATTTCTATTGCACTTGTACGTATAGATATACGTGTATTTTAAACTTTCTTGATCGTACCAAGGTGGTTTAGAATCCAGATATACTAGTAACCTCGTTGACCGCACAAAGGTAGCACGTACGTACCATGCACGTACAAATAATCTCCAAGCAGATCTTTTGGTGGCAAGACAGTATCCATTGGCCAGAGGAGTGGACACTCCTCTGGCCAATGGATACTGTCTTGCCACCGAAAGATCTGCTTGGAGATTACGTACAAAGTCAAGGGATGGGACAAGTTTCTACAACCTTGATGAGGGAAACCCCTTTACGACCATCCGCTGTTTTCACACCAAGTCAAACTTCTTCTCAATTTCTCCAAGGAGCTTCAAAAGAACCTCATTGAATTCTCTCTTGGATTGTAAAATAATGTGCTTCAGAAAATATTTTCTACGTCCCTGGTTCTACTAAGGAGTTTTCCCTATAGGCTCCTTGGCTCGACCATCCCTTTTTTTCTACCTCCATGGCTCGACTAAAGACGGTCGCAAATACGGGAAATATCTTCAACTATAAACAGTGCGTCATACTCATAGATTTGACAGTCAGATTTTGTGAAACTCCTCGAAAGAGCAAGGAGGTTCTCTTTTTGAACCTCCTGGAAAGAGCATTCACATTTTAGGTTTAGGAGCTTTGCTGGGTGTGTATATCCACACGTCATTAGCCCCAAATCTGACCCATATGCCGCCCAGCGCACCTGCAAGCCCTCTCAAAGATGCCGCCATTTTCCCACAAGTAGGTGCTAACGACCCTCTCCGTCTCACAACAAGGCGCGAAACCACTCATCCGACCTGGCGACAAGGCGCGAAGTCCGCCACCCCGGGCGCGGGGCCGGGCCGGTCCGGCAGGACGTGTTTTGTTGACGCGCCCATGTCAATGGCAGATTAGCAGGTCGTAAAAAACAGGCCGCACACTTCAAGGCTTCAGTTTCATTGTCAAGGAGACGGACGCCTTTTGGCTTCTGCCGCTCCTACAATCGCAAGGCGCGCCTTCGAGACTTGTAAATTATGCGCTAGTCCTAAAAGAAAAGTGTGTATTATTTGCAAAAGCGGAAACGGAGATGAAAAGAAACTTGTAAATTATGCGCTACTTCTGAAAGAAAAGTGTGTATTATTGCAAAAGCGGAGACGAAGATGAAAGTGCGAAGACCGACGTCTAACCTTGCAAAAACGTCGCCCGAATACACAATCTACAATACATGTCAGGAAATAACAATTTTGATTCAAGCCCCACGATAGGAAACGTGGTAATCAAACAGTGGTTGTCTGTTTTCTATTGCATTTCTTTTACTTCTTTGAATCTGATCCTGTACATGCTTATCGAAACAAAGCCATATAATAAAACAGACTAATGGTATACATGCATTTCAAACCAAGAAGGTTAAGACCCTGTTCATACCAGACTTATATTTAGCGGTTTCAACCGGTTTTTCAAAAACCCGGCTAAAACCCTTAGCGTTCATACCAGACTTTTGATAACCGGTTTTGTAAAAATCCTGTCCGGTGAATATAATTAATCGGCCATGACTGCAGTTTGAATAACCGTTCCTCCCGCTCTTCTGATTGTTGTCCTTGGCCTTCTTGCTTGTATGCCGTCTTCAGTTTGTTTTTTTACCTTAGTGCAGCACTGATCCTTTATCTTCAAGAAATCAGCCTCCTCCAACATTTTTGTTTCGGTAGAGCCCTCCCCCCCCACCTAGCTTTTTCGAATTTGGCGACTCCGTGCTCTCCAAACCTAAGTATCAGGAGCGTCCCGTTCGCCGACCAGGTTGCGTTTGCTGATTCCATCGCAAAATGAAGAAAAACCGTGGAAAAACAGTGGAAACGAACTCAAAGTTGGTCAAAACAACGCGATCAAAAAAGCTTGCAGGTCGCACACGGCCAGGATGCTGACCCGTGACCCCGGAATTATGACGCAAAAACCGGTTCAATAAACCCTTAGCGTTCAGACCAGGCTTTTCGGTGGAAAAACCCTTCAAAAACCCCTCAAAAACCACCTCCCGAGGTGGTTTTTCAAAATCGGATTTAAACCCCTAAAAAACCGGTTAATTTGCGTTCACACCAGGTTAAATAAAAACCGGTTTTTGAAAAACCGGTTGAAACCGCTAAATATAAGTCTGGTATGAACAGGGTCTAAATACAGGATAAACCTCCTTGGCAAACAGAAACCATTCGCTGTTTTTCTTTTTAGTAGAAGTCGGTATGAATAAATGTTGCATGCAATCAAGGGCATATTTCCCCTTGTTGCAATAAGTAATGGACTCTACCAGGCTTCGGATGGAAAATAGTAGAAATTTGTCAAATAGAAAGATAACATGCAAGGGAGTTGGTCTGCTAGAGAGTACATTTTCAAGTTTCGGGTGCGGCAAACTGTACTCTCTAGCGGACTCTCTCGGCATGTTTATCTCTCTATTTGGCCAATTTCTACTCTTTCCAGCCGCCTCCCGAAGCCTGGTAGAGGCTAATAGAATAATTCAACAGTCGGGATGTATCATCTACAATACCCCATAACCAAGGAGGTTATTTGCTATTATTGACAATAATTCGCTAGTACTAGTTATAGAGCTTTGCACGTCTGTTCGATGAAAAGGCGAGTATCCACCAGGAAATCCCTGTAAGTTCATGTTATCACGTCCTCATTTCCTCTTTCACACCCGTTTATTCATGGGAAAGAACACAAGTGGTCATAAACTGTTAATAGCCAAAATATAAACATCTTAGCAACAGCCCGAGAATTTGGCACTTTCCCTGTACCATATGGCAATGCTCTTAGGCCACAAGTAAATTTTATGGATGACATCCTCCGCAGACCCCAAATCTAATGCGAGCGGGCGAGAAAAGAACAAGGCGGGCCGAAAAAAAAACAAGGTTCCTACATTTTAAAATTTTGACGCAATCATTGTACAAATGGTTTTGATTCAGTAGGAACATCATATATACACAGCCACCATCACATATCACTGCATCAAAGTAAGAAACAAAACATTAAACCAGAGCCTTTTCTTCAAATTCTTGTCTCCTCTCTTCATAGTTATCTGCCATCCACCTTCCGGCATAGTAACAGACATCTTTGACCATTTTCGGCATGTTGACCACTGTCAGAAGGCAACAAAATTTCTTGAGTTTTTTTTCCAAAACCAGGCGAAAATTATTGCGGGCGTTGATGTCATCCATAAAAATTACTTGCTGTGGCCTCAGAGGATTTCAAACCGCTGGCTTGTTTTGTTTTCGTCTGGGCAGAGATGTGAGAAGACTGACCCCCAGCAAGGACAATGAAGGGGTCCCAAGTCGACGTTCTCTCAAAAGCCACCTGTCCCACTTTCACTGAGTGCCCTACTCTCCAAGCAGAGGTTGTGGGGAATGATCGTTACCTTTTTATATATGGCCGTTTTTTGTGTCCTGATCCCTACCAACGGTCGGTGGCCGCGGAGCTTCTCTGGTTCATGGATACTGTCTGGCCAATTTTTGCCACCGAGAGGGATCTGCTTGGAGATTATGAGTGCCCATTGTGTGCGTTTTTCACTTCAGCTTTCAACACAGTACGAGATACAAAGATTGTAGTCTAAACCAAAGAGCTTTACCGATAGAACGTCGCCTTCAGTCCAGAGGTAGTCTCTAGCCTCTACCAGGCTTGGGGAGGCGGCTGGAAAGAGTAGAAATCGGCCAAATAGAGAGATAAGCGGCGAACTGTTCTCTCAACGGACAAACTCCATCGGCATCTCATCATTATCTAAGGGTGGCGTCGGGTGGTGTAGTGGTTAGAGCAATCGACTGTGAACCGGGAGACCCGGGTTCGATTCCGAGTCGTACCCGGTACATGTCTGAACATGCGCCCCGACGTTGTGCCCTTGGGAAAGGCACTTTACACGAATTTCCTCACTCCACCCAGGTGTGAATGGGTACCTAACTTCGGTTGGGGAAAGTCGTATTGAGGTCACCTTGTGGCGCCGAATGGCAGCCGCACAGACCCTTGCGACTGTGTGTATCATTTGTATTATTTGAATGTTGTAATTGTTGTAATTGTTGTGATTTGTATTGATTATTATGGGATACCCTGCATCAATTCAGCCGTAAGGCTGCGACTGCACGGGTACTGTTTGGACAATAAAAACCATTTGGACAATAAAAACCATTATCTCTCTATTTGGCCGATTTCTACTCTGTCCAGCCGCCTCCCCAAGCCTGGTAGAGGCTAACTTTCCCTGAGTGACCAGTGTGTGCGTAATTTTATTTTTCACTTCAGCTTTCAACACAGTACGAGATACAAGATTCTTTTTCTACCTCCATGGTCTAACCAACCAGCTTTACCGATAGAACGTCCTTGCTCTAACATGCAGCCTTCAGAGGTAGTCTCCACCAGACTCCTTTCGCAGGCTGAATAAATAATAGTAGAAATCGGCCTAAAAAGGAAATTTCATTGGTCAGAGAAGTTAGTCGTCAAGCAAGAGAAGCTCCATTTTGCCTGCACAGAGCAGAAATTGATGAGGATACAGAGGGTTTACCTAATCTCCAAGCAGATCCATTTCGGTGGCAAGACAGTATCCATTAGCCAGAGAAGGTCGCCGGCCAACGACGGGCCATATATAAAAAGCAAACGATCTTCCCCCATCAACCTCTGCTTGGATACTAGTAGTAAGTTTCTCCCAGTTTCTCTCTGGCCAATGGATACTGCCTGGCAATTTGACACTGTCTATTGCCACCCTAGGATATGCTTGGAGATTAGTGGATTATTACATGATGCCGATGTTCAGTTTATTTGGGCAGAATATGAGCATCGTTTTGTAGCAGGTGTGATGAAGCCCCTCCCTCGACGAAAAAAATATTGAGAAGAGACCAACTCGAAGGTTCCCCACGGCCGTGGTGACCACGGAGGAATTTCGCACTTTCTCCGCAGACTGGTCCGCTGGGTGCCGTACTATTGTTAGGGTGATTCACGCAGTGAAGGTGAGAGGGAGAAGGTGTTAGTATATACCCCCAGCAAGGAATGTAGTACGTCTTTTATACCCCCAGCAAGGAATGTAGTACGTCTTTTTCAGTGTCGCAGAACTCATTAATGACGCTATTAAAAGAAGAGTGGTGGAAACGTCCGGAAATTATCTCCATAACTTATCCAGTAGTAGAGTTTGAATTTCCTATGAATATTGTTTACCTGGAGGTCTAACTTTCATCATTAAAATTCATCAAAGTATACGTCTTTTTTATTCATTGATATTAAAGATGATCAAGAAATGAAGAATAGGACTATATTCAAAGATACTTTACTCAAAACAATACAAGGTATTTAGAGTAATAGCAATGGTGCTCTCTCGTAGAAGAAAAAAACTTTTTAAAAATATATGTACTAGTATTGATAAGATATTCTTAAAAGTGTAAAACGAGAACGTTATCTGATATGATAAAAATGACGAGCGTACGGAGAGATCAAGGATTAAATCTCATCGGTGTGATCATGGTGTGATCTAGATCTAAAGCAACGAGTAAACTACAAATTCTGTTTCTGACTTCTTTAATGCATGTGCTTGACTTTGTTATTATTATATTTCAGTCCATACCATGGTATGGATGAAATATATTGTGTTCCCTCATGTTTCTTCTTCTCCTCCTTCTCCTCCTCCTCCTCCTGCCACACAGTCAAAGGGATTCAACTCTGTCATTTTTTAGTCAAATGACCTGAAATTTGGCAAGGAGGTAGAGTGGGCCAATACCCCTAGGCGTTTTTTTTAATTTTTTTGATACATGCCTTTGAAAAATTTTTATGAAGGCTTTTTGGGGCATTTTTCGACAAAAAAATGGATTTTTGGATCCTGAGCCCTGGTTTAACAACCAAATGATCTGAAATTCGGTATAAGGGTACCTTGAACATGTGTCTACAGAATAGCAGTCACATGTTTGGCATACACCACTTCCAAATGACTCATTTGGGGGACTTTAATGGCTATTTCAGGCCACAAAAGGGCCAAAAGTGCTGTACCCGTTCCATGTTCTATCTAAAGAATGGCCTGTTCCATCCATGGAACATGTGTTCCATTGCAGGTTACCTGAGGTCACATTGCACGTAAGTCGTGTGTAATGACCCACACATTCAATTTTATGTGCCTAAGACCTTCAAAATGTATCAAATCTCATCATTGTTAGTATTTGCATACCTGTAATAAGATTAGTAAAGCTTTCGAGATTCAATGTGCTTGTTCTTGCATCTTTGTTCTCAATTACATAGCTACTATATAATTCATTTATTTGAGAATCTTTGCCAGTTTTACACTGGGGTAAGTTTGGAATAGTCCACTTTTGCGTGGGAGGGAGATGGACTGAAATATGCTGTATTTGCTCCCAAGCAAATGTCGGCCTCTCTAGTGTATATATCGATTGTTACTATTATGTATATATATCCCCCCAGCATAGATAAGCGTATATGAATATGGAACGTATGTATACGGCGTCTGGGGATATGATGTATCCTAATAAATCACTTGGTGTATAGGAATGCATAGCTTTACATGGCGGGTGCCGCTGGGAGTTATTAGTGTACCCCATGGGAGTCAAATAGTTAATTTTCTATTACAATTAACATATGAGAGTTTTTCAAAACCAATAGAGTAGAACGGCCTTGGTTTTACATACTACGATTTATTTTTTTTCTTTTTTAAAGCAGATGATTATTAATATCGTTCTTTCTTTCTATCCAGAACTCCACTATCTTATCTATACTGTTGTCTTTTTTCAAGTGTTTTTTTCTATCTTCACTTTTTAAAATGTCTTCTAGTTTTATAAACTACGATTTATTTATTTTTTTCTCTTCTTAAAGCAGCTGAATCATAATATCGTCCTTTGTTTCTATCCAGAGCTTCACTTTTCTATCTATCATTATTTTTCAAGTGCTATCTTTACTTTGAAATGTATTATTTCAAAACATGGAGTTTAAAGACTAGCTTCGTCTTCAAAAGAATGAAATTATCTCTATTTTAGGTACTAATACTGTGATCATATAGATAGCCAAGGACCTTCGTATCTCCAGCCAAGGACGTTTTGTTGCTACTATACATTCAATCAAGGACATTCTTGTAAAACGTCCTTGATTCAAGAAAATTTAAATGGGCTCCTTCAAAACCAAATACACTGCTTTATTACCTTGTTTGAATATTTGCAGCTCACTTTGTGGGGATGAATCAAAGAGCTTCTATCACCAGAATCTATCTTTTTTTAATTCCAAAGAGGTACTTTCGTCTAAGCTTTTTGCCTCAAGGTTGTTGAGACCAGACCGCCACTGCCATTTCACGCCTTGGCTTCAAGCAAACCTCGCACGAAAATGCCGCGGCCAAGATTGTCCCCCAATGTTATGCTCACCTATCGCTTTAATTCACTCCTTTCTCATTCAAATCCCTCCCACAAAAGACGTTTTATGTTCCCATAAAATCCCGATTCGTTCGTGACAATGGCCGCCTCTCCAGAAGGCCCCGGGAGGTCGTTACCATGGCGACGGGAGTTTGTTCCCATGGTGCCCTGCAGTGTGCGGGCATGACGGGACAGGTGGCAGGATGAGATCATCTTTGGAACGAGAGTCGGGCCATTCACTCGTGCCCAGGTGCGCGGGCCGGTGTGTGACCTTGGGGTCGGGAAGGACAAAATGGCCGGCGTTGTTTTTGAAAGAGAAGTCCACGCACAAGCAAAAATTTGTCGCACAAAAACTGCTATCCCCACGCGAACTACTACAACGCTGACTCAGCGACGTTTGTCGAACTTTTCTTGTCATGTTTACGCATTGAACTTTAGGCTCCGACGACCGAAAAAACAACAACACTGCGCTCATTGACGGAAAAAAAAGCCATTGAACAAAAGTTGACTAGATTTTTTATCAATAGATCACAGAAAAAAATAGAAAAGAAAAAAGAACAGAAGAAACATGTCAAAGTAAATGAAGAGCAGTAGCCAATGAACCTCTTTGCTGAGACCGATACTGAAAACTTATACACTAGAACTAAAGGAACTAGCTAGAAGAGAAAAACTTCAAGACAGTGCACCTTGATAACGTTGAGTAAAAACGAATAGATATGTAGATATTAAAGCCTTGTTTAAGCAAGGAGGAAAACCTCATAGGATGAAGTACTACTCCTTCTTGGTGCAAATTGCAAAACAATTAATGCAGACTCCAGAAAAAAACGAAGGCGTCCACAGTTTTGTGCGCTGTTAAACTAGGTTAGTCATTGATGAAGACTTGTCCTGAGGGCCACTAGTGTAGGGGAGTTGGACCAAGCTGTTCTCTGTAACATGTGATTTATAACCAAGCAGAAGTACAATGAAACCATGGCCGTGGATTACTGTAATCAGCGGCGCGGTATTGTGCGGCTATGTTTACGCACAATGCGGAGGGTTGCTGGGAGTGATTTTCCCACATCCCGGCCGTCCAGCGGCAGGTGGAGCTAATGTTAGGCGGGTACAGGGCGGCAGATGGCCGGCGGAACACGGGCCCAGGTTCCCACGCGAAAATCTACCGGGCAAGCACCGTGACTCAGTGGCTGTAGCGGAGTATGTGTGCACAGTATGATGGTCTGCATCAGTGAAGGGTCATTCGTTATATTAGCTTTTTTTTTCAAGAAAAGCTCCTTGATTCAATAAGACAAACGAGAAGACGATGATCATCCTTCCTTCCTTCCTTCTTTCCTTCTTTCTTTCCTCCCTTCCTCCTTCCTTCCTTTCTTTCTCCCATTCCTTCCTCCCTTCCTCCTTCCTTCCTTTCTTTCTCCCATTCCTTCCTTCCTTCCTTCCTTCCTTTCTTTCTTTCTCCCTTCCTTTCTTTCTCCCTTCCCTTCAGTTGCTTATTCACACTCACACACCGGTACCGTCAAGATGCTCATAGAGACCCATCACCCATCACCTCTACTGTATACTCTCCAAGCAGAGGTTTCGGTCAGGATTAATAAGATTTGTATTTAAGTTTTACGAGTGTGGTAATTTTCCTCTTCTAGAGGCTGAGTAACTTTGTGAAAGAAATCCCGACCACCACTACAGAAAACTGAAAACACAAAAATAACACAGAAATTGCCACAAAAATACTCGCCCCTTTTTGAATGGTTGCCAGCGTATTTACCTACTCTCCAAACAGAGGTTTGGGTTTTGTCTTATTTTTGGCGTGTTTTTAGGCTTTTTTTCGAGCTTTTTTTTCACTGCACTGGTATTTTTTTACGCCAAAAAGATACCAGTGCAAAAAAGAAAACCTGATAAAAAAAGCATAAAAACATGCCAAAAATAAGCCAAAACCCAAACCCAAACCTCTGCTTGGAGTTGGAGAGTAGTATTTAGTGATTCAACCCGCGGCCAGTCACACTGTTTGCAGTCCACTCAGATCTTGACAGGATTGAATCATGGATTGAATGACCAGACGGGAAACGAACTGATGGACAAATAAGGGTCTCATCAAAGGCATCATCTCCATACAGATGTCTAGATGAAAGATCGTACCGATTTTATTGTAGAGGACTGTCCGAGAAAGGCCGCGTGGTCAGAAAATGTTACCATCTTCCATCAAGACATCTGCTTGAAGTTATGAACGGCACGTTTTGGGCTTCAAGCTCAATACGAACCTTACATCTGCTTGAAGATTGTCCCAGATACACAGTCAGCTAATCCATGAATGGCACTGAAAAAGTCATTGTTGTACATCCTTCCAATCTTCTAGGTCTACTTTTTGGCCAAAAGTCCGTGTTTGTACTCTCCAAGTAGAGGTTTGAGCTTTTTATTATTTTTGACGTGTTTTAGTTATTGGGCTTGAATTTCTTTTTAGTATTGGTATTTTTTTACGTCAGTCCAACGTAAGAAAAATATGCCAATGCAAAAAGGAAAGCGCGACAAAACACGACAAAACGAAGCCAAGGCCCACAACTCTGCTTGGAGAGTACATATTTTGAACGCTGGAGTTTGGCTATTCCATCTTAGAAAAGACACGATTTGTATATATGTTACAAGAAGATACGTGGGGATTTTTTGTGCATTGAGTTTCCAGAAGACGAGCGTATCAAATATAGGTCTCCTCTGCTTTGAGATTGTTGCAGATTTTTTTCTCAGAAAGCAATGAGGCTGTATAGATGGAAGATGAACAACACTTTATTTTAGACTGTACTTTATATGCTAATGAAAGATCCGTCCTTTTTAATCATATCAAAGAGAAGTTCCCATACTTCGAACACCTAAGTGCAAATGATAGATTTATATTTTTGATGCGTCTAGACAAACCCTGTATCACAAACATGATCTGTTCCCACATTTTCCATTGTACAAAAAAGCGAGAAGAAGTTGAACACCCTGTCTTAGCTCAGTAACTAGAACACTCTGTATTAGCCTAGTATAGTACCCTTGTATGTTCCTTATGTATGTTTTCTATACACGTTTGTTATGTGTCTGTTGAGTCTTGACCTGTACCTAGCCCGTCGTGGCATGAATGTACAATAAAGGTATTTCATTAATTAATTATAAAAAAATCCAGTTTTGGTATCATTTGTTCATCACTACATATATGTTCTTGGATGCGGATGAGTATCAGTCTATCTACAGAGATCATACCAGTAAAAGCTTCGTAAGGCTTTTAGAAAGAAAGGCAATATTGCACACAGAACATCATGTCAGCATAATCAAATTTGTGCCAATTCTGGCAAATTAGATGGACTAGGGTCACGGCGTTTACACTGGTCAGAAGACTTATCGTTCACGCGAAAATTGAACTTCCGATGGCAGGGTGACCTCTGATCTGCTTTTAGAACTACCCTGAAAAGAAAGTTTGTTTGTTTTGTTTGTTTATTGGTTCGCATATAATTTAATAACAATAAAATGAAAATGTTACTGACAATAAAATAAAATGCTGGGGAAAGATATGAAGCCATAGTGGCTTGTCTGGGATCTTCCCCGACAAAATTAATTAACAACTGAAATAATGCTAACAAATCACATGATAATAATAAATAACAATAGGTAATTAATAAATTTGATCAATATGATCAAAATGATAATAGTAACAAAACAAATAGTAACATGAATAACAAAAGTGATTGATAAATAACGCTAATTAGAAATGATATGTAAAAAAACTATAACTTTAACGTTAACAGAACTTTAACTGCAATACAGACATTGGCAGAATTGAAGCAATAACTCAAGAAAATAAATGAATTTTAAAGAGAAACGGAGATTCAGACTTATACAGATGAAATCAAAGTAAT
>NW_017804476.1:224235-278371 GCF_001625305.1 Branchiostoma belcheri
CTCTTGACTTTTTCCTCTAAGTTCTCTGGCATGTTTTTTTTGTTCCTAGTGGAAATATGTCATGTTCAAGCATTTTTCAGAGATTCATGTTGGCTTTTGACTTTTTTCTCTTAAGTTCTCTGGCATGTTTTTTTGTTCCTAGTGGAAATATGTCAAACCAGATCTTCGTCACGTCCTTCTTTAAGTCGCAGATAGCCGTGCCGTATCCACTCACATCCCATGTCTTTCCAAATCCACCAGTTAAAAACTTTGCATTGATGTTTGATCGTTTTACCTCCACTACGACCACTACCCAGGGCTCATTGGCATCATGCTGTTTTCTGCCTGGGTCAATAATGACAATATCCCCAACTTTCAGGCTAGCGGGGCAGTCTAACCTGACATCTTCTATGTATGCGCTCTTGTTCTTCACTGACGGATCTGATTGTAGAATCGCTGTCTTCGCAGCCTCATATTGTTCCTCCCTTGTTAGTTTTTTGGTTTGTTTCATGTCTATGTATGAAAAACAAAAATTGAAATTTATTAGCTGGGAAACCATATTGCACTGATACAATGATATGATTTTGCAGTCTCCATCCCTGTCTCTCGAAAGGAAATGAATAATTGGTGATAAGAAAATCAGCACTAATCTTCCTGAGTAAGCTGTGGAGGCGACGTCGGTCTGCCCTCTGCCCAGGCCCGCATCTGCTCTTCTGGCCAAATTGTGCTGATGATCCTCTTTTTGTTTGTTTCTTGGACTTTGTTTGTTTGTTTGTTTATTGGTTCGCATATATTTAGTAACTGTTTGTTTGTTTATTGGTTCGCATATATTTAGTAACAGTAAAATGAAAATGTTACTGACAATAAAATAAAATGCTGGGGAAAGATATGAAGCCATAGTGGCTTGTCTGGGATCTTCCCCGACAAAATTAATTAACAACTGAAATAATGCTAACAAATCAAATGATAATAATAAATAACAATAGGTAATTAATAAATTTGATCAATATGATCAAAATGATAATAGTAACAAAACAAATAGTAACATGAATAACAAAAGTGATTGATAAATAACGCTAATTAGAAATGATATGTAAAAAACTATAACTTTAACGTTAACAGAACTTTAACTGTCAATACAGACATTGGCAGAATTGAAGCAATAACTCAAGAAAATAAATAGAAATTTTAAAGAGAAACGGAAATTCAAACTTATACAGATGAAATCAAAGTAATAAGAAATCAAATGTCGGTGGAAAAGAAAAGTAGGTGATTTTTAAGATTTCGTTTAAAGCTAATTATTGATGTTAAACATTTTAGGTGGAGCGGGAGATTATTCAAGTAGTTATACATTTATATTTTACACTCATTTGGGCTAAGGACGTTCTAACTAGGGGGATATGGAAATGGGCACTTTGTCGAGTTTGGTAAGTATGAAAATGGGAATTAAGATTTAGAAGACCATTAAATGTGTCTGGAAGAGAACAAGTAAGGAATTTAAACGTAAATAACATCAGATGAAGTTTGTTTATGTCAAGAATATTCAAAATATTAAGTTTTGTAAACAAAGGTGCAGAATGTGCGTGGAAGCTGGCGCCGGTGGCTGAACGAACAAATCTTTTTTGGAGTAATACTAGGGGCTGTAGTGTGGTTTTGTAGGCGCATCCCCAGACTATATTCCCGTAGGTTAGATATGGGTATATTAAGCTATTGTATATGGTAATAATGGTTTTTTGAGTAAGAAGATGTTTAATTTTTCCAATAATACCGATAGTTTTTGAAATTTTTTATACCTAACATAGTTATATGTGGTTTCCAGGTCAATCGTTCATCAATGATTATACCTAAGAATTTGGCTTGACTCTCTTGAGAAAGGGTCACATTTTTTAGAAAGATTTTGGCGCTTCTATTGTAGGTTTTATTTCTATTACAGAAAATAAGGTAGTATGTCTTCTTAACATTGACTGATAATTTATTTGCCTCAAACCACGATATAACCTTTTTCAATTCTTCGTTAGCCAGGTTTACTAGCGTATCAAAATTCGAGTTTGAAAGAAAAAGATTTAAGTTCAATTCAGGTCAAGCTGGAGGTCACTTCTTGAGCCGCGAGCTCGTTCAAAACGATCGGGGTGGCCCGGAAGTGGTTTTTGATGTTACAGCCTTGTATGTACTAGTGATTTACAGAAATGTTCCCGACCAAGAAAGCATAAATCGTAGAGAATACATACGTTCAATATAACGTTCAATCAGCCTTGGTTCAGTGGCGCTTTTCTACTAGATACTGATCAATATTTGAGGTGGAGTGAAACTTTGCGTTGGAAATTCTTGAGCAGTATATGATTTTATTAATTTTTTCTAATTTCTTCTAATTTTCAACTCAAGGACGTTAGAGAGAAACCCTGGGATATGTTTTCTTTTTCAGAGACGTCCTTGCCAGAAAATTCTGTTCTCTTCTTTATTCTCTGTTGTTTAGTGATGTTCATTTGCTTAAAAAGCGTTTGACTCTCTAAAAACTTTTCAAAGGTACAAAAAAAGGTACAATTAACATTTAAATATACAAAGTTGACATATCTGTGCGCCGTAGTCCCCACACCCCAAGACATTAAAATGTTAAATTAAATGCTAACAGAGATATTTGAAAGATAAGATTACATGGTAACCTCCTATATCTCATTGGCGGAAAAACATCCGCCAATTAGAGCTAGGAGGGGAAATTTAGGTAGTATTTGGACTTCTATATCTAATTGACTGTTAGAAACAGTCAAGCAGAGCTAGAACTAGTAGAAGCGCTTGGTATCTCCAATGTAAACCTGAGTGAGTTGCATCGTTTTAAAGTTGTACATAGAGGGTAACATTGAGGAGCCTCTAAGAATAAAGTGCAGTTTAGCATTATCTGACATATTATTAAGGTTGACAAGATGACCGAGTAAATCTGCAAGATTGCCAAAAACTTGAAAAAGTTCCGATCTCTCATGATTGTATAATGGACAATGTAACATGAAATGCATGACAGATTCGCAACGACATCCGACGACATAATAATGTTCGGCTGTATTTTGGACAACACGCGTTCGTCGTGTCGAGTTGAGTTCCGTCAGGATCCTTGTTAATCACACACACGACAGACGGAACACCCCAGCAACAAAACTCCCGACATCCCGACCTTTATTCCCTTTCACTTTCCCTTTCATACCCTTTGACCTTTTGGCTCCCCCGTGACTCACTTTCTATGGGAAGGTCGTCCCCGGCAGCGAAAAGGGAGAGTTTGTCGACAATTGGTACAAAGGAAGGAGGGATGATGAGATATAATGAGGACAATAGGGACGATGGAGGTTTTTTGTACGTGGCAAATATGGTGTGGCTGGGTGGATGAGTTTAGACTGTGTTGGTGGTCGTTTTTGTCTCCTTTTAGCACCCATAAATATCAATTATGCTGCAGGAAGCTAAATTTTGAAGACTTAAACGGAGGAAAGAAACGGAGTAAAAATATACATACTGAATAGAAATTATCCTAATCTGGATGAAATAAACATTTTAATCGCAATAGCTCGGACTCTCAATTGTAGACAAAAAATTCAACCTATCATGTGGCACTAAAGACATTGTAATGCCCTTGATGTTCTGTACCTCTATATTGCATCGCCTTCCAGGCGAAGGTGATTAGGAAACGCCTGATGCCATCACTCTGCACTGACGGTGACAGTTTTACTAACCGGGCAAGAGCGCCCTCAAGCAGCTGCTATTAGCGGTACAGTTACCTGCAATGTAGTTGCTATGCTTTTCAGACTCATCGCACGAGGGCGCTTCTACACTGCCATTTTCACGGATCCGTTCCTGTCTGTCGAGTACTAAGTAACACCAAGGGAGAGTTGAAACTCCCTGGTAACATTAATCTAGATGTACACATGGTCAAACAAACCTCACATTTCTTGTGCTGCTCACTACTTTCACGGTAAATCCTCGAGAATAATATGTACTTTTCATACATGATCTTTAATATTTGCGTCGTCACTCCTGCTCTGCTAGGTTTTGATTGACACAAATTCCATAATAACACGTACAGCATGAAGCTGTGATCAATATGAGTAAAGGATTCAATAAACAGCAATGTCACTGTCCCCAGTCGTTCTTTTCTGTTTTCTTTTCCTTTTTTTTTTCACATGTTCTGTTGTCCTAGGAGTCAAGACCCTTGGCACTAGCCTCTACCAGGCACCGCGGATCGCTGGAAAAATAGTAGAAATTGGCCGAAATAAAGGGATAGTATACAAGAGAAGATCCAGGGCCATAGAAGCTCCAATTTGCGACCCACGGAAATTTGGAGCTTCTATGGCCCTGGATCTTCTCTGGTTTATTCGGCCAATTTCTACTATTTCCAGCGAATTTCTACTATTTCCAGCGACCCGCAGTGCCTGGTAGAGGCTACCTTGGCACAGTGCTCTTCCATTCCCCCACGGATTACTACCGTCCCACAAGCTAATGGAAATAAATTGGGTGTCCACTGTGGTGACCGCGGCGCCCCTTTGATAGGGGGTGGAGCACCCCAGAGGCGCCTTTCCATCGCAGGGCACAGGTCCCTCCGCGCACGTTAAAAAATACCTGGGATATCCCCTCTTGGATATGTAGTTCAGAAAACAGCGACATCAACAACAACACAAAGTAGACACCCACTGAAACATTCTCGTTTTGGAATGTGAATGTCAATAATTTGTCAACAAAGGAGTAAGAAAGGCCAAGGACGATAGAACGTCCGTGAAAAGGCTAAAGGAAAGGAAAATAAAGAGATGGAAACCAAAAAGACAGACGGGGAGAGAAAGGAATAGAGGAAGAAAAACGTAGTTGTTTTCCTTCCTTCCTCGTAGTATTATTGTACAGAAGAAACCAGATTTCCAACAAAAGCTTTAATATCTTTTGGGTCAGCATAAAATACGTTTATCCTACCAGGGGTGGTTAAAAGACTTAAAAGGGTTAAAAAAAGCACATTGATTTATCCCAGACTCCTCCCACGGTCATTGTCCCCTTAACAGTTCAGCAACCTTATAGTTCTACTTCTTCAAGCAGAAATGCAGACTTTGAAAACGCCCAGAAAGTCTTGCACAACAATCTATGCATCTGCTTGAACACACTCACCGAGCACTTGCATCACAAAGCTTAGTAGCTATTCATATCTCTATACACATCATAATATCTCGTCTGTACATTTGATGATAATGTCATGATACAAATATCGAACCAACTTCACATTGGAAATGATAACAATAATAGTTGACTATAAAAATGAGTATAAAATAAACTGAACCAAGAATCCCCAATGTTTTAATGTTGCTTCTGATATAACTATTGTATTGTTGGGTTTTATTTCTTTGTAGTGTATGCAATGGGGTATGAAATGCTCCACAATTTGGGGGACTTTTTTTGTACAATGGAAAGGTGCATAAAGATGGGAGACATTTTGGTGACTATGTAAGACCACTCCGTCTACTAGCTAACTAACTGACGAACCGACGCTGGGATCCCGCCAAAGGTTCTAGCCATCCTGTCACCAAATTCTGAGCCGGACCTCAGAATGTGCCATCCCCCTGCCGTACATCCCGACTGTGTGCACTGCGGACACCCCGGCATCTCACGACCGGGCGCTAATGCCTGTACCCGGACAGAGGATACCGGTTCAACATTTCTCCTGTAGGGGCACGGTCAACAGGATTGACATGCCGATATTTTACCACGAAAGGGAAGGCAAGGATTCATTCGGTGGGAAACTAAGTCTTCACAAACAAACAGCGAGATTGTCCTTTAAAAAAATGGCAAACGCAGATAGCTGGGGCAAGTCCTTGAATGGAGTGAAGGTTTGCAAAAGCTTCAAGCAGATACGTAACGTTTTGTACGATCGGTAGGGGCACGGTCAACAGGATTGACATGCCGATATTTCACCACGAAAGGGAAGGCAAGGATTCATTCGGTGAGAAACGAAGTCTTCACAAACAAACAGCGAGATTGTCTTGGGAAAAAATGGCAAACGCAGATAGCTGGATGGAGTGAAGGTTTGCAAAGCTTGTTTTGTACGATCGTTATGACTGAGATATGTAGTATGAAAACACAAAAAGACGTACTAAAAAGGGACAAAACATCACACTTTGGGAGACATTGAATTGTCGCAGTTGAATAGTCACTACATCAATTATAAGCAGCGAAAAACAGGTTGAAATTACTTGTTGGTTAGTTCAAGGTTGTTCTTTTTCGGAACAAGTCCAATCATTGTCCAACTGTGATGTTAATTAGTTTATCTTACAGTAAATTCCGTCAGGAAAGAAAGTCAGGAAAGAAAGGTTTCCACACAGTACAACTGAACAACAACAACAGGAAAGTTTACAAGTTCCTACATAATTTACAAGTGTCTGTGTGCTCCTAGGATGAGCATTCCACACTCCCGTGGAAAAATGGGGAGGAATTCGTCATGTCGTCTCGCTTGGCTGCATTTCAACACTTATTTACCCGTCGGTAACGAGAGACTCCGCCCATAAACAAGTGGCTGTTCCGGGTAATGTGCTCCCTCCTTACGTGTTGACTTAGGCACGCCCACTTGGCTCCTCCCATCGGGCTTTGATTGACAGATTCTCCAAACGTTCTTGTTACGACATGTACTGTAGTCAGGTGTTACCTCAGACTTCATCTAAGCAAACAGTTTTACAAAGAGTCGAAGAAATAGAACATTCGTTATGTTATTGGAGACTCGTGACTTTGAGCTTTCTGCTGCTGTTGTCTTTGCTACACTACTGTGTTTCCCCTTCATTAGTTACTGTATTTCTCACTGAAAAGATTATTTTCTTCCCTCTACAAACGCTGGAACCAGTCCATCTCACTCACTGTCCAACAATGAAATATTTAGAGCAATGACAACCACGTAAAATTGAAGGATGAAATAATTGCACTCAATTGCAAGCTACGAAATACTAGTAACCTGGACAATGTCATGAAAATTTAAAGGAAAATTTGTGGCACTATATTCATGTCCCCATACAACTTTTAGTCTTCTTATTGTGTAAAATAAATAAGAAAAAAAATCTGCTATCTATTTCTTATGTTTCTTCTGAAATGTTATTGTTGGAGTGGGGACTTTTCCTTCTTTTTGATTTAGCTACACCCCAATTAAAAAACGGACTGTGTTATATGACAGTGTAGTGTTTGATACCGTCAGTAATGAGACGTATTCAGACATGATGTGAAGTATCAGGTTACATGATTCTCCCTCCTGTTGGGAAAGATGGTCTTAAAGGTCACCAGGTCATGACATCTGACCCCTGGGTGCTTAAATCTGTCATACTGGCATTTAAATGTCATTAAGCGGGTTACAGTTAAGTTAAATAGTTCAGGTGTATCATACACGCTTGGGTCAACATGCAGGTACACTTAGCAGTGTTAGAGAAATACCCATATGCAGTCTGCATTTTGAAGAGACATTTTCAAAATTGCAGAAGAAAAATTATTAAAAGCAAGCTGCTATTTTGCAGACTGAAACAATCAGGCTAGGTGTTCAATGGAGCTTTTGTGTTAACTACTGAGTACTGACTCTGTAAATGTACAAGCATTTTTTTCATGTATTTGTCAAATTGCATGTAAAATGTTTGGCAACATGCAATTTTGTATATGCCATGGATTTAGATCCGTACTAGCCTGGGTTCCAAACCCATAGCACAGTGTGATTGGGTTTGGAACCCAGGCTAGATCCGTACTTTTAAGCATGTATTTGCAGAAAGCATTTTTGAATTGCAGAACAAAATTTTGACATTCTGCAACATTGCAGAACACTGAAAAAAAGTATTTCTACCAGTGCATAGTCAGACAGGATACAGCTTCTATTCTGTAACACACAAGGAATGCAAAAGATCTACAATTAAAACTGAGCATTTTTTTTATTTGCAATATCAGCATAACTTATCAGTAAAACAGACAAGTTGTTCAGTATTTTTTCCTCTTGGCACACATTCTATATTATCTTATCATCATGAATAGAATGCTTCATTTCCAGAAGCTTCATTGAAAATGATGCAATAAAAACAGACATTTCCAAAATATGAATAAATAAGGATGTCACAACTCCCCAAACTTTGTACCGAGTAGTGCAATATGTGCAGAGGTGCAGATGAGATAGTTTTGTGAAAATATTTCACATTTTGCAAGTTTTGCACCCAAAACCAGAAATGAGAAGTATTGTCTAACTGAAAACTTGTGGTTAGGCCACACCAATTTAATTTCTTGGTTAACGGATTCGCCCGCTTCATTTTTTTCTGATTTGCAAATAAAAATAAAAATTCAGAATCAACTGCAAAATGCTCATATTTTGCCCTGAACAGTTGAAAACAGTCCTTTTCATCCTAGTTGTTACAGTTATTCCATCTTTCAATTCATTGTTTAAATTTTGAACCAGCATGGTATGTTGACTTCATGGCTCCTATCGTACCATTTTGGGCCATAATAGGATGCCTAGGCCTGTTTTCATGTTTTTTTTTTTTTTCGCCCGCCCGCTCCATTATTTTTCTTCAAAAATCCGTTAACCAAGAAATCAAACTGGTGTGGCCTTACATGGAATTTAACTTTCTCCATTTTATTCTCAAGTGTCACATTCTTATATGTAGTCTAACACTGCTTGCATCAGTTTTTTTAATAGCTAGAGGACAGCAAAAGCAGAGTACATTTTCTACTCTGAAACTAAGTATGCCTCTCAGAGGCTTTCCATCACATTTTCATGACATTTTCAATCAGGTTTCCATGACTTTCTAGTTCTATCATGTTGTTTTCACGACTTCCCACAAGTTTCCAGTTCTATCCATGTTCTTTTCATGACTTTCCACAAGTTTCCAGTTCTATCCATGTTCTTTTCATGACTTTCCACAAGTTTCCAGTTCTATCCATGTTCTTTTCATGACTTTCCCATCTTTCCATCATGTTTCCTTTCATTCTGATGATTTTTCATGTCCTGCGATAACACTGTGCATTGCTAAAGGCGTTCTATGGGCCACACCAATTTAATTTCTTGGTTAACGGATTTTTTTAGAAAAATAATGGAGCGGGCGGGCAAAAAAAAAAAACAGGCCTAGGCATCCTATTATGGCCCAAAATGGTACGATAGGAGCCATGAAGTCAACACACTAGGCTGTTAATGATACCATTGCATTGAAAGATGGAATAACTGTAACAACTAGGATGAAAAGGACTGTTTTCAACTGTTTAGGGCAAAATATGAACATTTTACAGTTGATTCTGAATTTTTATTTTCATTTGCAAATCAGAAACAAATTGAAGCGGCGAATCCGTTAACCAAGAAATTAAATTGGTGTGGCCTTAATATGGTGAATCTTGCGTCAGTCCTAGTCACTGTCAGACTCACTCAGTTCCAGATCCTCACCTGTGGCAAGAATGACAAACAGGTAAGAACAAACACAATGCACCTGGTGAACACATCTTGGTTCACAAATATTCTTCACAAATCTTGGACACCTTGGTTAAAAACATGCCAAAACAACAGACTAAGTAACACACAGCAGTGTCAAAGCTAGAACTCTAACCTGAAAGGCAGGTACATTTTAGCCAATAAATTCACCAGTGACCTTTTATTCACAAATCTACATTTTGGGAATTGAGTTATAATACAACCAGTACTAAAAACTTGGTCTTGGATCAAGTTTCTGTACCCATCTTTGTACATAGTTCCCACTTTTTGCAAGATACTAGTAGTTAACAATGTATGTTCACAGCACAAATTTTATGACTGAAGTAGTTTGCTTCTATCATTTTTTTCTGACAAAAAGAAAAGAACTTCAAGATAAATAGCCTGATCAGGGTAGAAGAGAAGCTGTTGAGGAAAGGGATGTATATGGCAGATAAGTCCAACAGTTCCTCTAGTGCTTAGGCCACAAATAGTTGCATGTCCAAGTACATCAGGCAGGGGGCTAGTCAAATGTTTTCTGTCTCAATATTAGAAATCTGTTAGGGTACAAGTCTAACATTTATTTCATATTGGTCTTGACTTGTGTCACTAATAAATCATCTACGAAACATCTATGATCAAATCTCTAAAGGAGTTCAGAATTCTCTGTAGAAATTGTTTGAAGAGGACAATGATCATTATCTGCCTGGTTTGCTGGAAGAAGAGCCAAATTTACAGTTGTCATTTGGAGCTTGTTAACTCCGGATGTGATAGACTTTTAGCCCCCTCCAACCTCAGGCCACCCTGGACCATTATTCTTCAGTAGAAAAATGTCAGTGATGTCAATCTCCAAACCTGGACATAAGAGGGTCTGCATGGGGGTGTCCTAGTAACGGTTAACGGTAAATTCAGCAGGCCCAACAACGCTTAACGGTAAATTCAGGACGGTTGGTAACGCTTAATGGTAAATTGACACGCATTTTTTTCGAACTCCACTATATTCGGTATTTGAATTGGTGAGAAAGAGTGTTCCACGCCTGCCATAGTCCCCGAGTGTGCCCACAAATGCTTGAAGAGGGGGACCGAGCGCAGCAGGCGCGAGTCGAGTGCCAAAGGCGCGAGCAATTTAGGGGGGTCCGGGGGTATGTTCCCCCGGGAAATTTTGCATTTTTAAACCTTCAATAACGCATTTTCCTGCATTTTGAGGGGCAAAGTGACGACCGTTTCTTGAGGTTTGACTACTAGTACGCAGGTCTATGCCGTAACGGAGGATCATTCAGTAACGCTTAACGCTGAATTTGGGATGACAAGTAACGCTTTACGAAGAATTAAAAGGACCAATAACACTTCACGAGGAATATACCGATAACGCTTAACGCTGAATTAGAGCGGGTCGGCAACGATTAACGGTGAGTTAAAATAGCCCATAACGGTTAACGGAAAAGGGCATGCAGGCCCTCACATAGCATGGAGCCATGATATATACGGGAAGGACTTCCACGGTTGATTGTACCAGGTGTACCACAGAGTTCCTTTACAAGGTTGAGTTTTATCCAGAAGTGTGCTGGTGAGTGTTGTACCCATCCTCCCCATACATCGGTGTGACAGTGGCCTGGTATGATCAGACTCCTGGATCTACTGACCCGTGTAGACCCTGTTTAACACCCTTCTGAAGCTGCCGCCTGGTACAGCCAGGACTTGGCAACCGTTCCCTGAGACCTGCGCTGATCCTTGTGTGATTACTGTTACATGCACTGCTAGTAGTACCAGTGTTTGAAAACTTGAAGTCCTAACATCAAGTACAGGTGTGGTACATAATAAAAGTCATCTGTGAAGTAGTAAGACTTAAGTGGTTCACTTCTTTTTGAAGAAAGTGGACTGCGTCATTTGAGAGCTGGCTACATATTACGCTGAGTTCAGGAAGCCTCCCCATTACGTTTTATGATAAATTCCAGGTAGCTACAACGTATTACGTAGAATCAAATGGTGAGTTACGCTCTATGCAAAATGCGACAATAATGCTCTACGTTGAATTAGAGCGGTCTGTCTATGCATTTACGTTGTACGGAAAAGGGCATGTGGGCCCCCATTACTGTTATTGCTAGAACTAGTACCAGTATCGCAGTGTTTGAAAACTTTCAGTCCTAACATCAAGCACAGGTGTGGTACATGATAAAAGTCATCTGTGAGATAGTAAGACTCAATGTGAAGTCTAATTTCTATTCATTTGACTGGGTGATACAGTGCGGGTAGTATTTGCCAGGCTTGTTCGATTGCTGGTTTTTTTTATGACACCTGACATGAGTTCTGTTTTTAAAACTATGACAAAGTTTTTGTCAAAGATGAGCAGAACATCAAATATCTCAAGTGATCCCAGTCAACATACATTACTAAGAAATACATCTATACATCTAACAGGTGTGTGTGGGCATAGAGGCTTTTACTAGATAATTTATGCTTCCCATTTCTAGGACAATAGATACATGCAATGCTTTACAGTCACAAGAGACATCATAACCAATCAGTACCCTCCTAACTTGTTTTTCATTCATTGCTGAGTGTAGTTTTTACCTGTATGGTTGCTAAATTACCTCTTTCTTCTCAAAAGAGGAGCAAGCTCCCTACTGAAACATGCTTCTGACATCAATTTCGAATGTCAGTTTTTTTTTTACCTCACAGAGAATGTTTTAAGTCAAGAGGTCATTATCGGCAAAGGTTATGTTGATGCTTGACGACTCTAAAAGATAAAACTTCAGAAGAAGACCCTGTGACACTTTAAAATTACCTTTTCCTTCTCAAAAGGGGAGCAAGTTCCCTACTGAAATATACTTCTGACATCAATTTCGAATGTCTGTTTTTACCTCACAAAGTCAAGAGGTCATTATTGGCAAAGGTTGTTGATGCTTGACTCTAAAAGATAAAACTTCAGAGGCCTTCAGAAGAAGACCCTGTGACACTTTAAAATTACCTTTTCCTTCTCAAAAGGGGAGCAAGCTCCCTACTGAAATATACTTCTGATGTCAATTTCAAATGTCTGTTTTTACCTCACAAAGTAAAGAGGTCATTATTGACAAAGGTTGTTGATGCTTGACGACTCTAAAAGATAAAACTTCAGAAGAAGACCCTGTGAAACTTTAAAATTACCTTTTCCTTTTCAAAAGGGGAGGAAGCTCCCTACTGAAATATACTTCTGACATCAATTTCAAATGTCTGTTTTTACCTCACAAAGTAAAGAGGTCATTATAGGTAAAGGTTGTTGATGCTTGACGATTCTAAAAGATAAAACTTCAGAAGAAGACCCTGTGACACTTACACAGCTGACTCATGAAAACGGGAGGTTTGTGCTGATGATGAGACCCAGATGTTGTCTTGTCAGGACCTTCCTTCTTGGCTGGCTGAGAATCTGTCAAGACAAAAAGACAAGACATGGGCCATTGGGAGTGGCATTCCTAAGGGGGACTGTTCAGCACTATTATAGACAAGTGCTCAGCACTATTATAGACAAGTGTTCAGCACTATTATAGACAAGTGTTCAGCACTATTATAGACAAGTGTTCAGCACTATTATAGACAAGTGTTCAGCACTATTATAGACAAGTGCTCAGCACTATTATAGACAAGTGTTCAGCACTATTATAGACAAGTGTTCAGCACTATTATAGACAAGTGTTCAGCACTATTATAGACAAGTGTTATCTCTTCAATTCTGATGATGTTTTTTTTTTTTTGGAGTCAAATTTTCCTGTAGAAATTGGATCCAACGATAGCTGAGATATCGTCAAAATTGTATGTTTAAGTTAATCTACAATGTATAATTGTATACATTGCAATGGTGTGAAACAAATTGTATTGCCATAAAGATCCTATATGGAGTATGAAAGTAAATTGGAAAATATGGAAAAGTGAAAAAAGACTTTTGTGAAGAGACATTGCAGGAAAGGCATATAGATAAAGCCACATACATGATAGTACTTAAACACAAACTATTTATTCATTTTTGTTCAATTTTTCATCTAAATCTATACACATTTAACTTTTCCTACTGACTTATTTTTCCTCTACAAGATTCTCTGTTTCTTTAACTAAGACTTTTCCTACTATACTACTTGCTTGAGAAATTATTACCTAAAAGAACCTTCTAACTCTAAGGCCTTGAAATTCTACAACATCTATAAAAGTCATTTTCAGCATTAAAGATTAGGCCACACCAATTTAATTTCTTGGTTAACGGATTCGCCGCTTCATTTTTTTCTGATTTGCAAATAAAAATAAAAATTCAGAATCAATTGCAAAATGCTCATATTTTGCCCTGAACAGTTCAAAACAGTTCCTTTTCATCCTAGTTGTTACAGTTATTCCATCTTTCAATGCAATGGTATCATTAAAAGTTCAAAATTCATTGTTTAAATTTTGAACCAGCCTGGTGTGTTGACTTCATGGCTCCTATGGTACCATTTTGGGCCATAATAGGATGCCTAGGCCTGTTTCTATTTTTTTTTTTCCCGCCCGCCCCATTATTTTTCTAGAAAAATCCGTTAACCAAGAAATTAAATTGGTGTGGCCTTATCACAGTAGATTTCTTTGCAATTTTGGGTCAGGTGCTTATAATCCATTCTTACCACTACAATCTAGTTTGAACTACTTATAGCTAAAGTTCCAGTCAATAAATTTGATCAAGAATGTTAAAGTGCCTTGTATGCTGATCCCTTTAATTAATTAGCAAGGCAATAATTACTAAAAGACGAAGCATTTTTAAATTACTTGGAACAAGCCTATTTTTAGAAGACTCCCGAATGAGCTTAGAGTGTGGCCGGAATCAATTACAATGTAACACAATTATGTCAGCCTTAATTATGGGACATTTGTACTGAGGACAGCGTCACATTGATTTCTTTATGAAAAGAAGCCACCTTCTTGCCTTATTTGGAGTGTTCGTATCTGAGGCTATCAATTAACAGCTAATTTCAGCATGAATCTGATAAAGTGTGAAAACAGGTTGGGGGAGTTGGTGACAGTGGGATTTAGGGAGAGATAAGAATTGAGGAGCTTCGAAAGTTTGAAATAACAATCTTTGGTGTTCTATAATCATGATAGAGAGCCCAAAAATTATACTGAGATATTCATCAGTCCAGGAATATTAGCATTTGTATTTCAATTGCATGAAAGCTTAAAGTATCCAAGTACAAATACACATGTATCAGCAATCTTTTAGTTAAATTAGTAACTTTTGCATACATTTAGTGTGTGAATGTTGATTCTTCAAAGTCAAATCTTGTTTTAGTTTCCCAACAAGTTTGAAAAATAAGTCATTGCACAGTGAAATGAAAAATGACAAGAAAGGAGAAAAAAATAGAAGTAAGAAACAGAAAGAAGAGAGGTAAAAAAGGAGGGCCTGCAAGCCCTTTTTCGTAAGGCGTAATCAGGCCGTTTTAGACTTCGTAATTCGTAGGCAGCCTCCGCAAAAATCAACGTAATTCGTAATTGGACATTAGCCACAAATCGTAAAGTCGTAATCAGCTCTGAGACTTTAACGTAAGTCGTAATAGGCGGCGAATTTTGCGTAATTCGTAATCACTACCCCCCCTTGCAGGCCCTCAAAAAGAAGAGGGAAGAATGAAGGAAGGACAAAAACAATGAAGAGAAAATAGATGGGACTACATGTATGTTAAAAATGCTGGTGACTTCCCCTAAGGCTAAACATCACTGATCTTCCTTTATCTTATGATGTCACTTCTGCTTGAGATAAATTTATCCTGAAGATTAAAAGCCGCAGACAAAAATGGAAACCGATATGGAAATATTTAGGGCAGGAGATAAGTGTGATAAGAGCAGAATGTAGATTTGATAAACAATTTATTTGATTGTCCATCATCTGGGAAATTTGCCACTTTGTATGAAGAAACTGACAGCTGAACGGGTTACATAACCTTCATACTTTGATAAAATGGGACGAACTGTAATACAGTCATACATTCTAGTGCTTTAAGTACCAATTTAAAATACTGTATCATCTCTTATCATATATCTAGCTTTAAAGTACCTACAAAAACAACAAAGTTACTTCTAGTGATCTTCAGTAATAGACATGATACAGACCTTTACAAGGTCTGATAAGTGACTATGTGTAAAATTGTCACAGACAGTAGACAATAAATTTTACTCTTTGGGTAGGACACTGCGACGGCAGTGTGGTTTGGGACCAGTGATACTCTTACTATTGTTAGGTGGTAAGGCCTGTTTCTGATAGCTGGTGTACATATCAAAGACAAGAGAAGTCAGGACATTTAACTCTGTGGAGAAATGCACTGTCCCTTCTCTAGGGTTCACCAAGGCACTGCCTGGCGGCACTCTCAGATCTTTTTAATACCCCGAAAAGCTCATTTAAGTCGGGGGTATCAGTTTACCCTTAATATTGGGTTCCTTAATTGGGCTGACCTGTTAAATTAAGTGGCTGACAGGCAGGATGAGAGAAGGGCGTGGCTGCCATGGCGATGTGAAGCCTGTATTATGTGAGCCACAGGGGGTTTCAGGCATGGGAACTGCACACCCCTGGGCCGTTTTATGGGGGCCTGCATGCCCTTTTTCGTAAGGCGTAATCAAACCTTTTTAGTCTTCATAATCCATAGGCAGCCTTCTCAAAAATCAAGGTAATTCATAATCAGTACATTAGCCGCAAAGTGTAAAGTCGTAATCAGCTCTGAGACTTCAACGTAATCCGTAATCGGCGGCGAAAATTTTGCGTAATTCGTAATCACTAACCCCCCATGCAGGCCCTTTTTATCACAAATCTTAGACTTATTACCCCCGAAATGGACCCGTACAGATCTAGGTGAACCCTCGCGTTATTGAAGCGTGTTTCAACTTTCCTTCCTGTCATTAAATCTGCACGTTTTTGGAAACCAATTTTGTGTGAGTCATAAAAGTTGAACCGTGGTTCCTCCACAGTAAATGGTATTGAAACTTTGTAACTAAAATTGTAATGAAAAAAAAAAAGAAGATATAATGCATTATGTTAGGGACAATACAATTATGCATGTTGGTAAATTTTATGATTTCACAATGCCAAAATTTCTGTTCAAGTAATTTTAGTTGATAGAAAGAAACACTTAAGTATTATTAACCCTACTTTGAGAAGTTTAAATAGTGTAACATTGTGCTGTGTTCTGGACTAGTTCTGGACTTGTAAAAATGTTTCAAGGTTTAAGTAAAAAAAAAAAAAAACCTGAACGTCCGGAACTAGTTCAAAAACCATGCCACATTTCCCTTTTTGTTCTGATTCACCTGAAATCTTCAATAGTCAAAAATCTGCAATGCAAAATGAAGAAAACATTGCCATTGGGCATCATCAAGTGTTGGCCTCCGTAAATAATGTGGCCACAGTTTTGCCCAGATGTGCCCCGCAAACAACATATCTTGCTTCTAAGCCCTGGTAGTGCAGTGCTCGCTACAAAATTTTGCGGTTAAGATGCTCCATTTTCCATTGGGAAATGTTAACTCAGAAGTCCCTTCTGTATTTTGTATATGCCCTGGGTTTAGGTCCGAACTTATATAAGTCCGGACCTGAACCTAAACTTCTGAACTTGAATCCGGACCAGAACCTGAATGTGGATTGAGGCACTACTGGCGCAGGTGGCTTTCATGTACAAAAACACACCTGCTACAGATTGGGCCTCCTAACTCAGAAAACCAAAGGAGGATTTCTACAGTCAGTATTACAACCTCTGCTAAGGTTATGTTTTTACCAACTGATTGGTGTGTTTAGTTTATGAAAAGGATAATTCTAAAAAAAAAGGCAGTAACAGGTCTTCATGACATTTTTGCACTAGCTTTTTGGGACATAGCTAACTTCCAAATCTGGCGTGATAAATTCTTGTTAGGATTTTATATAATGCAGATACTGTTACAGTAATACAATGTATTATCATTCTTATTCAAAGGTGACAAAGCTGCGAGTCTTGACACCTACACCTAGAAACATCATACGCACCTGTCTCAGATGTCCGTCTACACACTGTACCAGTTACGCATCTGTGAGCATCTTGCACCTGTTTCAGGATTTACTTCAGGAGATGCCCCCCTCCCACACAATTCAATGATAAACCTCTTCTGTGTTCTACTTTTCGACCAAAATGGGATACATGCTTTACAAAGAGACGGTTGTGGTACAGATTAACCCTTCCTTGCTATAGCAGCCATTTGGCGCCAAATTTGTATTGTTTATTGGATCAGGGAGCAGCAACATGGTTAAAGAACTAATACATGTATCTACATGTTACAGAATATCTACCTTTATTGTTGCCGCTGACATATATTGAAAAGTTTATTGCAAATTCTTGCCCGGAGGCTAATTGCAAATTACAAAACATAAAAGAACAATGAAATAGAGTATAAAATAACTAAAGTCAACATGATGAAGGTAGCTGTCTAGAACTATAACTATGTCTAAAACTATGTCTGAAGGGTTTGACTTCTCTTCTGTAAACCATGGAAGACGTAATGTCCCACCTTTTCCAAAATTTGTGGGTTTTGGGAAGTTAAAAGAAGAATAGTTTTTTCTTGGTCTTTATATTCTGTACATAGTTTGCCGCATACATATATTCTGTACGTAGGATGACTTTTTAGCTTTGCTTAAGATCTTAAGTTGTAGAAGACCATACAAAAAAGCTGTACATTTGTTGAGCCAACAAAGAATCTTATATTAGATAAAACACAAAAACTACGCCCTATTGGGGTTTGGGTTGGCGTTAGAAAGGGCATCCAGCCGTAAAAATCTTGCTTCAACAAAAACCCCCGGTTCGGGGAAAAATGACATTAAAACGGTTAAAAAAAGGGGGGGGGCAGAGTACAGAAGGAAATATACTCCTATGTACTTCTGTGTAGTTTATTTGTGACTAACAAACGACCATGCCATGTACTTTGACTAAACTACAGGCCTCAACATTGGTTTGTCTAATGAGCATCACGTCCCTTTGTGCTGGTCTTGGTCCAACAGTTACATTTCAAAACAGCGTCATCTCCAATGGCTACAAAGCCTTGAACTTCGTCATTCCAAAGGTACCATCATTACAAAGGGTTTTCCAGGTATTAAGTCTGTAATCCTAACCTTTGATAAAAGGGATTTTTGCATAACTAGTCAGCCTTTGAATCTAGTCTTCAAAGCCGGTATCTGTGAATTGGTGTGTAGGCAAAAGTTGTGTCAAGATTTTTTCTTCTGTACAAAAAAAATCGGGATTTCCAGTACGCCTTCTTTAACTAGTTTAAGTTAACATGGACGATAAGGCCACACCAAGTAATTTTTATGGATGACATCCACATACGCATTGATTTTGG
Organism: Branchiostoma belcheri; assembly: GCF_001625305.1. Classification (NCBI taxonomy): domain Eukaryota; kingdom Metazoa; phylum Chordata; class Leptocardii; order Amphioxiformes; family Branchiostomatidae; genus Branchiostoma; species Branchiostoma belcheri. The sequence continues at coordinate 242,966 of NW_017804476.1, forward strand.
TCTGTTCTCAGAAAAAAAAAAAAGAAATTCCACTTCCTATGACTATGACCAGAGAGTCACTATGGTGCGGCAAATTGTAAGATTAACATAAAACTAATGCGAAATGGGTACATGAGCAAAGAAACAGGACAGGACAGCAACTGCTGTTCCACTGATTTATTGCTGTTTTCATGACGACTAAAAGACTTTGGTTGTTACACTGGGTTCTCTCATTCAATTTGTGTCCTAACATTTCTTGTCCCTTAGTATATTTCAAATCTAGGCATTTTGTTTTCTTCAGCCCTTGTATTTTTTTCGCCCTCTCGCATTAGATTTAGTGTCTCCAGAGGACGTCATCCATTAAAATGACTTGGTGTGGCCTAATGAGGTGACAGCGGTGTTGTCTCACCAGGACACAAATGGGGAGAAATGAGAGGTTGGCAGCACCTGTGCCGCCCTAACGAAGCATTAATGCTGATACACTGTTATCTGTAACAACCTCTGTCTGCTTTGTTTTCAGATGAAGGCACCGATTCACAGTGTCATCTATCTGCATGGATGGACAGATTAGGACGGAGGAATGACAGAAGGAAGGAAAGGAGAGATTGAGGTAAGGAGCACGAGAGGAAAGACATGAGAAGAAGATGGTGGAAATAAGAAAGACAGGGATGCCATCGTATTTGTATTCTGGGCTTCCATACTTGCTCCCTAAAATCTGACCGGATAGTCAAATGGCAAAGTATGTAACCATACTATGTTTTCAGGCCAGTGAGTATAATAAACTCTATTAATAATAGTTCCCTAAAGTCCCCAATAGCAAATCAGATAGCAACCAGGCTAGTAGGACTAAGTGAGTTAAAGGAAAGAAGGGAATCAATATATGGGAAAAGAAGCACGTCGGCAGAACGTACTGCGCCTGCACAGAACCCCGTATTTTCGCGTTTTTCGTTGGGTTTTTGGTCAACGTTGCATCAGAATTTTGCCTGTTGCAGAGGGTATTCTTTCCGACATAACATTTGGAAACTACTGTCGAAATGCTAACCTTATATGAGCAAATACAACCTTATATGAGACATTCTGCCAAAATGCTATGTACATATAGAATACAACACGGTGTATTCCGTACCGCCCGAGGTACCAGCCCGACCGCGCGTCGGATCGCCCGACGGCCGAAGGCCGGAGGGAGATCCAATCCGCGGGAGGGCTGGGACCGAGGGTGATGCGGAATACACCGTGTTGTATTTTATTTATGTCATACCCACCCAAGAAAACACGCCTTTCAATGCGAAATGAGCGAAAATTCGGCGTCCGTAAGCCCACTAAAACGCAACAGCATCCAAAGTTTGTATTCGAATTTTCGAAAGCGGTGCACACGGTTAGGGCGAAACGTGTTCGAATCTTTCTATGGAACATTTGGAAGGCCCGGGCCGTACGGGTTTAGAACCCCCAGGCCGTACGGATAGTTATCACACGGGCCGGAACACCCGTATCGAACGTAATCGCGGCCCAGGTAGGACATAAAATACATTACGGGTTTCCCGCAGGTGCAGTACATTCTGCCGACGTGCTGGGAAAAGAGAGGGAGAAAGGAAGGATTGACCAATGAAGACAACACTGACCACCATCTTTACCTGATTCAGAGTCGGAGTCTGAACCACTCGAACTGCTGGAACTTGAACTTTGACCCTTCTCATCCTCACTCCCAGAATCCTCTGCACCATCGGCATCAGGAATTCGAGTAAAAGGACTGGAAGCAGCTGTAAAAAAAAAAAAAGAATTCAACAAATTAGGGAATAGGAAACATTTTGGGGCTTACAATAGAATATTATTGTGTTTACCGAAGGAAAACATATTGTTTTTGCTCAGTTTCTTCCTCTTCTTCTTCTCCAAACAGTGACCTCTGACCTGACCAATGACATGATTTGTTGATGTCTGTCACCATGGTGACTGGTGTTGGGTTACATAATGTTGCAATTTCATGGTCTGCTCTGCTCCTGTCACCATATATATACTAGTACCGGTAGTACATGTATGCAAATGTGTTTGAGTAAGAATTAAATAATAATATGATTCTAAGTTCAATTGCAAGCCTTTTAGAGTACAAAACATTGTCTTGGTAACATATCCTGTTTCTTACATGGTCTTGCAAGCAGATATCAGGTAAGATTTAAGGCTATCCTTAGGCAAGGATTTTCTTTTACACCTAATGACCTAACATCAAGGTGTCTGTAAACTGAGGGCAATACCAGCAACAGGTCTGACTGTCACAGAAACTTGGCATATTCTATATTGTTCTGTAATACCAGTAAGCAGTGCACTCATATTTTGTGGATGGACATAAAGTATTGTTGTGGGCTGGTCAGGAAAAAGTGAGAAAATGCTATTAGAAATGTTAAAAAGTGAGAAAATGCTACTAGAAATGTTTTCAACACAAATAACTGAAATGGGCAGGAAAAAAATCTGAACCTGAAAAAAAAACTATGTACACATGCCTTTTGACAAACATCATTTTTTGACTAAAAGTTTAAACCTTCAGCTTCTAATTGCAATAATCGCTTACACCGTTACATAACAAGATGTTTTCTAATCTTTTTTTCCCCAGACAGATTCCTGGTAGACACTCATTACCTTAGAAGACTTAGAAATGCTTCTGAAAGTCCCAAGGCACAACTGTGGACTTCTGCCCATTACAACAATTCCACAAAGAGATGGAAAAATGCCCCTTGGGTGATAGAGCTTCTGCGTTATTGGATTTACAAAATGTATGTAAGATTGTTTCATTCTGTGTTTTTTTTGGTCCTTTTTCGCTTTAACTTCTTCACCTTATATACCCTTTACTGAATGTTATGTTTTGTTTAGATCACATAAATGTGCTTTGATTTGTTTTGTCCATTTCTTAACCAAATTAAAGGAGTTGTGACTTGGACTTTTTCAGAAGTCGACCAGAGAGCAACCTTGGTCTAAAAATAAGTTGCGAAGACAGGCCTTACTTTTTGATCATGAAAACTACATACAATTGACATTGTTAGCTGTCTCCTTTTTAGTGACCCTTTTTAAAACAAGAGCCCCCTAAACAACGGCCAGGAAAATGCTGGTACAGTAAGATCAATCTAGAGACTTATTGCTGGGAATGACTTCTGCTCATATGTTTTGAATCAGAAGGTTTTTAATTTTGCCTGATTTCTTTGAGTCCTTGATTGCTTCTGACAAGTTATAGACTGAGAGCCTCTGGTTATCTGCTTCTGTGGGCCAATTTATGGAAACTTCATGGTTTTAAGAGGGCCTGCAAGCCCTTTTTCGTAAGGCGTAATCAGGCCGTATTAGACTTCGTAATTCGTAGGCAGCCTCCGCAAAAATCAACGTAATTCGTAATTGGACATTAGCCGCAAATCGTAAAGTCGTAATCAGCTCTGAGACTTTAACGTAATTCGTAATAGGCGGCGAAAATTTTGCGTAATTCGTAATCACTACCCCCCTTGCAGGCCCTCTTTTAATACATCCAGCAAGCAAAGTGGTGGTCGTGTGGCGTAGCGGTAGCGTGTTCAGCTCGGAACTAAGTGGTCCCGGGTTCGAACCCTACCTTGTCACCAATCTTGTGCCCTTGGGAGAGGCACTTAACACAACTTTCCTCACTTCACTCAGGTGAAAATGAGTATGCCAGAAGGATCATTATCATGATCGTGGGCATTAAAATGAAAACCAAAACCAAAGAGGACTTTTGGTAAACTGTAATTTCCTTTTAACTGACATTGTTATACAACGGTAGTTTCTTTTTGTACCAGTTAACTATGTCTGTTCATCTTGTTTTGTTGTGATCTGTACTTAGCCAAGTGTGGCAAAAATGTGCAATAAAGGTTCATTCATTCAAGTCATTCATTCATTATGCAAACATTCGAAAAAGTATTGCAACAATGCTCTAGGACATTGTAGTTTTCCTGAGCTTACTAGTACCAGGAAAATACGCACTTATGTTATGCTACAGAAACTTTGTGCATTACAACGCTTTGGAGTAGTGCTGTACCTAAACCCACATTTAGGTTCAGGTCCAGATTCAGGTCCAGAGGTTTAGGTTCAGTTCTGGACTCATAAGTACCGACCTAAAACCATGGAAAACTGTGGCCACATAATATGGAGACCGACACTTGACAATGCCCGATGGCAATGTTTTCTTCATTTTGCAGCACAGACTTTGCAATCTATGGAAATTCAATGTTTTCGGTGGTTTGGAAAGAAATGGGGTATATGTGACATGTTTTTTTTTTTGTAATAAGTCCGGAATCAGTTCTTGACTTCTAGGTTTTTTCGGACTTGAATCTAAACATTTTCACAAGTCCAGATCCGGTCCAGCAAACCGGTACACAGTACTAGTCCAGCAAACCGGTACACAGCACTACTTTGGAGACACCGGACTTCAAACCACGAGATCCAATTATCAGGGCCTGCAGTCAACCTTGATTTGGAAAGAGTTGCCCAGATATTTGTTTCACAGTGGGACACTGCTCTAGGCACAACGGCTCTCGCTTTGATGTGGATCCAACCTCACCTCAGCTTCACAGTACTGTATTGCACTTAATGTTCGCCGTAGCAAAAGTTCACGGTCTGAGAAAAATGGAGGTCTATATGTGTTCGAGGTGGCAGCAGGTGCAGGAAAAAGAAAGTCGGTGATAACACTGAAGTGACCGCAAAAACTACCAACACGAAAGTACGGATAAAAAAATCAGGAATTACAGAACTGCAAGTCGTGAAATATTCACTGTGGTTTGATGTTCATAATGACTTCTACTTGCCAACTCATCACACAAATGCTTCATGAACAAATGCTTTATCTAAAATAATTGTTCTTTTAACTACAAAATTAAAACATATGCAGAGAGTGCCTCTTTTCCCCTATAATCGCAAAATAAAATCCCTGCCAACTTACAGTAATTCAGGCCCTACAATCTGAACACAGGCTTGATTTCCAATAGTCGATGTTTCAAAATTTAGTACCAATAAACAAGAAACAAATGGCAGAGAATGGCGTACTCTGGAACTTGGAAGAGAATTTACTACATCATAAAATTCTAATGGTAAAATAATTGTCGCTGTTATTGCTTGAGTGGAGTTGTGTAGGAGTGTCCTGGCCTTTGCTTACCCCACTTCGTTATATGAATTAGGAGAAGTGGCCTGAAGTAGTTTTTATGGCCAAGGATTGGGTTACAACAGGGTTGTGCACCTGTTTGGCCATTAGGTCTAGGAGCTGAACATTGTACAGGGCTCCAGACTACCTTTTTGACTTAGAAGTACAGGGTTCTAGCTAGCGCGAAGTAGCGTAGGGGCCCCCTACGCTATAATTTTGACCCCCGACGCTAAATTTCCCCCCTACGCTAATTTCAATACAGCATAGGGGCATTGTGACTGTATTTCTTTGTTCAAAAATGCCAGATCAAATGTGAAAAATTACCAATCAAGGATACTATTTGTACATACCTTAGAAATAACATTTTTTTCCTTTTGGGTATCCCTAAAATGGCCTCTTTTTTAGCCCAAATTTTTAAAAGCTCTTCGGAAGAGGGGCACATGCAGCCAATGTCACTATGATAATATCAAATCCTAGCTAGAACCCTGAAGTACTGGTGCTCCCACCCGAAACAATCAGGCACACCAGCTACAATTTATTCTGCAGCACATAATCTGTAGCCTGGGTACCATCCTGGTTAGTATACGTCTGCTCCCACATAGCTAGCCACCCTCATAAAAAAGGGAGCGACTGTGGGAGCGGACGTAAGCTAACCAGGATGGTACCCAGGCTACATAATCTGTGCCCAGGCCATGATTTTTGCCTAAATTATTGTCTGATTATGAGATGTACCCTTGTGACCATCATTTCAAATTAAGTTGCATGACTGTTTTTTAGTCACAGTCCGGAGCCCTGATTATAAATGAGGGCCGGCAAGCCCTTTTTCGTAAGGCGTAATTAGGCCTTTTTAGACTTCGTAATTCGTAGGCAGCCTCCGCAAAAATCAACGTAATTCGTAATAGGACATTAGCCACAAATCGTAAAGTCGTAATCAGCTCTGTGACTTAAACGTAATTCGTAATCTGCGGCGAAAATTTTGCGTAATTCGTAATCAATACCCCCCCATGCAGGCCCTCATAAATGTAAGTACTTCTTCTAAATCTCAATCTTAATCAGAATTTTTGGACGAAAAAAAATAAATGGTCAACATTTTGAGAACTATAACTACAAACTAAATGCAGTTTTCCCGAAGTTCAAGTCTACCATAATTAAACCTTGTTTGTGAAACACAAATGAGCCACCAATGGGGGCCCGCATGCCCTTTTCCGCAGAGCGTAATGGGCCATTTTAATTCTACGTAGAGTGTAGACGGATCGTTCTTGTCTTCAATGTAGAGCGTAATTGGCGCGTTTTGCGTAGAGCGTATTTGCCGTTTTAATTCTGCGTAATGCGTTGTAGCCACTTGGTATTTATCGTAAAGCGTAATCGAGAGGTTTACGATTTCAGCGTAGAGCGTCGTCGGGACCCCCCCATGCAGGCCCCTACCAATGGCCAGGAGCATTCCGTTTGAAGTCGGAGATTTCCATCAACTAAATTAGCCTGACTGTGAGAGATGGGCTCCTCCAGGGGTTGTGTAATCATCGCTTTATATCAAAGTCTGTGGGATAGACTGGGACTAGTCAGAAACAACGACTGGAGGGCTGTGTATGCTCACTGGAAAATTGTTGACTTCAAATGATCATCCTTGGGGAGAAAAGCAACATTTATGTTTCACACACACACAATTTAAGTAGATAGACGGAAACTTATATGGGGGCCCGCAAGCCCTTTTCCGTAGAGCGTAATCAGCCGTTTTAACTCTACGTAGAGCGTAGACCGACCGCTCTAATATTTTTGCGTAGAGTGTATTCGCCATTTTAATTCTATGTAATGCGTTGTAGCTACTTGGTACTATCGTAAAGCGTAATCGAGAGGTTTCCGAATTCAGCGTAGAGCGTTGTCCGGGGACCCCCCCCCCCCTCGCAGGCCCTCTTATATGTCATCAGTAAAGCTAGAATAAAAAAAAAAGGAAAAAGAAAACAGCAACTTTCCCTGCACTTTTTGTTCTTCATGATTTCCCCCTCTTTTGTGCAGGGGTATAAAGTCTCTGACTGGGATCACCAGTCTCACCAATTGTTGTAAACCTGTACCTGTAGAAGTTTGAAAACAAAGCCCTCAGCACTTTCAATGACATTCCTCCGGCCAACTGGTTTCGATATGTAGATGACACTTGGTGCAGATTGAAAAAGAGGGTAGCTGCTGACTTCTTTGACCACATCAACCAGATAGATGACAACATCAAGTTCACACAGGAGCCAAGCCATGACAACATGCTCCCTTTCCTAGACACCAAAACTATCGTAGAGGAAGATGGTAACCTTCGTTTCGAAGTGTACAGGAAACCAACCCACACTGATCAATACCTGGCTTTTGATTCCCACCACCCTTTGGAACACAGACTAGCAGTGATCAAAACTCTCTTCCATCGTGCAGACAACATTGTCACTTCAGACCAAGCCAAAACGGACGAACAAAGACACCTCCGAGGTGGCCCTGGCTAAATGTGGCTACCAAAACTGGACTTTCAACAAAGCGCTCAAACCTTCAGATCAGTCTAAGAAAACCCAGAAGTGCAAACCATTGACCAACAAAAACAAGGCCAACATCACTATTCCGTATGTCCAAGGAGTATCTGAGAAACTCCGACGGATCTTCCAAAACTTCAACATAGCCACTAACTGCAAACCTCACTCAACCCTCAGACAAAGACTGGTACACCCTAAGGACCGACCTCAGAAGGGTACCAAGGCGAATGTTATTTACAGACTCAAATGTGAGGAGCCCAATTGTAACAACACCTACATCGGAGAGACAAGTCGACCGCTTAAAGTAAGGTACAAAGAACATTGCCGACCGAGTGCCAACGGCTACTCCTCAGCTATTTTCCACCACCTACAACACAACCAGGGTCACTCTTTCAAACTCGAGTCCACGGATGTCTTAGACCGCGAAACACGCTGGTGGGAACGGGGTGTTAAAGAAGCAATATATGAAAGAATGTACAACCCCACCCTCAACAGGGAAGGGGGGCTACGGGTCGATCTTTCCGGCACTTGGGATTTGGCACTCCCAGCCCCGAGGACAGACAACACTTAAGCTCCTGTCCTGTATAACAGGAGCTTTCAGACTAATTTGCATCATCTTGTCTTGACTTGTCTGACTTTTGTTCCTTTTTCGACTTCCAAAAATTTGTCTTCACTTTATTTGCATATCAATCAACAGGTTGTGTATATAAACCTGCTTTCCCCTCTGGTCTCTCAGTCACTGACGAAAGCTAGTGGATACTAGCTGAAACGTCTGACCTTTTCAAAATCATATCCAGTTGCTTGAGTAACTGTTTTTTGGCATATCGTATTACCTGGATGTCTAACCTTCATCGACGAAAGTCTCTGATATATTGTAAGAAACACGTGGTGAGAAGCAGGCATAAATTGTGGACATGATTAAGTATGCTAAGCAGTACGAAGCTTATGTTACCTTTAATTGCCACACATTTGTACAGACTGGTGGTCCCTTTGATAATTTTTCACATTGGCCAAAGAAAGAAGATACAGTCAAACCTGTACAAGTGACCACCTGTACATAAGGACCACCTGGCCAATGAGACCACTTTTTGGTGGTCCCTCATAACAATCTTTCCCATAGACACAAGAATTAAGAATCCTGTCTATAGTGACCACCTGTACGGGTCATACTATAAACTGTTAAGAAACCATGGCCATTATTTCTTTTATTATGTTTACCGAAGGAAAACAATATTGTTTTTACTCAATTTCCTCTTCCTCTTCTTCTTCTCCAAACACTAACCTCTGACCTGGCCAATGACATGATTTGTTGACGTCTGTCACCATAGTAACTGGTGTTGGGTTACATAATGTTGCAAACTTCATGGTCTGCTCTGCTCCTGTCACCATATACTAGTAGTGCATGTATGTGAATATGTTTGAGTAAAAATTAACAGGGCAGACCATGTCCGAAGGTAAATATTATGCATTTGCTTTGCAAATGTTACTTACGTAACACACCAGCGAAGCTGGTGTGTTACGCCGAAAGGCGGTTATACCGGCTATACAGATACAGATACAGATACTTCTCTAGTACTTAGAGGTTAGGTTAGGTGCAGGTAGACATCAGAAATATCTACACAGGTCCTATTTTACCTGCATATGTAGGTAGGATTTTGAGCCATGTATCTTAAAACTGCATAGACGTTTGGTCCAATTCTTAATTAGAATTACTAGTGTGTAAAATAGTGCTGCATACCGGTTCACTGGACTTGGATCCGGACTTGTAAGAATGTTTAGGTTCAAGTCCAAAAAAACCTAAAAGTCAAGAACCGAGTCTGGACTTATTACCATAAAAGACCATTTCACATACCCCTTTTCTTTCCAAACCACCTAAAACCTTCCGTAGATTGCAAAATCTTTGCTGCAAAACAAAGAAAACATTGCCATCGGGCATCGTCAAGTACCGGCCTCCATGTTGTGTGGCCAAAGTTTCACCCAGACAACATTGCAAGGTTGCCAACATGCAATTTTGTATATGCCATTGGTATAGGTCCGGACTTACAAGTCCGGAACTGAACCTAAACCTCTGGACTTGAATCCGGACCTGAACCTAAAATTGGGTTTAGGTATACATCACTAGTGTAAAATGTGTTTACCTTGTTCAGGAGATGACAATGTCTGTAGGGGGGAGTCCGGTGGTGACTCTTTCCTTGCTGTTTTGCTGGGAGGGGGGTTGGTGCTACTTGGAGGTGGGGGGTGACTGCTGCTGGCTTGGTTAGGTGTGCTTGGTCTCAGTCCTGCTGGGAGTTGTTTACTTTTACCTTCCAATCTGGAAGTAGATCAAAACAAGGACATAATTTTAAGGCCTAGGGAAAAACATGTTGAGTTTCCTGTTTCCCAACCGACCCTAGAAAAAAATTCCTGACCCTAGCCTTTTTTTTGGTGGACCTACAAGGGACATAAATTTTTCAAGCTGATCGACCTTTTCTAGCTCCATGATCTGACACCTGAGTGGTGAAACGTTGTACAATCGGGTTTCCAACATTGACATTGAAAATATAAACTTGTGTCCTCATGCAAGTTTTACTTTGTTAAACTGTATAATTGTATAAGCTGGATCACTAGAGATGGCAAAAGTCTAATAAAAAAAGAACCAGGAAACACAACTAGACATATACATGTAAGGTTAAGCTACTATAGCTTAGTTTCCAACGAACATTTCAAAACTCTTGTAAATGGAAATTTCTGTGTACATGTATTCAAAAGATATTCTCCTGAACTTATGATGACTTAAATCAACTCAAATCAAGAATCTCAAATGCTATAATATGTTCAGTCTAGCTTGTGACTTATGATCTAAGTTGCACCTCGTCGTGGCGTCGGGTGGCGTAGTGGTAGATCATTCGACTGTGAACCGTGAGACCCGGGTTCGATCCCGAGTTGTACCCGGGACATGTCTTGACATGCACCCGGCGTTGTGTCCTTGGGAAATGCACTTTACACGACATTCCTCACTCCACCCAGGTGTGAATGGGTACCTAACTACGGTTGGGGAAAGCCGTATTGAGGTCACCTTGTGGCGCCGAATGGCAGCCGCACAGAACCTTGTGGCAGTTCCACAAAAATGTGGAACAAATATGTATCATGTGTATTATGTGTATTATTATGTGTATTATTACCATTTGTATCATATGATTGTAAGCCCTGCATCAATTCAGCACTATAAGGCTGCGATTGCACGGGTGATGTTTGGCCAATAAACCATTTATTATTATTATAAGTAATGTGATCCTTTCACAGTAACTGCAGTGTAATTTTCAGGAAATTTAGACACCAGTACTGACCTTGTTTTCTTCACTTGCATGTTGCTTGTCAGCTTTTCTAAGGTGAATGTCCCAGAGTTTGGGTCGATCAGGAGAACACAATCCTTACTTCTGTACGGCTGCTTGTGTCCCTTGAATACTGTTTTACTTGTACCTGAGCCCTGGGTAGGAATGAGACATAAAGACATCAACAATAGAACAATGGATCCAACACTCAAAATTCACATCTTTGCTCTTATGGCTGGATGGCTCCTATCATGCCATTTGGGGCTATCACAGGATGCCTTTATTTTTATTTTTTCACCCTGTCGCTTCATATTCTTTCTGAAAAAATCCGACTCCGAGAACCAACAAATCAAATTGGTGTGGCCTTAAAGTGTGTCATTTGCAACTTGAAAAGGTTATAGAAAAAACTGTGAAAGTTTGAAGGTTTCCAGTATTGAACTGTCAACATTAGGCCACAGCAAGTAAATTTTATGGCTAACATACTCCGCACACTCCAAATCTAATGCGAGCGGGCGAAAAAAAAACAAGGCGGGCCAAAAAAAAACAAGGTTACAACATTTTCAAATTTTGACTCAAACATTGTACAAATGGTTTTTATATAAGTGGGAACATCACATATACACAGCCACAATCACATATCAAAGTAAGAAACAAAACATTATCAGAGCCTTTTCTTGTCTCCTCTCTTCATATTCATCTGCCATCCACGTTCCAGCATGGCAACAGACATCTTTGCCCATTTTAGACATGTTGTCCACTGTCAGAGGGCAACAAAATTTCCTATTTTCTTTTCCAAAATCAGGCGATAATTAATGCGTGTGCTGATGTCATCCATAGAAATTACTTGCTGTGGCCTAATGAACATTACCTCAATATGTGGGACGGTCACTGTGACATCATTGTTCTCTCCTACTTCCAGCACTGCATCCTGGGAAGTATCCACGGATGCCGGTTTGAAGTCATCTGTTTTTTAGTCATAATTGGAGGGAAAAAATTACAAAATTGATATAATACAACAGTCAAGACAAGAGTGAAATGGGGATATACATGTACCAGTATTTTTAATTTGATATATTACAGAATCACTGGGGGAAAATTTTGAACTTTCATATGGGAAGAGGAAATACACCCCCTCCCATACTACCAAATTATGAGGGCCTGCATGCCTTTTTTTATAAAGCGTAATCAGGCCTTTTTATAAATTATATAATAGGGAAAAATATTGCGTAATTCGTTACCCCCCATGCAGACCCTCACCAATGAAACAGCTGATGACAAAAATTACTAGTATGCTAAGCATTATAGGACAAACTGACGGTCAGCATAATATATTTTCAGGATCCTGATACTTGTAGAAAGTATGCTATACAATGTATAATGTTATCAGTTCTTAACAATATCACAATCAAACCTCCAATACTATCCGCAAACCACACTATAACTGCTAGAAGAAAAATTATGATGAGTTTTAAGTTGACTCACATCTGATGGTGTGAAAGGCACATTTTGGAGTCCTGTCAAACGACTTGCCGATCTCTAACTCGTGTACTTTGTCGTCCAACACCAGACCGCCTCGAGGTTCGGCCATGCCGGGGCCAAAAACGCAAAAATCGGCCAGAAAAATATCAACAGCTGTTTCTTCCGTCTGTGTGTGCGCGAGGAAAAATAATGCAAGCCATGGACGAGTGCATTCAAGAATAGGGGAGTCTTCACAGCAGTTTACATAATAAATATCATCCATAGAGACACATTATTCTATATTTTCTTATTAAAGAGGACAATAAAATTAAGATTTATATAATTAAAAGCTATATTGTTATGATTTAGTGCCTAATCTGTGACAATTTTGATACTAAGGACCCTTCAGGACAGTGTGTTGCTCTAGAGGTCAGAGTTCGCAAAATGGCGGTAAATGAGAGGAAGTGATCATCTTTCGCGTGTATTTCTGAGAATTATGCTTCTTCTGTTTCTTCCTGATGAGATGTGCATACTTAATATGGTTTGAAGTCTTAGACTTTGTCTCCTCCTGTCACCTTCTTGAAGTAAACTTGTAAGGAACTCGATAGATCTGGGGTCTCGCGTTGAAGTTCCTAGTCCCTCGTGGTCTTTGGTACGTATAAAAATTATGCTCGGTTATTGATCAAATATGACCTGTTATTTGAAAAACTTAACTGTTTATGATAATAAGTATGTTCAAGACTATATACTGCAGATATCCCCAGTGTCAAAGATGAAGCCCCCCTCCCCCGAGAACATATTATAAACATGTCTGGACAAGTATAAGGCATAGTGTGCAGGCTCTAGTGTGACGTGTTTTGTTTACGTCTAGGGGCAGTCACCTTTGACAAAAATTTGGGCATGTGCACAGTCATAATCGTGAGTCTCCTTATTGTAAGGCCTTACTTTTTGCTCAGTTTCCTCTTCTCAAAACACAGAAGGTCAATGACCTGGGCCAGACAGTCTATCACCATGGTAACTGGTGTTGGGTTACATCATGTTGCAATTTTATAGCAGGAGGGATTTAGACTCCTGTCACCATTTTAATATATGAATGTGTTTGAGCAAGGGCATTGTAGTATAATGTCCTTGATATACTCAAGTAATAATACACATGATAGACACCTTCACGATCAGGGGTTAGTACAGATGAGTGCACGACAATGAGATTTTGTTGAATTGATAATGTGACTTTTCTTATTTTCAATTATTACTACTATGTTGTACCATTTCCTAAGTTACTCGGAATTTGACCTCTGGCCCTCCAAAGACCACTGACCAACTGTTGTGTTTAATTTATGTTAATTTAATTTATGTTATATTATCTTTTCTGTATTCTTGTTTGCATTATATTCTTGTTTATTTATTATGGGCTCTCTTGGAAATCAGCCCCTCGGGGCTGAAGAGACTACCCATATGTTGTTAAGATAAATAAATAAATAAAAAACTTCCATGTATGTTGATCAATTGCATTATATCATGAGAAAAAGGCATTATTATAACCTGACTGGTAATGTTAATTTTGGGTACTGTATTAGCATTTGTGTGTATTTGTGTGTGTGTGTCTTTTATTCTCACTTGTAATAGTTGTTTTATGTCTTTCAGTGATAAAAGAGTTGGATCATCAATTTACATTGTGTATGCATGATGGAGGATTCCTGCACTCCAGCTTTTGTGGAGGCCCCATTTCAGAGGAAGGACAGTGCCCACCCCAGAACACTGACAGAGGAAGACAGAGACAGGTTAAAGAAACAGGACAACAAGATTGTCTCAGACTTCAAGCAGAAGAAACTGGAGAAGGAGGCCCAGAGAAACTGGGACCTGTTCTACAAAAGGAACTCCACAAACTTCTTTAAGGACCGACACTGGACAGCCCGAGAGTTTGAGGAACTAGCCAACACTAGTCAGAAGGTGTCAATTTCATCCCTCATAGTTTTCTTATTCTTGATGTGCATCAGTATGCTATCTACATTTCTAGTAGGTTCAGAGGTCTCATAAAAAGTTATTGATTTTGTGCAAATAGGTATACCTTGTATAGAAAAAAACTTAAAAGAGTCAACCCATAACATTGCTTTCTTTGTAGGCACATAGCGACAGTAGTTGGTGATACATGTATTCTTGATTATTCTGGTACATTTAATGAATTGTTATACCTTAGCCATGCATATACATGTATGTGTACAAATTTGTATTTCTATAAGTCCAAATGTGGACTAGGATTGGCAAGAAGTTATGTTCTTACTCCTGAAAGTTTTCTTAGACACAGCTCTACTACAATTGAAGGTACCCTTGCAGTTTCTTTATGGAGACAACTTGAGTTGTTTTTGTTTTTTCCAGGACACTCCTGTAGTCCTGGGCCTAGGAAAAAAAATGTTGTGTTTCCGGTTACCCGACCGACCCTATGAAAAACCCCCCGACCCTAGCCTTTTTTGGGCCGACCAAAAATTTCGAGCGGCTAGCGGTCGGTTTTCAAAATTGGGGATTTTATCCCCGATAAATGTGCTCGTCATTCCAATTTTCTTCGGTCGGGCGGCGTGGATCGAGCGCTAATTGCACGGATCGGGCCGCTATTCAATTCCATTGTCAGCACAATCCTGTGTGACGATGAATTGTCGATCTCGCCATGACGCCACAAAGAAAACGTTGTCATTGGTAGAAAATCTGACACCCCGCTGGCGTTTCACAACAAAATTTTCATGTAAACAACTCCGACTGTCTTTGTTTACATCGCGAAAGCTCACCGATACAAAGTAAAACTCCCGCCGGCCGGCCGCGCCCGATCGCATGGTTGCGGCATGGCGCTAAGTTTTCGGCAGCTCGACAGAAAAATAATCCATCCCCAGAAGAAATGTTACGCATGAAAATAACAACTACAACTTGTTTTCCTCGTTATATGAGTTTTTGAGGCCGTAAAATGTTTAAAACGGTTGAAATTTGCTCGAAAAAACGGCTCGAAAATTCACGGCGAGAAAGACAACATGGCCGACCTGTTTTCACAATAACAATGGTCAAAGGTCAAGATAGCATCCAAATGTATAGATACATGTAATAAGTACATATTACAGTGCTAAAACGATACTTTAAACGCATGAAAGATATTTTTTTCGGCTACAACTGAAATAAAAATTCAGTTATATTTTAGTAAGGTTAATTTTCAAACATTACTGAGAAATTTTCCGAATTAATTGGTTTCTTGTGTAATATTGTTGTTTCTATGTATGTGCGGTTGGATGCTGTCATTGTAAAGACCCTTTACATATTGGGAGAATCAGATGAGATATTAGAGATTATCACGCTTAGTACCGTGACCCGAGTGTCTCTCAAAAATTGTTTTTGAGTGGAGTTTATAAACATGATCACATTTTTATTTGTTCAGCTGTGTCAATATGTGATTTGTTTGAGAAATAGGATTTGGTTTAGTTTTTAATATATTAATGTCAGTTAACATCTTTGGAATAAATTGCTCCAAGTTCCAGGTAGTAAATACATGTACATTTTGTATCATGTATTTTTCACTTGTTGAACTTGTGGAAGCACCGTTGGCCCCCGGTTAGGGGTCATCCGGGGAACCTATGCCCAATTTTTTCAAAATTAAGGGTAGAATTTTTTTTGAACATGAGGATAATTAAGTACAGATCTTGAACCTTTCTACTGCCTTATACATCTGCAGTTGTACAGAAAATGTAGAACTGAAGTTGCAGGAAATGACCTCCATTTGTGTTTGGAAAAGACAAAATGCAATAGCTTCCCCCCCCCTCCAGACCTCCCCCCCGCCGCCCGCTCCTCCACCCTGCTCTGAATTTCTGGGGAGATCCCTGTCTGTGTAGTACAAACAGATCATACGTTCATTGTCCCGGCTTTGATTAAAAAAAAAAAAAAAAAAAAAAAGTGAATCCCTACCTACCGACCCTAATTTTTTCTGGACTGTAATAGGAAACACAACATTTATTTTGTTAGGCCCTGCTGGAGGCTGGCTGTGGGGTGGGAAACTTTCTCTTCCCTTTACTGCAGGAGAACCCTTACCTCTTCATCCATGCCTGCGACTTCTCACCCAGAGCTGTGCAGTTCGTTAAGGTTTGTTTGTTTGTTGTTTGGTTGCTTGTTTTGCATAACCAGTAAACTGCCTTAACACACCAATTTTGTACATATAGAATACAACACGGGGTATTCCGTATCGCCTGAGGTATTGGCCCAACCGCGCGTCGGATCGCGGGAGGGCCGGGACCGAGGGCGATGCGGAATACACCGTGTTGTATTTTATTTATGTCATACCCACCCAAGAAAACGGGCCTTTCAATGCAAGATGAGCCAAAAGTTGGTGCCCCTGAACCCTCAAATGCAACAACATGAGTTCCAACGTTCGGATTCTGTATTCGAATTTTTGAAAGCGGCGCACACGGTTAGGGCAAAATGCGTTCGAATCGTTCTATGGAAGCCATGGAACCAGTTATCGAACGTTATTGCGGCCCAGGTATGATATAAATGTAAGTACAAGCTGGGTAAGACCGGACTGTCATGTTTGAACCACGGGAAGGACCCCTACTCTTCTGGAGAAGTGCGATGGGTTCTTTAACATGCGTGGGGTGTGGCTCTCCCCGAACACGGGACCTCCATTTAATGTCCTATCCGAGGGAATACATGTCCTTAACTGAAGCTAGGTACACCTGTGTGAAGTGAGGAAAGTCATGTAAAGTGCATTTCCCAAGGGCTCAAGATTGGTGGCATTGGTCAGGATTCGAACCCGGGACCTCTTGGTTCTGAGCCGAACGCTCTACTGTTATGCCACACGACCATGTTGTAGTAAAGGGTTGATTGTTGATATTCCCCATGCTGGGGATGGTGCCAATTGAAGGGGCCACACACAGTGGAAGTTCTGTATTGTTAGCACCAATGACAACAGTTGAAGTTGACTTTTGACTTTACAAAAACAACAAGCATTGTCCTGTCTATTAAAGAAGTGGAGTTTTACCACCGTTTAAAAAATGGGCAGAAAAATGCCATTCATAAATGAGATTAATAGTTGCCAGTTATCTTTATTGTTATACCAAAAGACTGCAACTCTTACCTGTAGTTTGAATACTTGAGTCTAAAATCGTTGAAGAGATTCATCAGTCACGTATAGTTCAAGTTCAGTAAAATAATTCTTTCAATCAGTGACTATTAATAAAAAATTTGGAGGTATGTACCTTAGGATTTAATAGTCACTGGTTGAAAGAATTACCTTACTGAACTTGAGTCTAAAACAATGATATCTAGTCCTGTGATCTACATCCAGAAAGGGTGATTGCTACTCCAAAGAAAGCTTCATTCTACCAGGAGACAGCATGTTACTATTACTACTACCTACATGTATGCTAAAAAACGTTCAAGCAGTTGTCCAAGCACAGTTATTAGATTAATTCACCCACTTTCTTAGTCATTTGTCAAATTTGAAATGTAATATACAAACTAGGAAAGATTTTTATGTTTACCGAAGAAAAACATATTGTTTTTACTCAGTTTCTTCCTCCTCCTCTTCTGTTCCAAACACTAACCTCTGACCTGGCCAATGACATGATTTGTTGACATTTGTCACCATGGTAACTGGTGTTAGGTTACATAATGTTGCAATTTCATGGTCTGATTATGGAGCGGGCGGGTGAAAAAAAATTAAAATAAAAACAGGCCTAGGCATCCATTATGGCCCAAAATGGTACAATAGGAGCCATAAAGTCAACACACCAGGCTGGTTCAAAATTTAAACAATGAATTTTGAACTTTTAATGATACCACTGCATTGAAAGATGGAATAACTGTAACAATTAGGATGAAAAGGACTGTTTTCAACTGTTCAGGGCAAAATATGAGCATTTTGCAGTTGATTCTGAATTTTTATTTGCAAATCAGACAAAAATGAAGCGGCAAATCCGTTAACCAAGAAATTAAATTGGTGTGGCCTAGGAAAGATTTTTAAATCTGCATTTGCCTAAACTAACTTACAACTGCCGTACCAATAATCCTAGGCACACTTAGTTGGTGTGTTAGCCTGTAAGGTTTGCGACTTTGATAAATTGAAGGGTTTAAAACAAAGGCTCAAACTTCAAAGCCGTCCTCCTGCACTATAGGAGTCAGGTAACGGGTAGTAATTATGTTTTGAAGTGACCTGTATTACAGCAGTGTAAACCAGGTCTCCAGACCCACAAAAGAGCTTACCGCCTGTAATATTGATATCACACAAACAAGATTAAAATATTCTTATTTACGGGGCTAGAATAGAAGATAGGAATATCTAATTATCTTGTCGAAAGTCGATACTAATCGACTGGACAATGTTTCAATCATATCATGGAAGGCCAAAGGTGAGAGCTTGTCTGCTTTGGGCCGAGAAGTTATGTGTAAGTTGTTTTTAATGTCCTTTGTATCTGTATCGGTATAGCCAGTACATAACCGGCCTTCAGTGTAACACACCAGCTTTGCAGGCATGCGGCGAGGTGGCAGTTAGCTATATCAAACCAAACGACTTGTTACACTCAATCTTTGCACATTTGAATGGCAACAATGTCTACATTACACCCGAGTTCAACTGGATGTATGATATACATGTATTGTCATGTTGATGTGAACATTTTCAACTGTAACCAAACTTTCATTTTACTGTATATTTTTAATGGAACATTTTAACGGAAATATGCCCAAATTTGGTGTATCTAAACAAAAAAGTGTAACGGTGTCAATTTCAGGATCCGAATTTGGTGTTTAAAGTTTGAAAGCGGCGTACTCGGTGCGCACGAAACGCGTTCAAATTATTATATGGAAAATTTGGAAGCCCATGTGATAAAAAGGAGAACCCCGGGCCTTACCGCTAGTTATCACATGGGCCGGAACTCCCATATCAAACGTTATTGCGGCCCAGGTATGACATAAATGATTTTCACAGTATCATATATGCATGTTCCTTTTCAATTATGAGGGCCTGCAAGGGGGGGTCCCGACAACGCTCTACGCTGAATTCGGAAATCTCTCGATTACGCTTTACGATAAATTCCAAGTGGCTACAACGCATTACGTAGAATTAAAACGCCAAATACGCTCTATGCAAAAATATTGGAGCGGTCCGTCTACGCTCTACGTAGAATTAAAACGGCCAATTACACTCTACGCAAAAATATTGGAGCGGTCCGTCTATGCTCTACGTAGAATTAAAACGGCTGATTACGCTCTACGGAAAAGGGCTTGCGGGCCCCCAATTATCTTTTTTTACCACCAGA
Organism: Branchiostoma belcheri; assembly: GCF_001625305.1. NCBI lineage: Eukaryota > Metazoa > Chordata > Leptocardii > Amphioxiformes > Branchiostomatidae > Branchiostoma > Branchiostoma belcheri. The sequence continues at coordinate 262,623 of NW_017804476.1, forward strand.
CGTTACAGCATCAGCTAATGTAGCAAATTGAATGTATTGTGTATTATGTCCTACCTGGGCCGCGATTACGTTCGATACGGGTGTTCCGGCCCGTGTGATAACTAGCTGTACGGCCCGGGGGTTCTTTACGCGTACGGCTCGGGGCTTCCAAATGTTCCATAGAACGATTCGAATGCGTTTCTCCCTAACCGCGTGCAACGCTTTCGAAAATTCGAATGCAAAATTTGGACGTTGGAATTGATGTTGTTGCAGTTTTTGGGTTTAGGGACACCAACTTTCTGCTCATTTTGCATTGAAAGGCGTGTTTTCTTGGGTGGGTATGACATAAATAAAATACAACACGGTGTATTCCGCATCACCCTCGGTCCCAGCCCTCCCGCGGATCGGATCTCCCTCCGGCCTACTCGCGGTCGGGCTGGTACCTCGGGCGATACAGAATACCCCGTGTTGTATTCTATATCTGTAGATAGATTGTAGTGACAATGCTGCTCGACATCTACCTTCAGAGGACCGCCCTCCCAGTGTTTGTGTATTAAGAACCAATTGAACCTACTTATTTTACCCCTGCAAAGGCCAACTTTACCTCAGCTTGATATTTGAAGTCTAAGACATTCTTGGCCACTGATGGAGGTGTTTCTAAGGCCAACTTGGCTTCTTATAAGGAATTCAAAGTTTCAGCTGGTTTCTGGAAGTTGAGTTAAAGAAGCGAAAAAATTAGTTTTGAAGCAAGGCCAAGGGTTCTGATATCAAAGGAGCCCGATAGTGGCTCAAGTTCACCAGGCAAGGTCATCTCAGGGTTATTTGAAGGTTATTTGAAGGTTAACACAAACAGACTTGATACAGGATGACTTCTGACAAGGTTTGGGGCATGCCCTGAAGATATCGACTTAGTTATTAAATAGCAATTGATCCCACTTAATAGTAATTGCAATTTTGAGCAAGTAGCGGACTCTATGTGACACCAATGGTCTAATTTAATTCCATAGAGTCGTTTTGTTTGACAAGTAACTGAAAACAATTTCAATCCAGTTAAAAGTTGTTTACCTCCTGAGTGCTGTTTATAGTAAGCCGGCTTTCGTATTAGGTTTCCTGCTTATTGTGATCAAAGTGAAATTTTGTTTGTGTCTTTCTAAGAAATTGTCGGCAACGCTGTTGTTTGGAACAGTTCAAACAAGTTGAAACACTTAAAGATTGTAGAACTAGTTAGACAAACAAAGTTCAAGTCGACTTTGACAATCTCTTGAGATTGATCTATCCTTGACAATGTTTCTTCCATGAATGTTCTTTTGCATGTCATTATTTATATAATATATATAATATGAGAGCCTGCAAATTTTGAGAGCCGGCTGCATATTACGCTGAATTCAGGGAGCCTCCCCATAATGTTTTACGATAAATTCCGGGTGGCTACAAGGCATTACGTAGAATCAATACTGCGAATTACGCTCTACGCAAAATGTCCCAATTACGCTCTACGTTGAATTAGAGCGGTCTGTCTATGCACTACATCGAATTAAAACAGGCATTTACGCTCTACGGAAAAGGGCATGCAGACCCCTATACTAGTATATGTATACTTTGTACATATGACACATAAACACACACATCCAGTGGACGATTAGAGTGAGAAACACGCATATGTGTCAATCCCTGGACATATGTATAACATTGAGAGTAAATGGAGCAGTTCTATGTATATGTTACAAACCAGTTGAACCCAGTAGTTCAACAAACAACAGGTACAATCAGGGTAGGGTTGCAAGGTTACCTTAGTCCTGATGACTTACAGGTGCATGGGAAATATGACATGCCTGAGATTAGGGTAACATTATTACCTGGTATAGTTTTCATTGAATGTTACAATGTGGTAAACATACATTTTTAAACTGTAATTTCCAGCACAAGAAATTGGACTTTTTGACTGTAAAACTCCAGTCAAGAAATGAGCAAACTGGGAATGTGGTAATTATATTAGAAACTAGAAAGGCCAATATTTGCTTTGGAGCAAATACAGCGATGGGTTCACCACATTTTACCACATGGCAGGGAAAGAATGAGAAACACAAGGGAAAACAATGATTTACATTGATATAACTATAATATGAAGTAACATACAACTAAAACAACAGTTGGATAGCTATTCCCTACTTTATTGGTTAGGATTTTTAATTGCATAATGCAAACTGTTGATTTTCAAAATAAAATAAAAAACGTTCATGCCCCGCATTCCAATGCTGGAGCAGAAAAGCTTGAAATACCTACCAAAACACTTGAATAAAGACATACTGTCAGTATGGAAATGCTCTGTGCAGGTGTTAATCAAGTTAAATCCCAACAGCCAATCAGCAAGAAGTATAGAGGAAAGCTGCATGCCTATTGGTTGATGCCCTGCATTCCATTGTGATGACTCATGCCCAGACGTGGTAAACACGGCACACTAACACAGTAATACATTTGCTATAACACAGCCAAAAAACTCAAATAAAACCATTCTAAAAGCCTGTATCACAAAAATTTAAAAAACGCCTAGGGGTATTTGCCCACTGTACCTCCATACCAAATTTCAGGACCTTAGGCCCTAAAATGAAGAAGCTGAATCCATTTAAAAAATGGCAGGAGAAGAAGGAGAAGGTGAAGGAGAAGGAGGAGAAGAAACATCAGAAAAAGCAATATGGGTTCACCACCACTTCGTGGTGTGGTGAACCCATAAACATAGAAAAACATAAAGTCAAGTCAAAGTTTATTGCACAACAATTGTAGCAGGTACAATGTATAATAAGATTACTACCTGGTATGCGTCTAGCAAAATTCTACATAATATATAATGTTACATGTAGATTCAACCGTTCAATGGGAAGAATTTATATGATCTTAACAAATTGTTTTAAAAAGTTTATCCCTGGCAATATTCAAGATAGAAAGACAAGACAACACCTGTCTGTGTTAATATTTCAACATATATACAACATGATGCAGGATATTAATGATGTTTTCCATGAATTTTTCTTTGCTATATGCAGGACAATCCTCAGTACAACCCAGACCGCTGTAACGCCTTCCAGTGTGACCTTACGAAAGACGACCTACGAGCCAGCGTACCGGCAGCTAGTGTGGACATGGCGACACTAATTTTTGTCCTGAGCGCCTTACATCCTGATACAATGCGTACAGCACTGGAGAACATACACAGGGTAAGCATAGTCTCCACCAGACTTCTTTTGCGGGGTGAATAAATAGTAGAAATCGGCCTAAAAAGGGTATTAATTGGCCAGAGAAGGTAGCGGGCCAGAGAAGCTCCATTTCCCTGTCGAGCCTTTTTAGGCCGATTTCTACGATTTAGTCACCCCGCAAAAGAAGTCTGACTAAGCACATTGGTAGAATGTACTGCACCTGCACGAAACCCGTAAATTAATGTATTATACATAGCACTTCGGCAGAACGTGTCATATAAGGTGGTATTCGTGCATATAAGGTTAACATCTCGTCTGTGGTTTCCAAATGTTATGTCGGAAAAGATGTCTTCTGCAACAGGCAAAATTCTGATGCAACGACGTTGACCAAAAATCCAACGAAAACTTGGCAACAAACTTGGGGGGTACTTGTTACTCATGGTATGACAATATAAGGCCACACCAATTTAATTTCTTGGTTAACGGATACGCCTCTTCATTTTTTTATGATTTGCAAATAAAAATAAACATTCAGAATCAACTGCAAAATGCTTTTATTTTTATTTTTTTTTCGCCCGCCCGCTCCATTATTTTTCTGGAAAAATCCTTTAACCAAGAAATTAAATTGGTGTTGCCTAACACTTCATTTTAGTCATTACACTTGCAGGTATCTTTCCCCTAGCCTCCTATACGAGTCAGGCTTTTCTGGGGTGTTTTTTTTTAATGGCATAACAGTTCTTCATACTCTGTTTCTTGTAGGCCAAGTAGGTACTGAGAACTAATATTTCTTCAGAAAGCACATCATAATACCCCATTCATACTAGACTTTCAAAAAACGGTTTAAACCGCTAAATAAAAGTTTGGTATGAACGGGGTCTAAGTCTCCCCAAAAGCCGGGCAACTTGTACAGCCTTAGCAGCTATATTAAAGGAGGTTGTCTTTGAAAATGTCTTCTTTTCCATAAAAATCGGTCAATATTTGCAACTGTTTGTCTGTTCACCAGATTGAGTGAACAGCCAGAATAACTTAATCATTGATTCTTTAAGAAATATTTCAAGTAATTGTTAAACTACTAATAAACACAGGAGGCAAGATTTAATCTGTTTTTCACCAGTGCTCAGCTGCAAAAGCAAATGGTCTGACTTCTAAGGAGATTAACTACTAATCCTTAGTAGGATTATAAGATTAATTATCCAGTGGTCTAATAATCCAATTAGAGAAAAACAACCTGAATTCCTGTCTTCAAGCTTTGAAGAAAAACTTTCTTTTCTTTTTCTGTGATTCTTGTAATCCTTAATTCAATAACCAATTGCAAAAGGCATTCCATATACATTTGTAAATTAAAAAGTAGGACCATGAAAGTGATGCAAAGATTCTGATATTCATTTTAGACAAACTAATAAAAGTATGGCATGTCCTAGGGATATAGGGAATCGCTTGTGATAAGTAATATTTGTTTTTTGGCAGGGTTTTAAAGATTCAAATCAATACTCTCCTCAAAAATCAACATTCAAAACTTTTTAAAAACCATTCTACAAAAAAAAAGAATAAACACTTTTTTGAGACAGCTATGTTGAAATCCCTGATTTTCAACTCTGTTATTCCTTAATGTACAGTAAACTTTTGCATGCCATTGGAAAGATCATGTTATCTTCAGTACCAGGTTGTTTTTTTATGGTCAAAACGTACAAATTTATGAAGATATTTGACTTTAAAAATTGCAAATAGAACTATAGAAAGTTGTTTTTTGCCAATTGGGGATTTGCAGTTGACCCGAAAGTGAAACGTTCAATTTCTCTGAAAGATTTTATCCAACTGAGAAATTATGTGGGATGCCAGAAAGACAATTATGGTCCCTGCAGGCCGCTGCCACTATAATTGGCTTCTCTGTAGTAATCGTTAACACTCAGTCCCTCACACCTGTCAGATTTCAAACAGTAGGGGTGGGTGGGGGGCTTTGTTTGGCCACTGTTAACTGTCATCTGTCAGGAAGGTGCAGAAACAGCCATCAAGAACCAAGCATTTACCTTGACCTTGAAGTACCCATTAATATTTTCACATTCAATTTGGCATTGTCATTTCATATTTACTGATGAAACCTCAAAAAGGAATGTAGATTTTTGTCAATCGATATTTTAGGTATGTAAATGTCTGGTTTATATCATCATCATTCATTAATTACTAAAATGATGTTTGTAGAATGTAAGATATGTTTGTAGAATGTAAAATATGTTCAAGCTCAACTTTAATAGAAATAGTGCTATAGACTCTAACTTTCAGGTGGAAATCCTTATGTTAGAGAGAGTTCCTCTTTGGTAGACTTGCTGAAATTCAAATGCTATACATGTGCCTGTATAGTATTTGTGAAAAATATTACCAAATTGCCAGGAGTTAAACAGCAGGCACAAAATTAATTTGTATGCATTGTCACTATGTGCTGTAAAATACGTCACCAGACCACAGTACATTACATAATGGTAGGTTGAAATGACTTTTAGATAATGACTTTTATTATGCAACAATGTACAAGGTACAAAGTATGGCAGAAATGAGAGAACAAATCTAACAAATCAGTCTACGTAGTACAATACTAGGTGATATGGGATGAAAAGGCGCTCATACAATCATTAAAAGAATTTCTTACGTTTAGACATTCTTTAAAATACTGTCCTATATTCACAATGTATGGATTGTCAAAAGTCAACAAGTATCTGAATTTGCTAGATGAATTCATGGCGAGAAATTCTGGTATAGAAGTTGATATAGTTGCATATAATGAATTACGTATATCAGAATATTTGGGACAAACAATCAAAAAGTGGTATTCGTCTTCTATTGATTCGGGACAGAAGGGACAAACCCTCTGGTCAGCAGGTATTTTCTGAAATCTTCCTGTTTCCATACTTAATTTGTGACAGCCAATGCTGAGTTTTGTGAAATAACATATTGATATTCCTGACAAAGAAAAACTACAGTCTATGATGTTAATCTGTGGAAGGGGCATCTAAGGTGTTAGTTTGAAGGGCATGGAAAGCAATTTTGTTGATATAATAAAAAAAATTGGTTCAAATTCAAACTTTTCTGCTGTGTGATAAACAGACTATCAGTAGGCTGAACATACAAAATATATACAATAAGAAATTTTGGAAGGTTTACAAAAGTTAACAAACCGAGTTTAAAGTCCTCATGAATAGAAGTTGATGAATTGCTTCATTCTAGGTTATACATGTTCTAGTCTCAGGAAAAGAAAGCCAACATCTCTGACATCTCTGGTTGCCATGGTGAGGTGATGCCTTCCCAGCATGACGTGGGGCAGGCTGATGAACTTCCCCCGCTGTTCCCTTAATTAACCCACCCTCCCCCGGACACACCTGCACAATCCAATCAGCATGATCCAATCGAACTGGCAGGTTAACTGCACGACCAATCAGTCTATGTACAGACATAACCACCTGGGTAGGGCCACACCAATTTAATTTCTTGGTTAATGGATTCTCCTGCTTCATTTTTTTCTGATTTGCAAATAAAAATAAAAATTCAGAATCAACTGCAAAATGCTCATATTTTGCCCTGAACAGTTGAAAACAGTCCTTTTCATCCTATTTGTTACAGTTATTCCATCTATCAATGCAGTGGTATCATTAAAAGTTCAAAATTCATTGTTTAAATTTTGAACCAGCCTGGTGTGTTGACCTTATGGCTCCTATCGTACCATTTTGGGCCATAATAGGATGCATAGGCCTGTTTTTATTTTTTTATTTTTTCGCCCCCCGCTCCATTATTTTTCTAGAAAAATCCATTAACCAAGAAATTGAATTGGTGTGGCCTAACCTTCAACTTACAAGGCTGAGTGTAGAATGTTCGCAAACACAGAAAGTCAGCAAGATTTTTGTGAGCCACACGCTGTGCAAATCGGTCTAACATGATTTGCTACTTTTCCATTGATCTTTTGCATGCTGAAGGAGAGTGAAGCAGCTTTGGTTGCAGTTTTAAGAGCCCCATTTTATTTTTTTCTGTGACACATATTTTAGTAGTGACCCTTACGGCAATGTTTACGTTGTGCCATTTTGATGTCATATAATTTCAAAACTGTGACAGAAAAAAAACAACAAGGATCTAAGGTAAACGTTTCCGAAACAAAACAGCTAAATTTTTCAAAACTGTCATGCACAAAAGGCTAGGGTCGGCAGTTTTCTGTAGGGTCGGTTGGGAAACAGAAAAGATACAATTTTTTCCCTAGGCCTTTAGGGGGCCCGCATGCCCTTTTGCGTAGAGCATAATCGGTCGTTTTAGTTCTACGTAGAGCGTAAACGGACCGCTCTATGTAGCTCTAATGTGTGTAATTGGCTCATTTTGCGTAGAGCGTATTCGCCGTTTTAATTCTACGCAATGTGTTGTAGCCACTTGGAATTTACCTTAAAGCGTAATCGAGGGGTTCCTGAATTAAACATAGAGTGTTGTCGGGCCCCCCCCCCCATTTTATTTTTTTCTGTGACACATATTTTAGTAGTGACCCTTACGGCAATGTTTACATGGACGTTGTGCCATTTTGATGTCTTATAATTTCAAAACTGTGACAGAAAAAAAACAACAAGGATCTAAGGTAAACGTTTCCGAAACAAAACAGCTTTAGAACATCCTCCTGTTTCTGTGCAGGTGCTGAAGCCAGGTGGTTGCGTGTTGTTCCGTGATTACGGCCTGTACGACCACGCCATGTTGAGGTTCGCTCCCGGACACAAGCTAGCCGACAGCTTCTATGTTCGACAAGATGGCACCAGAGCGTACTACTTTTCAACAGGTAGGTCAGGGTATTTCAAAACATAAAAACATAAACCTAAAAAACATAGATTTAATGAAGAAAGTTTAATAGCATTGTCAACATTATGTCATATTGATAAAAAAAAAGATTTGGTTAAGCAAATAGGTTTGTTTGAAAAGGACAAAACTGCATAATCTAAATATTGCTGCATCAGTGCATCTTCATTGATCACATGCAAATGTACAGTTGATTCACATACATCATTAGCCTTTTCTGCCAAGAACTTTAAGGCATATAACTGTGCTGTACTAGCTATGCTGTAAAAGAAGTTTCAACTTTTTGGTATTCGTGATTGTGGGTCTGTAAATCCTGTACATGATATTAATGTTGTGTACCTAAACTCACATTTAGGTTCAGGTTCGGATTCAAGTCCAGAGGTTTAGGTTCAGTTCCGGTCTTGTAAGTCTGGACCTAAACCCATGGCATATACAAAATTGCATGTTGACAACCTTGCAATGTTGTCTGGGCAAAACTGACCAGATAACATGGAAGCTGACACTTGATGATGCCCAATGGCAAGGTTTTCTTAATTTTGCAGCACAGATTTTGCAATCTATATGGAAGATTTTAGGTGGTTTGGAAAGAAAAGGGGTATGTGACATGTTTTTTTTTGTAATAAGTCCAGAATCGGTTCTTGACTTTTAGGGTTTTTTACTTGAACTTAAACATTTTTACACGTCCAGAACCAGTCCAGTGAACCGGTACACGGCACCACAGTCTCTTCACTGATACCTGGTTCATCTATTTCTCCAGCATTTTTACACACTGTTCACAGTTTGCTCCAAGTTCTGTCCAGCTCTGTAAAATGGACATTCCAGGCTGTGGTGTGGTGTGGGTTCTCTTGGGGTTGTAGTGAATGTTTAAACTTCACACCTTTTAGCTTGTAGACTTCCTGGCTCCTCTGTTTCCTCTGATGTACCGCCCTCGCTGGCCAATATTTGGGAACTGTTGTACAGGATTTGATGTGGACTGCTAGATGATGGGTACATACAGCTGAGGGGATGGGCCTGAGCAGAGAAAAGCCTTGTTTTCCAAGTCAACACTATCCAACAACACGATACAATTCCTCGTGTTTGCTACTTACTATCGATCATGGAAGTTCATCTGTGTTGGTAGTTACATGTTGAAAGTTTAAAACTTTTGTTCCAACACAAAGCGAGATTTCTCACCTGGAGTTTCAGAGAAGTCACATGACACTGGGTCAGTCTATTGAAGAAGACCAGAGTCACAGATCGAAAGCTCTAGGTGAGAAATCTCTCTTTGTGTTGGGTCAAAAAAGTTTTAACTTTCAACACATTTTCTACTTGAACGGCATGGGCAATTTGAAAAGAGCAAAATGCAAAATGAAAATCATTTTTCTGGTAGGACTTTAAGTCTTGGTCATGAGTGTTTTCTGTAACAGGCTACATGAAGGATTTTTCTTTGCAGTTTAATACAATATAGGAAGAAATAATTCAACTCTTTGTTGGAATAGGGATGAACCATAGAAAATCTTTTATTCTGTAGCTTTGTTTAACATGATCTGCTTGATGTAGGGGTTGCAGAAAAGTGCAAGGTGTACTCAGGGTGCGAAATACTGGGTGCATGTGCACCTTAGTGCATTCAAAATTGGAGCTGTGCACCTAATTTTTTTCTGCACCCAAATATTTTTGTTGGAATTTTTTTACATTAGAAATGTATAATAGTATACCCGATATTCTTGGTCTCTAAGTATCAGAAAAATAATAAAATCTTTGTTGGCTCTCATTTTAGATTCAAGCTCAGAAGAGGAGTAAGACCTGTAATTACGTTTTGTTTCATATGGCACACACAAAAATTTTCTTGTGCACCTAATTTTTTAGATTGGGTGCACCAGTGCACCTATTCCCAAAAATGAATTTCGAGTCCTGTGTACTGAAGAAAAAAAAAAACTGAAGGTGATTCAGTACAGAGTTCTTTTGGTCAAGTCAGTGGTGAAATGATACACTGATTTCCATAATCTATGACCTCCCTTAACCCCTTTTCTGAAACTTCAAAGCGTTTCCCTTTTTGACAGCCAACCTAGGATGGCTTCACACAAACAAGTCAGGTTACTCAGGGGCATAATAAGCTGCACCCCAAACAGAAGGCTTCCTGTCTTCAATATTTTTGCAATTTTCCGATATGTTTAACAGAAGGAGGAGAACCCGTATAGAAGTCTGACACCACTGTATTGTTTGCAGCCAGTAAACGTAATGGTGAAAGATAACAATGTAGAACTCAGTATGCATGAAACACAACCTTAAAATCTTCAGTTCTGTAACTCTTTAGCTTTAGCAAATTTGACAGTCACATCAAAATGAAACATAGTTTCTGTGTAATGTTTTTAACCTTTGCATTCTTTCTTATGAAAATTAAATCATTTAGGACATGTCAACAACACAGATCTAGTTGGAAATTAAGAAAAAAACATTCTATTGACTTTTTGTTATTGTCTCATTAAGACAAAATGTCCTCAAAAACTTGCTGTCAAGTTAAAGTTAGTTTTAAGTCCTCCCCATAACCATTGGCATGGTCACTTATGGCGGCACCCATCTCTGTTTCTGTAGCCCTTGGGCCACACAGTTGTGCAATCACTACAGCAAGGGGACTAGTCCAAAGGTAGTGGTGTGTGTTTAACTCCAATAGTCTCTTCTCAAATGCTGAATGCTTAACAGAGAAAGCTGTATGTGCCGTTTTTAAAGTCTTTGGTATGACTCGGCCGGGGATCGAACTCACAACCTACCGAATGCAAGGCGAGCACTCTACCCACTTGGCCATTGCTGTGAAGAGGGCCTGCAAGCCCTTTTTCGTAAGACGTAATCAGGCCGTTTTAGACTTCGTAATTCGTAGGCAGCCTCCGAAAAAATCAACGTAATTCGTAATTGGACATTAGCCGCAAATCGTAAAGTCGTAATCAGCTCTGAGACTTTAACGTAATTCGTAATAGGCAGCGAAAATTTTGCGTAATTCGTAATCACTACCCCCCCTTGCAGGCCCTCTGTGAAGTTTACAGCGTAAAGGCCAACTGAACAGTCGTTACAACTGTTTACATATCAAACCAAGAAATGTCCTCAGCTGCAGTATCTAGTAACTTCCCTTCTGACGTGTGTTTACACAGTTGTATCTACAGGTCAGTTGGACACAGTAACAAGTCTCAATATTTGTGGTTCGGTCAGGATGAAAGAGAAAGTGGAGACGGTATGTCTGGGACGGGAGGTGAGACTTTCTCTGTTGACTGACAGGAAACTTGGCAATGTGTGAGGTTGTAGGAGGAAGCTGGGCCTGTTAGATGTGTAACTATTCCTTCTCAGCCAGCTTGATTTTTTTTTTTTCGTCAGCTCAGGTTCATATTGGACCTGGGGAGGGAGTGCTCACTATCTAGGGGGTTTTGGTGCAAATTTTGGAGGTTTCAAGCCTTTAGGCGACACCAATTTACAGCGTCTAGTCTAGGAACTTATAAGTTGACTTATCATTTTGTTATATCTGTTATTTTCTTGTATATTTTATTTATGTATGCCTGCAGGGCACATTGAAAAATGCCTTAGTGGCGATATGTACACCCTGGGTAAACAAATAAAACAAACAAACAAACAAACCAATTTAATTTCTTGGTTAACGGATTCGCCCGCTTAATTTTTTTCTGATTTGCAAATAAAAATAAAAATTCAGAATCAACTGCAGCAGTTGAAAACAGTCCTTTTCATCCTAGTTGTTACAGTTATTCTATCTTTCAACGCAGTGGTATCATTAAATATAAAAATTCATTGTTTAAATTTTGAACCAGCCTGGTGTGTTGACTTCATGGCTCCTATCTTACCATTTTGGGCCATAATAGGATGCCAAGGCCTGTTTTTATTTTTATTTTTTTCACCCGCTCGCTCCATTATTTTTCTAGAAAAATCCATTAACCAAGAAATTAAATTGGTGTGGCCTTACATGTAAGCCCTTTACATCTTTGAAACTGACAAGTTTACTGTTTAGGCACCATATTAAAATAACTGTCAAGTGTCAACATATCTGATGATGGCGCCTATTGTCCTATATTTTCCTGAGAATTTAGCATCCTTATTTCTGCTGATCATACAAAGAGCGCCTTTAAAAAGGCTTCAGGCAAGTGTAACTTCTTTACCTCAGACTGACTGACTCCCAGGACCCTTTGGTCTCCCGACAAGAGCCAATATTGACAGATTGTAACAAGTGCATTGCTACATCTGAGCACACACACTGGGTGAGATAGACAAGCACTTCAGAATCTTTCAGCCCTCTACAACTCTTTACTCTCCTGTGGTTGACAGTTTAACTTGACGTGTACTAATAGGGCTAGGGTTATGCTAGTGTGGGACACAGCACTAAAGGAGCGCCTGCATGCCCTTTTTCATTAGGCGCTCGAAATGAGTTAACTATTCAAATTTCTACAATTCATCCCAATTTTACTAAACTTTAATACAGACAAAGAAAAAACTATTCTTCTTTTAGCTTCCCAAAACCCACTAATTTTAGAAAAGGTTGGACATTACGTCTTCCATGGTCTAAAAAAGAGAAGTCAAACCCCTTAGACATAGTTTTCAGACATAGCTATAGCTCTAGACAACTAATATTTTATACTACGTTTCATTGTTCTTTTATGTTTGTAATCTGCAATTAGCCCCCCGGGCATGAATTTGCAATAAACTTCTTATAATCTGGCCTTTTTAGTCTTCGTAATCCGTAGGCAGCCACCCCAAATCATCGTAATTTGTAATCAGTACATTAGCCCTAACATGTAGTTGTTCATAATCATCTGTGAGAAATCGTAATCGGCAGCGAAAATTTTGCGAAATTCGTAATGACTATTACCCCCCCCCCCATGCAGGCCCTCCTAAAGACATTTAAAGCAGTTGTTTTCAGTTACATTTGTCATGAAAACAGACTCTAGCAGACATGTAAGGGGGCCCGCAAGCCCTTTTCCGTAGAGCGTAATCGGCCGTTGTAATTCTACGTAGAGCGTAGACGGACCGCTCTAATATTTTTTGCGTAGAGCGTATTCGGCGTTTTAATTCTACGTAATGCGTTGTAGCCACTTGGAATTTATCGTAAAGCGTAATCGATAGGTTTTCGAATTCAGCGTAGAGTGTTGTCGGGACCCCCCCTTGCAGTCCCTCATGTAACTTACAGTTGTTCATATAAGGTAGATACAACAGAATGAGGGAGATATTACATGAAGTAAAATCCTGTTCACCAATAACTGTGTTGTTGACTGAAGTTCAATGTTGACATGAAGTCATGTGAAAAGAATTAATGACCAAACTTTGTGGCAAGTAGCTGAGCAAGGTCATTGTGAGATCCCACAGTGTTGGTCAGTGGCTTCATGTTTACTTGTCAAAGTCAGTACTTTGAAACTACTGATGTTTTGATGCTTTGAAATGAAGTATCCTCTGTTGACTGGGGTGACAAGGCGTGTTGAGTCATTTCGGAACATCAGAAAGTAGCAGGACAATGACAAACCTACTCAGTAAGCCGGGAGGTGATTGGTGTGGTTTTGTGGGACTCTTGTATCTTTTTTCTTGTTTACTTGTCAGTGTGACTGATAAACTGGTGGATGTACCAACCACTAAGTATCTGATACCAGCCCAGAAAAGAACAAGAAACTGTCATGCCTTCAAATATCAGAGTTATCAACCAAGAATTGAGGTAAGCTTGTATTTCTCCAGAACTATTGTAGACTGGAACTCGTTGCCACCAAGCACAGTTGGGGCATCGTCACTAGAAAGCTTTAAACAACTCTTGCAATCAAATGTGCAAAGATTCGTTCGGTGTGATATAGCTAGCTGCCGCCGCGCCGTGTGCCTGTGTGCGAAGCTGGTGTGTTACGCCAAAGAGCGGTTATACCGGCTATATCGATACAGATACAGATACAGTGTTGCACTGCTGTATACAGTACTTTGTTGTTTAAGCCTCTAGAACAGCATTCAGTAGCTACTGGTCAGTCTGGATGTTGGACTGACGTTAGTGATTTTATGTTTTGTGTGGCCAGTGGTCATCTGCACCGATTTTGGACCAGAGGTAGAGGGTTCGAATCCCAACTTGCAGTTGTTGCTGACCCAACTAGAGGTACAGTCCTCATGGAAAGGACTTTGTGCGATGGCAAAAAAAAAAGACAGTTCTAAACACTGACAACACAACTTGTAACTCACCTGAACTAACAAAATGCAGAACCATTTGCCACTTAGTTATACTGGTTTTGCACTCTCCCCCTTCCATCAAACAATTATTCTATCTTTCCATCAGGTTTTGAAATTGAGTTAGCCCTGACATGACTTTGGTTTGTTTAGAGTTAAAACTTCTGATCCAACACAAAGAAGTTCTCTCACCTAGAGCTTTCGACCAGTCACTCTGGTCTTCCTCAGTAGACTGACCCAGTGAAGCTTGTCACGTGGCTTCTTGGAAGTGTGACGTCAACATGAGGGAGACCAGAGTGACTGCTCTCGGTGAGAGAACTTCTTTGTGTTGGATCAAAAGCTTTAACTCTAAACATGTAACTACCAACACAGATGAACTTAAATGATAGTATAATTTTGGTTTGTATTTTTTTGTTTTACAGATGAGCTTGCCAAGTTGTTCACAACTGCAGGATTCTCCGTAGTGAACAATGAGTATGTGTTGAGGGAAACAGTCAACAAGAAGGAAGGACTGTGTGTGCCCAGAGTGTTCGTACAGGGCAAATTTGTAAAAACAGGACAGAAACAGGACGTACCTGGCACAGAACAGGACGACAACGGGACAACCAGCATTGATAAAGGACTTGATGATGCAGAACAGCACAGTTGCAGTACATAATTTTCAAGCAGATGTAGGGTTTGGCTCAGTGTGTGCACATGTTTTGAGATGAGGCAGTTTCAACCTCTTTCTATGATCTGGTAGCCTGTGTTTTTATTACTTTGCTTGCCTCCCTCTCCCTGGATGCTTTCCTTCATAGTTTACCAAGGCTTTCATACTCCACTCTTACAAACTATTTTATCAAAAGGTGGAGTGTGGAAGTCCTAGTAAGCAAAGATGGCACCCAGACAACCTACCTCCTACATGGACCACTAGAAAGTCAGAAAATGCTTCAAAAATATGCATAAAACACTACAGTAAACAAAACCCCTCATCTACTGAAAGATAACAGGTTGAATATATGACAATGAAGGAACTTGAAGAGACAAAGAAAGATAACATAGCAACAAAATGTCTTTGTTGTTGGCAAGCATTTTGCAAGAAACTGATGTTCTCAGCTACAACATGATCAAGTAAAATAAATCATTATGATTTTTGATAAAATGATTTAATTGTTTCACAGTTCTGGTTCTGGAATAGGCAGCTGAAATGTAAAGAATGTTTGATACCCAGGCTAGTGTTTCTCTAATCTAGGATGTTCTATCAAAGTGCATGTTCCTTTATAGAACCTCCTTACTCCAAGTTCAAGTATTTTATTGCTTCCTGTACCATGCACAAAGCTATTGGATGCGGCTCAATCCGGCTCAAGCCGGATCAAAGCGAATCAATTCGGCTTGATCCGGACATTATCGTAGTGGGGATGGGGCCTTGGTCACTTCAAAGCTGAATGCACCTGTCATCTGTACAACCCAGCTACTCAGTTGCTGGATGCACCTGCTAACAGCTGAACTACAGCTGTCTGCACCAGCGACCACCTGTTGCACAGACGCAAAAGGTTTACAGAAATATGGAACTTGTTATGATCAGAATCATTACAGAGCAACGGAAGTTTTTGATTATTTTCC
>NW_017804476.1:278391-290040 GCF_001625305.1 Branchiostoma belcheri
ACCCCCCCCCCCCCCCCTCTCAAAACCTTTGCTGTCATCAGACAGATCTAAATGCCATCTCTGGTTTCTGAGGTGACACAGGTCGCTTCAACAGCCGCCAGGCGCTTCCTCCTTCCCCGGTAAACATGCCCCCGAGGCCGCTACCGTTAAGCAGGGCTGTTTATTTGGACAACCACCGTGTTACATCCCACACATCACCGGTGACCTTCTCCGCGCTGGCCCGGCAGAAGATATTTCTGGCCCGGGTTTATGTCTGTTCAGAGAACGTAGGATGTGGCGTTCTTTCCTGGGTTGAGAGAGGGTGGGCGTTCTACTGGTCGGAAACAAGTATATCAACGTATTTTTACGTCGATAAGGGGGGCTGTAAATGATTGTTTCACGTTATTTTAATGTAGGGCCGTTCGTACAACATGTGAACTATTGTGAATACGACATACGTTGTTTTGTGCTCACAAACACACCACACACGCACACACACGCACTCGCGTACAGGTATTCTATAACTTAAACAAACTACTTGTAAAATGTCTAGTTTTCGGGAAAGAAAAGTTATAAGGCACTAGTTTTCGGGAAAGAAGTCATGCTTACGGCACACGAAATGACGGACAATGAAATCTTGATACATGTACTTTAAATGCGTACTCTGGTGATGATGACTGAGTCAGGTATCGGTTGAAAAATGTTTCTTTTCTTTTCATCGTTCAGCCATAACAGATGACGTCTTATTGATGAGATCTATGGACTTCTGACACGATTTGAACGCTTCTCAACTCGTCGTTGGCGTTTTCATCCAAATCAAAAGTTCAGCGGAGCGTGAGAAGAGCGTTTGCCGTGCTCTTCATCTTCTCCGGTACGTGATTCTTGCCGGAACTCGCCGCCGATATACGAGGAGAATCCCCGCGAACCGCTTGGCCTTCGCACCTGAATAAATGCCGCTGCGCCCCGGCCGCACGTCCCTGCTCTCCCGCAAGGGTCGCCGGCGAGAGAATGTAAATAATTCCCGCCTTTTACGGATGGGGTAAGAATAAACGTTTCGTGCAGCCCCACATTAACTGATCCGCTGCCTGCACTTTTGTTAGGGCGAAGTTCAACACTAAGCGATTTTTGATGATGATTACTTATCCAGCATTCCATTTCTATGCATTCAATGTGATTTCAGGGCAGCAACATTGGAAATATTCTGAATAAGGTAGTCTTTGTGATATTGATACATACTGCTTTACATTAGCACATTTGAGTCATCATTTCATACTTTAGGCGTTTAAAACAGCAGCAACAAACCCCAATTCCCCAATATGAGTTTTATTTTCTGGGCGGTACCCTAAAAATCAGCCCAGGGCCCTTCCAGAAACCATTTTCCGTCAGAATTTTGGGGATTTTTGCTCCATCAATATACATTGGGACAGTGTGGTTTCAACTCACTATGTAGCTAGAATGACTAGAACATTGACTTTGAAAAATCGGTGTTCCAAGCCTTAAAACTGCATTGGATGCCTTTTAAAGACGATATTATCGACTTCAAAGTTTGTTCCCTTCTTGGCTTTCTGTCTAATTTTATCTGCTGTCTTTCTGAAGGTCTTGGGATGGTCTTGTCCTAAGATTTATGCGAAGTGACGAGAGAAGACGCTTCTATCTTCGAACTGGAGCGGCGCACGTTGGCTCGGCGTCCCGGCTGCACCTGTATAAATGTACGCTGGCCTCAAATGGACATTTGTTTGATTTGAGAAGCCTAATTACTTTGACCTCCGCCTCCGAATAACTTTAGAAATCGTGCCAGCGATATTGCACGACTTTTGTGTGGTGATATATCTGGAAGACTAGCTTCCCGACAGTAACGTCGGCCAGTGCAGTTTCTAGGGCAGATTTTTCAAAGCCAATATTCTAGTCACTTATCTACATACTGAGTTTAAACTACGCTATCCCAATGTATATTGACCATCATGGAGCAAAAATTCCCAAAATTCTGACGGAAAATGGTTACTGGAAGCTTCCCTGGGCTGATTTTTAAGGTACCACCCAGAAAATTAAGGGCTCATCTTGGGGCTTGTTTAGGCAGTTCTAAATCCCCAAAGTATGAAATGCTGACTCAAATGTGCTGATGTGAAGCAGTATGAGTCAATATATCACAATTGCAAAGATTGCCTTATTCAGAATAATTCCAGCTTTGCTGCCCTGAAATCGCATTGGATGCCTTAAGGGTATCTGGGGGTGTAGAAAATTCGCAGAGGTAGTTTTTCTGTTAGCCTTTCCTTCCTCTTTCCTTACATTCTCAACTCCTTTCTCAGTCTATACATCTCACTGTATCTCAGAGATTGTGATCACTGATATCTTATGGGTGAAAGAAAAATTCCAGTGCAAAAATGAAACCCTGATAAAAAAATCTAAAAACACGCCAAAAATAACCCAAGCCTCTGCTTGGAGAGTATGATATGATGACTTTCGTACAACTTTTTCAACAGGAGGTGCCCCGTGCCTCGTCGCCTAGCAACGGACGTGAGTCTGCCACACACGACGTCCCACCTGCAAAATCCATTCTACCGGGCCTGACAAACAAACTAGTCGGGCACACACACGGTCTCACTCCGCTAGGATTGTTGACTCTAGCCTGGTAGTGGACGTCACATACACGTCTTGCTGTAGGTCAGAACAAGAAGTAGTTAAAAAAAAAAAAGAAGCCGTCGCCCATTCCGACGGGAGGATGTATACCAAAAGGAACAGCCAATATTTTAGGGACGCCTGTTCTTCGTCAGTTTGCCCAGTTTATATAATGTAATAATATTTGATAAGTTTATTGCAAAAGAAGCCGTCGCCCGTTCCGACGGGAGGATGTATACCAAAAGGAACAGCCAATATCTTAGGGACGCCTGTTCTCCGTCAGTTTGCCAAGTTTATATAATGTTATTATAATTGATAAGTTTATTGCAAAAGAAGCCGTCGCCCGTTCCGACGGGAGGATATATACAAAAAGGAACAGCCAATATTTCAGGGACGCCTGTTCTTCGTCAGTTTGCCAAGTTTTTATAATGTAATAATAATTGATAAGTTTATTGCAAAAGAAGCCATTCTGTTTATTGCAAAAGAAGACATTCTGTATCGGTACGCGGTATAGCCGGTATAACCGCCCTTCGGTGTAGCACACCAGCTTCGCAGGCACGCGGCGCGGCGGCAGCTGGCTACATTACACCGATCGACTTGTTACACCTAAACCCTCGAACATCTAACTCTAGACATTGTTTAAAGCTATCTAATGACAATGCCCCTACTGTACTTGGTGACAGCGAGTTCCACTCTGCGATAGTTTCACATTGTTGATAAATGCTAATTGTCGTAAGAAGAAGAAGAAGAAATGGAGAACAATAGACTACAGCGGTCGCCGAGTGATATGTTATTGTTTTTTTTTTAAATTCCAACATGTAATCACCAAACGTGGTGACGACACACACACAAGTCAACTTATGTTAATGCCGTCACCAACACAGGGGATAAATACATGACAGGACAATACTCATTTACACCTGAGCTAAGTGAGGAAAGTCGTGTAAAGTGCCTTTCCCAATGGCACAAGATCGGTGGCATGTCAGGACTCGAACCCGGGACTCTAAGTTCCGAGTCGCGCACTCTGCCGCTACGCCACACGACCCCACGTTATATGTTATTGTTGTTATAAATCTGGGGGTTTGTATCAAACTTTGCACTTTTGCCCTTCCTCTCGCTAATCTCGGTTTGCAGTATCGGGACATGAAGGCACCCGCCCCCGCCCCCTCAACGTCACGGCTATCGGTGCTGAGATCGAACCTGACCGTGAAGACCGGTCGTTTATAC
Organism: Branchiostoma belcheri; assembly: GCF_001625305.1. Lineage (NCBI taxonomy): Eukaryota > Metazoa > Chordata > Leptocardii > Amphioxiformes > Branchiostomatidae > Branchiostoma > Branchiostoma belcheri. Next base: position 282,214 of record NW_017804476.1, read on the forward strand.
CGTGTAAACACCGCTAGGCAACGGGAAGTAAATTTCATGGATGACATCAGCGCGAGCATTAATTTTCGCCTGATTTTGGAAAAAAAAATGAAATTTTGTTGCCTTCTGACTGTGGTCCACATTGGCAAAGATGTCTGTTGCCATGCCGGAAGGTGGATGGCAGATAACTTACTATGAAGAGAGGAGACAAGAAAAGGCTCTGATTTAATGTTTTGTCTTTTACTTTGATGCAGTGAAGTATTACATTCCTTTTATATGTGGTGCTGGCTGTGTGTATGTGATGTTCCCACTGAAAACTTTTATTTTTCAAAGTTCAATGTTTCAGTGAGAAATGGATGTTGTAATAGTAGGCAGTAGACCTAGCACACTATATGTATTATTTCTTGCTTACCAAGGTTTATGATGTCAAAATTTGAAAATGTAGGAATCTTGTTTTTTCTTGGCCCGCCTTGTTTTTTCGCCCTATCGCATTAGATTTGGAGTCTGCGGAGGATGTCATCCATAAAATTAACTTGCTGTGGCCTTAGCGTTCGTGGGTTTCTTATCGGGTAAGGAGACAAGTTAAAGTGAACGGCCGTCAGATTTGTTGTAGGGTCATGGTCAGTGTTAATGATATTGTCTTACGTCTACAACATCACCCACTGAACTTTCCGGATAAGCCGTTTTGTGGCATGTCATTCCAATTTTGTCTATTCAAAATGAGAAGCAACTACTTGAACTAGATTAGGTAGCATTTGCAAAGCAAATGCATAATGTTTACCTTCGCATATGGTCTGCTCTGTTAATTTGTACTCGAACACATTCTTATATGGTGACAGGAGACTAAATCCCTCATGCTATAAAGTTGCAACATGATGTACCCCAACACTAGTTACCATGGTGACAGAGGTCTGGTTTAGGTCATTGACCTTATTGGTTTGGAGAAGAAGAAGAAGAGGAAACAGAGCAAAAACGATATATTTTCCTTCGGTAAATATAAAAAATTGTGCCCCTGAAGGAAAATATTTGAGAAGTCAGTCGGTAAGTTCTGTAACGCCGAGGCACAGGAAACTGGCGACGTTGTTTACCTGCAAATTGTATGTCAACAGAGCACTTCCTCTGAAGAAGGGGGTGTAATTTTTCTGCCGCGCGTGTTGGGGGAGGGGCAGCGAAAAGGCCCGTAGTTTGGATGGCAAATGATCTGTAAACACATCCTCGCGCTAAAAGCCTTCAGCCGCAGTCAGGGGGTTGTTGCGCCACGCCCTTGTAGCATCTACCAGGCTTTGGGAGGCGGCTGAAAAGAGTAGAAATTGGCCAAATAGAGAGGTAATCATGCTAGGGGAGTTGGTCCACTAGAGAGTACAGTTTGCCGCACCCGTGGGTCGCAGAATGTACCCTCTCTTGTCGTATACTATTCCGTTTATTTTGGCCACTTTCTACTATTTTTCCAGCGATCTGCAGTGCCTGGAAGAGGCTAGCGCCCTTGGACAACTAGCTAGAAAACAGATATTGACTCGTAGTTAATACCGTGTATTGAAAAGAGGTGTAAACTTGCTCACCAAGCATGCTACTTTCTGAATAGGACACATTTTGTTTCTTTATGTTGCTTTGAATCCCTCTGTCTTTCTTCATTTCTCCTTCTCTATTCGTGTATCTCTCTCACTCACTTTGATGATCGCTCTGCCCAGGCATTTTTACTAGTGTTTGATGCGTGGGGGTTCCAAGAATTGCTCGATGTTCGCTGAATTGATGAAATACTGAGTCATATCAACCGTCAACAGCTGAAAAATGTAATTAGTATTTATAGCAGAAATATTTGTGGGCGTGCACAGGATACCAGTTATGACATTAATTATAGAAGACCACCCATCTCCAGTTATCTTCTAGGAGATGACAAAACTCCCATTGGTGCTTCATGACTCTTCAGTCCATCCCAGTGATTCGGACAATGTTACTATTAAATAGCCTCCACCAGGCCTTCCTACGGGGGTACGGATCTAGCCAGGGTACCAGACATATTATGGCTTCCAAGTCCTACATCCTCTAATACTAGTAATAGGTCTTTAAGGCCACACCATCTTAATTTGTTGTTTCTCGGATTATCCATGTCCATTTTTTTCTGATTTGCAAATAAAAAATATAAAGGAATTTTAAGGAATGATGTATTTAGTTGAAGATATGATGTGAGCCAGACAAACCTTAGTTAAAGTATAATGCAGAAAAATATGATATCAAATTTCCCCACAAAACAGCTGTCTCATTTCTGCGATGATGGACTCTGTCGGCACTTTTAAGGAATGATGTATTTAGTTGAAGATATGATGTGAGCCAGACAAACCTTCGTTATAAAAAAAATTAAAGCTCTCAGTGGCCAATATGAGATGTTGTCACATCGGCGCACCAAATCCGTAAGGTGTTTTTGGCACCCAGACAGACAGATTAGCCTAAGAGGCTCGGTGGGCGTCACTCCACCGTATAGGTGGGGAAGTCGTGTAAAGTGCCTTTCCCAAGGGCACAACGTCGGGCCACGGTGAGTATCGAACCCGGGTCTAACGCTCTAACCGTTTGCCACCGACGCCACAACCTTAGTTATAATGCAGAAAAATATGATATCAAATTTTCTCCCCAAACAGCTGTCTCATTTCTGCGATGATGGACTCTGTCGGCACTTTAAAAGGAATGACGGGAACGCTAGGCCCGCTCTGGTGTTCCTCAAACCACAGGGGGAATGTTCCACTAAACATTCCACCCTGACGGGCCCTTCCGAACTCTTTCCCGGCCAACACCACACTCACGTATAAGTCCTTCAGCAACCGGAAGAACGTTGAAAGGCATTCAATGCGATTGCAACGAAACTAGAATTCTGAATAAGGCAAACTTTGTGATATTGACACATGTTGCTTCACATTAGCACATTTCAATCAGCATTTCATACTTTGGGTGTTTCAAACGTTAACCGCAGAAACAAGCCCCAAGACGAAACAGCACCTTTATTCTATGGGTGGTACCCTAAATATCAGCCCAGGGCCCTTCCCCTTCCAGTAACCATTTTCCGTCAGAAATTTGGGCATTTTTGCACCATGAGGGTCACTATACATTGGGATAGTGTGGTTTCAACTCAGTACGTAGATGACTAGAATATTGAAAAATCGGGTTTCCAAGCCCTAAAAACTGCATTTGAAGAGCTCTAGTTTTTCGTAACGTTGTACTTTCTCGAAGAGTTGAAAGCGACAGCCCGTGTGTATCACCGGCCGAGCAAAAGACGCCTGTTCAAATTCAATTTCAGGAAATTCGATTTAAAACATCCAAGATAAGTCTTGTCACTAGCAATGTCCTTGTCAACTGTTTCATAATATTTCAAGTAAGAAAATTGAGACATGTTAGCAGTAGACTTGGTAGATTAGATATGAAATTAATGCCATTATTATACAATTTGATGATCTTTGACGGTACTAGAGTACAGGTTTAGGTTAGGCCAGTAGGTTTTAAATAGCCTGGATGCCAGACCCAAAGCACACTGGACACAAAATATCTCAGTGTGCAATATTTTGTGTCCAGTTTGGGTCTGGCATCCAGGCTAGTTTTAAAGGGAACCATGCTGAAACTCAATAGAAAGGGCAAAGCAATTTCATAATGCTATAACTGCCTTGCTATAACACCACTGTTGCTCTGGACTATATAAGCCAATAGCTGTATGTTTATGTGTTATTTATACCTGTTATTGTCAGTTTTAATTTTCTTTTTTCAGTGGTGATGTGAAAATTAGCATCTCGGTAGAGTGTGTCACCACTGTGTTTGTTTTTTATTTGTTTATTGAGATCTCCATTAGTATGGTAAACTCCATACTATTCTTCCTGGAGTCCAGCAACATAAACTATTGTGCCATGTTGTCAGACTAATAAAAAAAAGAGCAAAGCAAAGACTTTTAATGTTCGGATAACCGCTGTACCTTCACTGACACAGGTGCGTTTTGATCAATTGAATAATTTATTGCACGACAATTGCACATGGTACAATATATGGCAAACTACATAAAGAGAGTAACAACAATAAAATAAGTGTGTTGAATAAGACCTAATGTCGAATAAAACCTAACATATCTATATCATAATTATTCAAATAATAAGGGATAGCACAAGTCTTTGATAAAGTGTTACAATCGAGTGGGCTAATCACAAGTTTCGGTATTTTTTCTAATAGCAAAGCATTCCTTTATATATCTACCTATTTTTGCGTTGTGGGGACCATTACATGTAAAGATATATTCAAATCTGTCTCCAACATCGAGACTCTTGAAATCTATGCTACTTGATTCGAGAAATGTAAATATCAATGGTGATCGCCGGGTCATATTATACAAACGCAGCGCAGGGGGGCGTACCGCTAGCGTAGACCGCCAAAAACTCACGCCGGAACCAGCCCCCATCGCCTCCCGTCAGCTGAACAGGAACCATCGCGGACAGCCGCACTTGTGTCCCAAGCACCACTTCTGTAAACACAGATAAGGAAATGACTCAATTTGTTCTGTGACGAAAAGCACGTTTCCACACCCAGCCGCGCGGTCGTTTTGTCACAAGCAATAAAGATCCGCAGTTCGAGCCTGAAACAGTCCAGGCGCTGAACATACGCCTCATAAAACAACAGAACTGCTTTGATCTACTTTATCCAGGAGAAGCACTCATATCTAGAACCCTGGTACATGCCCGTAGCCAGGATTTTGAATGGGGGGAGGGGTTCTTCCCACTTGCTTGAGGGGACCTCGAGCGCCGAAGGCGCGAGGTTCCTAGGGGGGTCCTGGGGCATGCTCCCCCGGAAAATTTTGAAAAATGAACTTTCTAAAATGGTATTTCGTGCATTTTTGAGAGGATTTCCAAGAAAAAAATCAGAGATAAATTTTTATTCAATGACAAAGGGAGCAGTTTTTCTACAATTCCAGTCCATCTTTTCAAGAAAAATCTTGGACCTTTACATATTTATAAAAAAGTGGACCAAAAAGTGGACCTTTACATAAAAAGTGGACCAAAAAGTGGACCTTTGAGCCTGGGGGGGGGGTTTCTTTCGAACCCCCCGAACCCCCCCTGGCTACGGGCATGACTGGATGCGTCCGTGTTGTGGTTTATATTCTGATGCCGCGTTTCTCAAGATTTCCAAGAAGTGCCGAGTTTTAGATCATCTTTATGATAAGATAGCTGTAAAAAAAGACATACCACAAAATAACGACGACGATTCTTTAATAAAACGTATATTTGTTGCCAGCCGCAGACAGATCTGTATATTAAACGGCAACTACATGGAGAAAGTTATATGTACTGTCCTAGATTTTCGATGAAACGTTTGGATAAACTACGGAATAGACAAAAAGTAATAAAATGTGCCTCTTTTCTCAAAGTACAGTGTAATCAAAAGCAAAAGGAATACTCAGGTAGCGACGACGACTGTAAACGACTGTATTTGATACTCTCCAAGCAGAGGTTTGGGTTTTGGGGGTATTTTTAGCGTGTTTTGGGGCTTTTTATTGGGGTTTCTCTTTTGCACTGAATTTTTTTTCCCACCAAACCCCACTGATTTTTTTTTGGTGGGAAAAAAAGTCAGTGCAAAAGAGAAACCCCGATAAAAAAAGCCTAAAAACACGCTAAAAATACCCCCAAAACCCAAACCTCTGCTTGGAGAGTATGTGTTTGGCGCATTGCCATGGCTTGCAGCGGTTGCTGCTCTCGCCAATGATTTCAAGGCGATTTATAATGAGAACTTATGAAAAGCTTTGTTCTTATTTTACAAAAAAAGGTATATGCCTATTTTGTCCAGGTTGGAAGTAGGTAAAGTTTTAAGAGCAATGTCACCTTCGCACGTAAACCAAGATTTCAAAACTTAAAAAAAAATTCAAGTATTAGTGTGTCATTGACGTTTATAGAAGTTTATTGAAAATTCATGCCCGGGGGGCTAATTGCAGATTACAAACATAAAAGAACAATGAAACGTATAAAATATTAACTAAAATCTACATGATAAAAGGTAGTTGTCTAGAGCTATAGCTATGTCTAAAACTATGTCTAAGGGGTTTGACTTCTCTTTTTTTAGACCATGGAAGACCTTTTCTAAAATTAGTGGGTTTTGGGAAGTTAAAAGAAGAATAGTTTTTTCTTTGTCTGTAAGTTTAGTAAAATTGGGATAAATTGTAGAAGTTTGAATAGTTAACTCATTTCGAGCGTTGCTATGAAAGGAACAATTTGAGATAAAGTGTATTTTGTCTTCCAGTCAGCCTTTGCATTACAATATTTACAAATTCTTTCACATACAGGTAGCCTTCTATACCGTCCTCTTTTCTATCTCCAGAGGATGGGCGCTAACTCATTAAAATAGCCTCACTTTTTTATAGCCCAACGAAAGCGGTCTGAAGTTGTGAACCATACCGTCTGTTCTGTCAAGTCACCACGGTCGGCGCTGTCTCCATATCACAAAGGCCAAGCGGACCTAATCCGGAATGTTATCTGTCCTCAGAATCTTCGCCAGGACTCACGAGATGCCCCCCTTTACGGCTATTATCTGTCGGGGAATCTTCTTCAACATGCACGCCATCTTTCATTTGCTTCGGTGATATCGCTCAGCAAAAAACGGCTGCAATCTCAACTTTTACCGAGGAGCATTTCGTTATTTCGCTTTTAGATGTTCGTAATAAACCGTTTGCTGTTGCTAGAATCTAGCTATTTTAGTAGGAGATTTTTCTGTAGTTTTGGCGGCTCTCTAAGTCAAAAAGGTTGACCTTTTCCAGTATTGTCCCCATTAAATCTCCTGTCAAGTGATTAACAGTGAACCTCGTGCGGCAATGTTTGACCGTACCATAGGTTACAGCCATTGCCCCCTCTTCATAGACAAGGACTAGCAGTTGACCAATATATCCTCCTTAATGGGTTAGAATAAGTAGAAGTTCACTCAAAAGTCAAGGCCTCTCTGGCTTTGTCTTCACTATAATGTCTAGACAAAATCGCTGTCCTTAATTTCATTTTAGGTCCTGTTGTATTATATCTTCTAGATGTAATGACTTTTCAATGGCCAGCTGCAGGATCCAATTTTGGAGTCTCTCCTCGAGCATCGGACATTTGAGTCGTATCATCACTTGCCTCCCATGTCCAATACTAGTACAATAGTCTCTACCAACCCTTCCCCGCGACTCCCTTGGCCAATTTTACTGTTCTTTTTGCCGAATTCTACGATCCGTATTCCCGAAGGAAGGCCTGGTGGAGGCTACTAGTCATTTTTTTTTGCGGAAGATGTAGGACTCGGGAGCTAGACTAGGAGGCTACTAGCCTGGGTACCAGACCCACAGCACACTGGACACAAAGTCTCTCACACTCATACTCATAGAGTCATACTTTGTGTCCAGTGTGCTATGGGTCTGGCACCCAGGCTAGGAGGCTACCCAATAATGAGGGTCTGCATGGGGGGGTCCTGGCAACGGTTAACGGTAAATTCAGCAGGGCCGATAACGCTTAACGGTAAATTCAGGACGGTCGGCAACGCTTAACGGTAAATTGACAGGCTTTTTTCGAGCTGCACTGGATTTGGTATCTCGCTTTGTGAGAAAAGGTGATCACTGACAAAATTACGTATACCTTACATGTAATGAAGCACGCATTAAAGGTATGTGTTCTCTGTGTTTCCCGCCTGCCCTGGTCCCCGAGTGCGCCCACAAATAAAGGGGAGTTCGAGTCGATGTCGGCCAGCTTGCATTTTTTCAGTCTGCCCAGTTTTACCGATGGATTTTGAGAGGGGAGCGCCGAAGGCGCTCATAATCTAGGGGGGTCCGGGGGATGCTCCCCCGGGAAATTCAGGATTTTCAAGCCTTCAAAA
>NW_017804476.1:290060-332637 GCF_001625305.1 Branchiostoma belcheri
TTCAAGCCTTCAAAAACGCAATTTCCCGCATTTTGAGAGGCAAATCATGGTGTTGAGAGTGTTTGTCGGTCCTTCTGATGTTTTCATATTTTACTCAAGATTTTGTTAATTTTGCCTGTCAAGGTTGACGGATTCGTTAAAAAAAATTCTGCAACTCTCCGCAAACTTCCGGAAATTGACGGGAAAGCTGGTTCTGGCTAGAGCCGAAGGGGACCGAGCGCAGAAGCGCGAGTCGAGCGCCAAAGGCGCGAGCAATGTAGGGGGGTCCGGGGGCATTCTTCCCCGGGAAATTTTGTATTTTTAAACCTTCAATGATGCATTTTCCTGCACTTTGAAAGGCAAAATTAGGCGTAACGAAGAATTATTCATTAACGCTTAACGCTGAATTTAGGATGACAAATAACGTTTTACGTTGAATTAAAACGACCAATAACGCTTCACGAGGAATATACTGATAACGCTTAACGTTGAATTAGAGCGGGCCGGCAACGATTAACGGTAAATTAAAATAGCCTATAACGGTTAACGAAAAAGGGCATGCAGACCCTCAATAATGAATGAAGACCTTTATTGTACGCAAATACCCACTGGGTTCAGTACAGGTCACAGGAAAGGCGTCACAGTTTGCAATGAATATATACAATGTACAAGCTAGCGCTAATTCTATGTACTACTGTATAGACATATACTATTGTCTAATAATTACGATAATTTGGCTTCTTCTCGCTTCTTAGTAACGATGTAGATATAAGTACAGATGTGTTTTCATCATGAATCGAAGGTTTGTCTAAAGCCATTAGAAATATGAACTTATAAGATGTATGAAATGGGGAAACATACATTGCAATAGTTTATAAAGCTCAGCTCTCTCTTCGTTGTATAAACTACATTCTAATAATTTCCTTGTTTTCTTATGCTACGGTTTTTTCCTTGCGTTAATATTGGTTTCTTATGTTGTTCTTACCATATCAACTTATGATTTGACTAATGGAAATGTATTTTTTGTTGAATACGATATGTTTTTGATTGTCTTACTTTATTGTTTAGATATTTAGTTTGCCGTGTTAACTTCATATTATCTTGTTTGAGTTAATTTTCTCTTGTTTGTCCCTTAAGACATGCATGTTAATTGTTAACGTAAATAATGTTGTAAATATGAGATCATCAACAGGATTTGGGAGAGCCCACTAGATAAACCTCCTGGTTTCTTGGGCTCTCCTGCATGTATTTGATTGTACATAATTTCTTTTTATACCATTACTTTTTTTTATGTGCGAAAGGACAATAAACAATAAACAAACAAACAATAATACAAAGTGTTCCTCATCCTCTATCCTAATAGATTACAATACCTACGTACCTCCCCGCCCTGCACCACCTCTTCCAGGCGGCAGGACTTCACCCCCACCTGCGCGGTACCTAAAAAAGGACGGGGCATGAAATGTTCCTGCTGACTCCTGGCGCCATGCCGTCTGTCTCCACACGGGTAATACGACATTGATGTGGTGTCACACCAAGACAGGGTGTCTGAATATTCTGAGATGGCAATTACATGTACTTGGCAGCATTTCTAATATCCCATGTACAAACATCAGGCAAATGTTGTTGTAAATGACTATGAAATGATGATAATAATGACAATATATTGTCACTCACATCACTCAAGAAATGGCGACTAAACAACAACAATTCTATTTATTTATTTCGCACAAAAACACAAGATACAAGGTGAAGTAAATTAAATTAAAAACACTACAGGAGAAGATGAAGCTTGTACAAGCCCTTCTCCTTAAACATAACAAACCAATCACACTTAAACTGATTAACTGAAATACTTAAAGGAAAATCAAGGCAAATGAGGAGAAAATATCAACAACTAGAGGGTTGTCATCATGATGATACTGTTATTTCTAAGATCTGTCTTTGCTTCATTGTTACATATTGGATCGTTTTCAAAATTACTTTAATATGTTCCTTTGTGTGAGACTCCCACGGTAAAGATATACCATTTGGGAAGCGTCTTTCAACAACTTACGATTCGGTCCAGCTATCTGGCGTATCTGGATGATAGCTGGGAAAAGATCTGTTCCGACACATGGAACGGAACTGATTATGAAAGCAAAGAGACCTGTTGGATTCCCAGCATGGTTGAACTAACAGAAGAACTCTTCCTGCCTACCTGCCTAAGTGCCCAGGCCAGGTACTAGCCCCTTGCTCCCCTCCGTCAGGTTCCTCCAACCAGTTCTATCAAGAGCGATAGCCTCAGCTACACTTAGAGTAATCCCTGTGTCACTCTGGATCTGATCTTTCCATCTCTTCACACTTCTGCTATTAGAGGGTCATTTGGGAATAGAGCTTTTTGTAGGGAGGAGCCAGTCTAGGAGGAAGGAAGCAGTGACTGATGTAGCCTAGGCCTGGATGCCAGACCCATGCCAAAGCACACTGGACACAAAATATCTCAGTGTGCAAGGTTTTTCTGCGTCTATATCTTTTTATTTCTATTCCAACATTTATACAAGGCATGGCGACTGCACACTCAAGTTTTTTCAACGTATTCTATACCGCCTACAACGCATACAAACGCATGAACGGACAACAGACATACTCATTTGCACCTGAGTAAAGACTAAATTTGAGGAAATTCGTGCCTTTCCTAAGATCGGTGTCGTGGCAGGATTCGAACTCGGGACCTCTTGTTTCCGAGGCGAACGCTCTGTCGTTACGCCACACGACCCGACAATACCTGTGACGTTTTTCTTGTTCTCATAACAACCATATAAAGCTGATTTTTTTTCCAGACCTTGCAAAGTTACGAAACATCTCTGTCGTACTCTATACTGCTTGAAAGTTTCTTTGTGGTCGTGGCTTTGGCACTTTTTAATACTAGCCTCAGTAGTAGGCTTATAGAACTGGGGGTTTGGTGGTCTTCGGCTATTTTTTTTTACGGGGGTAATCCAACCAGGCCAACTATGTTGTCTATATGCAATCACTGAAAATAGCACATATAAGCTAGCCTCTACCAGGCACCGCAGATCGCTGGAAAAATAGTAGAAATTGGCCGAAATAAAGGGATATACCAGAGAAGATCCAGGGCCGTGGGTCGCAAATTGGAGCTTCTATGACCCTGGATCTTCTCTGGTATACTATCCCTTTATTTCGGCCAATTTCTACTATTTTTCCAGCGATCCGCGGTGCCTGGTAGAGGCTACATATAAGCTCCCAAAGACCATGAAGACCCCCCAAACCCCCCAGTTTTTGGCATGCTATGGAGGCTAGCACTTTCCGCCCCTCCTAGCCCCAGCCGTCTGTCTGCAATGTTCAGCGTGCTTACTACGCCATGTTGTGCTAAATACAAAACATGTCTTGCACTGTTTTCACGGAAAAAAAATACGATTCCTATTTCTGAGCAGGTTTGTGGGTCAAGTCCGCCCGTGTTGGGCGTGTGGACAAATCCAAAACACGCCGGTAGAAAATACAAACCATCCCCCTCTCTTCAAATGTGGTCCGCATATTCTCGAACAAATATGGGAATTTGTACCTGTAATAGTTTGCAGATAGTATGTAATGGAACCAAGCCTTCTCTCCCACACCGCGTCTGGCAGACGGTTTTCGCCGTGGAATCACTTCCACAAGGTGCGGTACGACTTCCAGACGAACGCGGGCGAAACAGGTGGCAATGCCAACCCCCTGTGCGTATCGACACGCTGACGAATGAGTGGCTATCCTTACTGTAAAGGAAGAGAGCGACACACAGCTCTGTATGTGTACACGTTGATTTAAATCTAACTATAGCTATTTAAAAAAATACTAAAATAATTTGAAGAACCCACAAATTATAGAAGTGGGTAAATTCGTCTCCCACTGTCTCAAAAGAAGAAGTCAAACCCAACAAAACTAGTACCACGTATGTAGTATAATGTTAGACGTAATCTCTTTATATAATATGTCATTATTTTTGTCTTTTTCATACATGTTGTTTGTATCTTCAATTAGCCCTCGAGCATGTATTTGCAATAAATTTCATTTAAATCATAGGGCGGAAATACGGACATTTTGAACCAGATATGTGACGTTTTTAATAGTTGATTGTCATGATGAGTACGACTGTACGAGTATAAAATAAACACCGAATACGCCGTGATCAAAATGGAAAATACACATTCCCTTTTAATTTCAAGTTCTTATATATGGTCGTTCTGGTGTGGTCTGTATACTAGTGTTCCCGGATTCCGGAAAATGCGGCCCACTATTTCAGATATTTCTAACACGTCACCATTGGGACCAGGCTGGATTATCTGAAGCACGTCTAACCTGTTCACTTGGGAACACAACTTCACCGTCCAAATTCCTTGTTCGAAATCTTTTTACAGTGACAGTTTCCCCGTACGGCCAAGCTTTGGAATTAATTCCCTCCCTGACAAGTGTTTCCCACCAACCTACAATCTACAGGCTTTCAAATCAAACGTTCACCGCCATAGCAATGTTTCTCTCATATTTCTAGTTCAATGCCGAGAAGTGGTCGTATAGGCCTTGCATTGGACAAAAAAACCCTGTTCCGACGTATTCCTATAAAAATGTCTAACCCTGCGATTCAAGACACCGTGAACTCAAGAAGGGACACCTGATGTGAAAGTGACAAGTTGCCCGAAGACACACATACCAGTCTTTAGGGCAGAAGCGTTCCTTCCCTCAGGACACAAAGTATAATCAACTCAAGACGGGACCTGTCCTGATCTGTGATCGTACGAGAAACCAGTTATGGTTTCAATTACCACAGACTGGGATATCTCACATACCTCTGGTCCTATCATGTCTGGAGAAAATCTTCTTTATCATTATGTTTTTCCAATATTTCTCTTCCTATTAAATGTCTTGATCATCAAGACAATTTTCCCCACGTATGTGATCTCTAGTTATAGTATTATCTTCTTCTGTCTCTTCGATTTCATAACTTTAAATTCTGAAAGATAGGGAAGGGTATTGGGGGGGGGTGTTCAGTCGCTTGGTTGTTTTGCCTAGAATGCTTATTGGTTATTTTCCGTTCTCCAACATGGAGAAAATGTTATTGTTAGAACAGCAGGTTACGTTGATAACGGTAAAAGCGAAAAATTAGCTTTTTTCCGTCTTTTTCCGACTCCGAATGACTTCCAAGAAACAATATTGACAGAACAACGAATGACATTGAGTGTGAGTGGGGAGGGGGGGGCATTTGCACATTAAAATATAGTGATTGCTATTTCCATTGCTTTGGCAAATTGAAACCCCTCACCCATGAACATTGAAAAGAATAGTACTATCCAAGCAGAGGTTTGGGTTTTGGTTTATTTTTTTCACCCAGTGCAAGGAAGAAACTCCTATAAAAAATGGGTTTTGGTTTATTTTTTTCACCCAGTGCAAGGAAGAAACTCCTATAAAAAAGCCTAAAAACACGCCAAAAATAACCCAAACCTCTGCTTGGAGAGTAAAAGAGGAGTGCTCTTCGTTTACAACTATTTTGAATCTTGGAGCCGACAACAACGGCACAACCACTTGTTAGGGCGCCGCCGGTAGCATGTTTATATCGTGTTACCGAGAGGCACGCGAACATGCCCGGGGCGGGCGGTGTGTACACGGCACTGACCCCGCCTGGCCCCTGGGACAGCCCCGGCAAAATCACTTCAAGATGGGCCGCACAAAACCGCGGCAATGAACTGGTAAAGAGACGGGTCTGCTTTTAGTCTTTCTATCACGAGTTTCAACTGAACATTTTAAAAGGCATTCAATGTGATTTCAGAACAGTAAAATTGGAAATATTCTGAATAAGACAGTCTTTGTGATGCTGACACATGCTACTTAACATTAGCACATTTCAATCCACATTTCATACTTTAGGTAACTGCAGAAACAAGCCCCAAGATGAGTCCTGTATTTCATGGGTGGTACTCTAAAAATCAGCCCAGGGCCCTTCCAGTAACATTTTCCGTCAGAATTTTGGGTATTTTTGCTCCATGAGGGTCAATATACATTGGAATAGTGTGGTTTCAACTCGAGCGCCGTAGGAGCGAGGTTCCTAGGGGGGTCCAGGGGCATGCTCCCCTGAAAAATTTTGAAAAATGAACCTTCTAAAATGGCATTTCGTGCATTTTTGAGAGGATTTCCAAGAGAAAATCAGAGATAAATTTGTATTCAATGACAAAGAGAGCAGTTTTTCTACGATTCCAGTCCATCTTTTCAAGAAAAAACTTGGACCTTTACATAAAATGTGGACCAAAAAGTGGACCTTAACATAAAATGTGGACCAAAAAGTGGACCTTTACATAAAAAGTGGACCAAAAAGTGGACCTTTGAGCCTTGTGGGGCCCACAAGGTTATGATATTGGCTTTGAAAAATTAGGTTTCCAAGCCCTAAAAACTGCTCTGGATGCCTTTAACATTTTAATTCGCCGCAAGAATTGACGGACAACTTAGCACCCCCGTCTCATGTGAACGAAGACATAATTTGCTTCCTTTCTCACTGATGGCATTTTGAAGTCTATTGACCATTATTACAAATGACATAACCGTTTGCGTTTTGAAAAATTTTAATTAGGAAAGACACTAGGAATTCGGAGAATCCATTTATATATTTCAAGCGTTTTCTAAATGATCAGAAACGTTTGCAAGTATTTTGAAGTCTGTTGATCATTACTACCACATGATGACATAATCGTTTGCGTTATGAAAAATTTTAATTCGGAAAGCCACCAGGAATTCGGAGAATCCATTTTATTTATTTCAAGTGTTTTCTAAATGCTCAGAAACGTTTGCAAGTATTTTGAAGTCTGTTGATCATTACTACTAATGACATAACCGTTTGTGTTATGAAAAATTTTAATTTGGAAAGACACCAGGAATTCGGAGAATCCATTTATATATTTCAAGTGTTTTCTAAATGCTCAGAAACGTTTGACAAGTCAATTGGAAGAGCATGCCTTCTTTTGCCTTTTATTTTTGCCGCAAATTTTATTTTTTTTGTAATTTATTGAAACAAATAAAAAGACATGGTACAAGACACAGAGGTGGAAACTCTAGCCGAAGCTAATATTAATCACACCCCTGACATAGAATACAAAATACAGGTATGACAATGACAAAACAACAAATGAGCGTTCGTATATACAAGAGTAACGGCAATATAAATCATTAGGCAACTGTAAATCGTTGGGTATTAGGTATAAAGGTTTGAGTAAGAATCAGAATTTTTTTGTTGACTTCAAGACGTAAAAGGGGCGAACCCCTCAGTAAAATATTTCATTTGATTGAAAAAATTGATTTCAAAAGTATTTCCTTCTTATTATGGCCGCTTGAAATTTGGCAAGTGCCGCTTCAAATTTGGCAAGTTGTTAATTGTCGATACCCACCACATCCATTGTTGATGTCTGTCGCATGTTCGTATTCTGGAATTTTGAATAAGAGACGGTTGACGGCATGGCCAATCATTCGTATTCTGGAATTAAATTTTGAATAAAAGACGGTTGACGGCATGGCCAATCGTTCGTACTCTGGAATTTTGAATAAAAGACCGTTGACGGCATGGCCAATCAAAGCTCACCGACCTGGTATTTCCTGTACGTAGTTTTCCCCACAAGTTCGTCCTATGATATATCGTGTGGCCAGCGTACTTGCGTGAGAAAGTCTAGAGCCCCGAATCGAGTCATTATTAGGGGATATAAATTTGCCCAGTGTTAAAACAGACTGTTAAGTGGTTCCCGGACCGACCTATTGAAAACCTTTTAATATCAAATTCACCTGCCGCAAGTATTTGTACTTCTCTTACTACAGTAGTCCACATCCAATGCAGTTTTTAGGGCTTGGAAACCAGATATTTCAAAGTTAATATTTTAGATAAGTGAATATTCTAGTCACTTATCTACAATGTAAATACTGAGTTGAAACCACACTATCCCAATGTATATTGACCCTCTCATGGAGCAAAAATACCCAAAATTCTGACGGAAAATGGTTACTGGAAGGGCCCTGGACTGATTTTTAGGGTACCACCCAGAAAATACAAGGACTCATCTTGGGGCTTGTTTCTGCAGTTTTTAAATACCCAAAGTATGAAATACTGGTGGAAATGTATAATCGGTGAAGCAGTATGTGTCAATATCATAAAGATTGCAGAATATTTCCAGTTTTGCTGCCCTGAAATCGCATTGGATGTCTTTAATAACTTCCTACATATACATGTAATAGAATCCACAGCGCATATCAACGTTAGATGGTTCCTATACTGTAAGCTGGCAGTGTTCAAAGTTTAGTAAAGAATTGAAGGGAAAAAAAAGGAAGTTTCTGCGTAGTTTTCTGGTGACTGACAATTGCTTCAAGATGTGCGTGGGAGAGGCGGAGGATCAACCGGGGAGAGGTCACTGACCTAGCGACCCCTGACCCCGGCGCACGAACCGTGGCTGTTCCGGCCAAGTAGCGTAATTGAGGTAGGAGGCTATTGACGAAGCCTTTGCCCCAAGATGACACAAGGACCTACGCGAACAACCAAATAACGTGCGTTTAAACTTGACATGGGCTTCCTTCACAGTTCACACTATTGGAGCACGGAGAGGTAGGCTTAGGCCATAGATACACAATCAGCTGGAAGATTTTAAGTCTCCAAACTTTTATAGCTCCACCGAAATTGGGACCTACACGAACAACCAACGTGCGTTTAAACTTGACATGGGCTTCCTTCACAGTTCACACTAGCGGAGAGTGGGCTCAAGCCATATACAATCAGATGGAAGATTTTAAGTCTCCAAACTTTAGCTCCACTGAAATAGGGACCTACGCGAACAACCAACGTACGTTTAAACTTGACATGGTCTTCCCTCACAGTTCACACTCACTGCACGAAATCCTATATTCAAGTACATCTTAAAGCCAGCGTAAAGGCTCTGAAGTGAAGAAACGGGATCTTTAAGCACGCTATAAGGTGTGCGGAAAGGATGGATTCTATGCAGTGACTATTGGAGCGCGGAGAGTAGGCTAGCGCTCAAGCCTCTATTTCAAAGCTCCAAACTTGGCTCCACTGAAAAGCTGCCATTTCAAGTCTCTTTAGCTCCACTGAAATGCTGACATAGGGAGCTCCGAGGACAACCAACGTACGTTTAAACTTGACATAGGTTTTCCTCACAGTTCACAGCGCGGAGAGGTAGGCTCAAGCCATATAACAGCTGAAAGACGTTCCCGACGTTATTACAAATCTCCAAACTTTTAGTTCCACTGAAAAGCTGCCATTACACTGTAGTTAATTAAAGATAAGACTGATACTAAGCTAATACTGCTAGATAAAGCTACTAGAAGTAACTGAAAAAGCTACAGTACAGCAATTTGCGAGATAAAGCTACTGAAAGTAACTGAAAAAGCTACAATGCAGTTTTCTAAATACTGACACCAAAGTGTAGGCGAAGTGAAGCCAACCCCGTAAAAAAACGGCGTGTGCTAATGAACCTAGGCGAGTGGACAGTACTTTCAGTACCGTAGAGATACCCTACTACAGCTTCGGTCCCAATTGCGCCGGTGCCCGTCGGGGATGTAGCCCGGCCGGCCCCGGTCGGGCTCAGGAGTCGGGCGAGCATCGGTTGTCATGGTCACAATTAAAAGTTTCCTTCAGTAGCATTTTGTTAAAAATTTTGTCACCCTCTTTGGTCGGTCTCCGGCAGGCACCCGGCAGGTACCCGGCAGATTCTCTGACGATGTCTTGTACCGACCTATACGTAATGCAGAATTCACGCTTTTGTTGTGATCATTTGATCTATGACGTCACACTTTTTACCCGGGGTACGAAGTATACACCTTTATTCTGTTTCCTCATCTGGTCTGTGACGTAACAAATGTGTCCCGGTGGACTGCCGGCAACCGGAGGGGTACCTGTCGGTGTTCTCACGACTCGGTCACGGCGTCTTTTTGTCAGTGGGACCCGGGTAGAATTTAAGTCAGAATTAAATTCTTCTCGGGTCCCCTCCGGGCCGAAAAATAGCCCGGTAGCCGCAGGGTGTCCTAGCCTGGGTACCATCCTACTCACACTCGCTTCCCTAAGAAGTGAAGCGAGTATGGGAGCCCCGGTATACAAGTAGGATGGTACCCAGGCTAAGGGTGTCCCGCGGGGCCACGTAGGGGTCACGCCCGAAAGTGCCATGAAACAGCCCGGGAATTACCCGGTAGGGCCCCCTTTTTCAATTGGGACCGAAGCATACGATGGCCTGGCTACCAGGCTACCTCTCATTGCAACACAGTCCACGCGTTCAATCGATAAGTCAACAAATATTTGCGTGTTGTGGTATAAACAAGGAATCTCCAATTATGGTGTTTTGCCAACAGATACAAATTCCAGCATGTTGCTTATATTACGGTCGAACGAACCTGTTTATAGCAATTCAACCAGACGACTACCATGAAAGCAGAGAATACATTAGGCCACACTAAGTAATTTTTATGGATGACGTCCGCGCGCGCGCATTAATTTTTGGCCGGTCCCCAGAAAAAAAAAACCCAAGAAATTCCGCTTCCTGTAACTATGACCAAAGAGTCACGACAGTGGGATAAGGGAAGATGTGATGAAAGGAAAGAGACAGGACAGGACGACAACTGCTGTTCCACTGATTTATTGCTGTTTTCATGACGAATAAAAGACTTGTTGGTTGTTATACTGTTTCAATTTGTGTCCCAACATTTGTCGTCCCTTAGTATATTTCAAATCTAGACATCTTGTTTTTTAGGGCCCTTCCGAAGTTTTTTTTCGCTCTCTCGCATTACATTTAGGGTCTCCAGAGGACGTCATCCATAAAAATTACTTGTTGTGGCCTTACCACACCAAAGCCACCATCCTGAAGGCCAAAGACAATATCAAACTTGGACAAACCTGTAGCTGTGTGTAACATTGTATTTGGTCCAGGGGATTTGTTGAAAGTCTGATTCTCAGTACAAGGTTGTGACTTCAGCTGCGGAGGGATTTGGCACGAAACCAGTTGTCACCATGGCAACGAAAGACGTACGTACGCACCACACCCCCTGTGGCCTTCCGCGACTTGACCCCGACTCTAGAAATCTCATTTCCTCCAAGAGGGGGGTGCTAATATCAACGGGAAATCATCTCAATGAGAGTTAGAGGGCAATCCGACTACAGGGAACGAGCTAGACTCGACTGACAAAAACAAATGAGTGAAAAATATGTCTAAAGCTCACTTCATCTAGCCTGGTTACCAAACCTATTTCAGCTACCGAGTCTCTTTCGTTCTCTCCGAAAATAGAAAGAGACTTGGCTATCTTGGCAGCTAAAAATATGTTCGACACTATAGCTCATGATCAGCTGGGCTACAATATGCAAGATGAACATGAAAGAAAATATCGTCTATCACTATACTATCAGATCTAGACATTGGACTTGTACTTGGATGATGATACTAAATTTCAATTTTCGTGAAGGTATAATTTTCAAAGGCAGACCGATGCCCAACAGGAACTGAATTGGTCCTGGCATAATTATGTTTACCGAAGGAAAACATATTGTTTTTGCTCTGTTTCCTCTTCTTCTCCAAACCAATAAGGTCACTGACCTGAACGAGAACTCTGTCACCATGGTAACTAGTGTTGGGTTACATCATGTTGCAATTTTATAGCAGGAGGGATTTAAAACTTGGCGGAGGATCGGCGGGACTCTTTTCTTATTTCTTATTTTATTTCTTTATTACAATTAAAAATACAACACTGACCATTACAGAACATTTACATGTGATGCAGTGACGAATTAGTATCTAGAATTATATACAAAGTTAGATCAGTTGTCCGAATCTCTGTACATGAATATAATTTCCTTGCGTGATCGCGTCAAATACATATGTCGCTGGAGATCAGTTCTCAAATTGTTTTCAAGGCCTGGCAACAGGTTTTTTGTTAGTTTTGTAACTTCAAGGCGCGTGACCTGCACGCTTCGCTTGAGAATTGAAAACTTGGCGGGGCTCTTTTTTTATTTCTTATTTTATTTCTTTATTACAATGAAAAATACAACACTGACAATTACGGAACTTTTACATGTGATACAGTGACGAATTAGTATCTAAAATTATGTACAAAGTTAGATCGGAATCGTTGTACATGAATTTTCCTTGCGTGATCGCGCCAAATACATATGTCGCTGGAGATCAGTTCTCAAATTGTTTTCAAGGCCTGGCAACAGGTTTTTTTGTTAGTTTAACTTCAAGGCGCGTGACCTGCACGCTTCGCTTGAGAATTGAAAACTTGGCGGAGGATCGGCGGAGCTCTTTTTTTTATTTTTTATTTTATTTCTTAATTACAATTAAAAATACAACACTGACAATTACAGAGAATTTACATGTGATACAGTGACGAATTAGTATGTAAAATTATGTACAAAGTTAGATCAGTTGTCGGGATCGTTGTACATGAATTTTCCTTGCGTGATCGCGAAAAATACATATGTCGCTGGAGATCAGTTCTCAAATTGTTTTCAAGGCCTGGCAACAGATTTTTTTGTTAGTTTAACTTCAAGGCGCGCGACCTGCACGCTTCGCTGGAGAATTGAAAACTTGGCGGAGGATCGGCGGAACTCTTTAGGCCCCCACCTCGGGCGACCCTGCACGTTTTAGTAGAGGCGGTCGCTCGGGTTTCAATGCTGGAGCCGCGTGAGTTTCGATGACAAAAGGTTGTGTGGGACGATTGGAACAAGTAGTCAGTAATATCGCTTAATAAGACTGTCGCCAAGGTGGGTGGCCGAGAAGATGGGACTTGTATCGGGAACTTTTGTAGGGTTATTTTTGCACGATTCGTGGATGTTGGGACGTTTTAAAGGAATGCAATGCGATTTCAGGGCAGTTGAAAATTATAATTATTCTGAATAGGGCAATCTTTGTGATATTGACACATACTGCTTCACATTAGCACATTTGAATCAGCATTTCGTACTGCGAAATGTGCAGAAACAAGCCCCAAGATGAATCCTTTATTTTCTGGGTGGTACCCTAAAAATCAGCCCAGGGTCATTCTATTCCAGTAACCATTTTCCAGTAACCAATTTTGGGTATTTTTCCTCCATGAGGGTCAATATACACTGGGATAGTGTGGTTTTAACTCACAAGTACGTCGATAAATGACTAGAATATTGACTTTGAAAAATCGAGTTTCAAAGCCCTAAAAACTGCACTGAATGCCTTTAAAGTGCAAGCGCAGCTATCTGGAAAGACTAGGGCAAGAATTATACTTCTCCAAATAGGATCTTCTCGGGCTATGGTCCTCAACGACTCATCTTAAAACTTTCAGGCGTTGCGATGCTCCTATATTTGAGACAGATTTCAAGTTCTGTAAGTTGTGATGGGGGATGAGAGCAGCTGGCTCAATTCAAATATAAGATCGACTACAATGCACGAAAGTATTATATTATTGTCTCAGATATTTTAGTGTCATCGTAAGAGAGCAATGGTAATACATTTTATTACTTTTCCTTGTAAACATTGGCGCACAAATAGACAAATTTATATACAGTATGTTGTTCTAGTCTCCAACAGGTTTTGCAGGCTGAATAAATAGTAGAAATCGGCCTAAAAAGAATGTAGCACAGGCAAACTGGACCCTCTATGGCCGGCCAAATCCCATGGCTAGCTACATTCTTTGTAGGCCAATATCTACTGTTTGTTCAGCCTGCAAAAGAGTCTATGTTGTTCCATTTGGCCGACCACCGCTAGCCTGGCTACCAGACCTATCATAGCTCCCAAGTCCTACATCCTTGTGAGAGTATGTGTGTAGGACTCGGGAGCTATGATAGGTCTGGTAACCAGGCTAGACCACCGACACCTGTTCTGGCCCGTGCCGGGGTTATGCTATCGGCGCGGCGGGCTCAGGTTTCCCAGTTTGCCCTCGGCACGCGCCCGCCCGGCTTACAGCATCGCCGAGCAAAACGTTTGTGTTGTGTACACACAGAACCGCAGAGACCCCCGCCTAATCGAATCAAGATGAACGCCTGATGATCGGGGAAAGGGTGCTGGGGACAGGCAAGGTTTCTTGGCGGGGCAATCGAGATCTAAAGCCGAGAAACCTGGAAACAACTGCCCGCCGGTACGGGCTGGGCAGACAGGCGACGATTGCAGAATACCGTGGGGGTCGAAGTGGCACATGTCGCCTGGACAGGGATACAAACTTGAAAACTTAGATAGATTGAACTTGATAGAATAAGATTGAATATGGCAATACAGTAATACACATGGTTTTGTGACCAAGGTACAGGGTAGACCAAGGTACAGGGTAGGGTAGGGTAGGGTAGGGTAGGGTAGGGAAGGGAAGGGTAGGGTAGGGTAGGGTAGGGTAGGGTAGGGTAGGGTAGGGTAGGGTAGGGTAGGGTAGGCTAGGCTAGGCTAGGCTAGGGTTGGCTAGGCTAGGCTAGGCTATGCTAGGCTAGGCTAGGGTAGGGTGGATGCTAGCTCTAGCTCTAGCTCTGGCTCTAGAATGTTGAGGGAGGACGCTCCAGTCGGAAAGCACAACTTTTACAAGATTGTGGGTACAAGATGATGCGGAGTTTATGAGGAAAACATTGCAAGCAAGACTATAGCTAGACTCGCTGTTTTGGTCTATTCTAAACTTGTATCCAGGCAAGTCTTCGAGTCTTGCAAAGGCAAGGCACCAAGAGACAACGTCTAGCAGAAAAATAGACGTAAAGCAAGGACAACAATAACAACAGCAAGTATAAAGGAGGCAAGAATTTTGAGAAATGCTTTGTAGATATGCAATACTCTAATTTTTCTTCTCAGTTTTTGGTACAGACATGTACGGCGAAGTAAGAAACAGGGGACCAAAATATAAGCACGTGGACTTCTCTCTGACTCTTGACTGTAAAACACGTCTGTTATCTTACGCCACGCCTCAGGCACTTTACCGCACTCTGACAATATGCAATACTCTAATTTTTCTTTTCAGTTCTTGGTACAAACGAAGTAAGAAACAGGGGACCAAAATATAAGCACGTGGACTTCCCTGACTCTTGACTGTAAAACACGTCTGTTATCTTACGCCACACCTCAGGCACGTTACCGCACTCTGACCTCTGGCCCACAGGACCACAGATCTCCTTTCGCCCGAAGGCGCCGTGTGTCATCAGGGGTCAGTCGCTGTCACCTAGGGCGGCTCTTCAAAGGGAGGGGATACATAGCTGACATGGTCGATCTCTCCGTCACCCTTATTACCGCTACACACAGTCTGAGAAAGAGCGAGGATGCGAAAAAAAGTCACTGATCATGAGTCACGCTGCTAAATGTGAACGCCTACACTTCCGTCATTTTAGGAATATATGTGCGCCATATTACATCAAGTGTGCGTCATACACTCAACGCAATGCAGCTTGTATTCAATTGATGTCTCTGAGACGAAGTTCAAACGGTGTGTGGCAGAGTCATGACCAACTTTCACGAAAATGATAACATGGTGTTCAGAATATTGACTCTGAACTGATCCAAGTGTTAATCGACCAGCAACAAGAGAACACGTCTAGCGATATATTAGACGTAAACAAGGACAACAACAACAACAACAAATACTAAAACTCGCATTTAAATGCTGTCTCTGGGACGAAGTGGCACGTGATCCACTTTCACGAAAATGATAACATGGTGTTCAGAACTATTTTAGCTACTGTGTCAGCTTTTTAGCTTTTCAGTGGAGCTCTTTCTTAGGTTTGGATACCTGGCAACCCTGCCTGGCAACGTAAATACGACAGGATACTAGCATGGAGGTAAAATGATGATACAGTGAACACATTTTTTTATTGAGCAACGTAGAAACTTTAATACAAAGACACAGTGGTGGGCAATTCTAGCAGGTTGCTAATCTTAGCGTTAGCTCCACTGAGAAAGGAAGGCACATACAATGGTACATATTTATATTGCCATGCTTGGAATTATCACATATGATCTGTTACGGGGTGACATACGAGTGACTGCTTCGACTGTACCAATTGGTTGAAAATGGAGTGAATTGAGAAACTGATGATCATTTAAAAGGGTAGGTAGTTGGCTCCCTGCCAGTTAACGTGTGTCTCTGCTACCCGCTGGGGACTCAGATGCTGCAGCCAAGGCGGGCCATCAAAGAATTCCAAAATCAGTCCAAATTATCAATTAACACGAGATTCTCCGGGAGAAAGTCTCCGTGAACCCACAGGAATTTCCCCGGCCGAGATTCCACGGGTTTCGGGTGTGCCGTGTGTCTGTGTTCCCGTCCCTGTCTACCCGGGCTGTCACCTGTTCCTGCCCCGTCAACAAAAGTCGCCACCTCTCAGTATTCCTCTCAGAAATATACACAAAGTCTTCAGTAAAATATTGTATCCATTTCTTTACAATTTTTTTTCACTGATATAAGGAGAATTTTTCACTGATATAAGGAGCATGTCTTTGTCTCCTGCTTGGATATGAGAGATGTAATATGATGTAGAAGTACCATTTGTAGATTTTTTTTAGATACGATGGTAGTTTATTGACAAGACCTGACGACAATTTGACAGAGCGCGTCGCTTCCATCAACGACTCCTGTCGTCTTCATTTTTATCTAGCAAAGACGTTATGGACCATGGCATTTGATCAGAAATCAAGCAAAGAGAATGATACGAACGACACTTTCGTGCAGTTGGCTATGTTCCTTTTGGATGTAATAATATTGGACGTAAACGTGCGCACCACTTTATTGTGATACCGAAAGTTCCTGGGGAGGGGACGTGTCAAAATGAACAGTGTCATTGGAAGTTCATGTTGTATTGAACTTTGCCGTTATGTTCACAATCTCGTGGGCTCTCAATTACTACCGTAAAAGTAAACTTCGCGCAGCGGGGATCATGTTATGTGATACAGTATATCCACTTACAAGGACCCCAAGCCGGTGGATTCTAGGAAAGCTTCAAAACATGATGATGAGTTCGTTTGTTCGTCTGTTACTGCCGTGGCTCATCTTCGAAGTCACGCAGGTATCAATCATCTTGACCATCAGTTGTCAAGGCAACGTCTGAGTGGTGATTGATGAGGAAAGGTCCAGACGAGATGGCGCCCGAGCGCCGCGTGAGCCCGGCTCTTCAGTAAATCAATTTAGCAGAGACGCGCTCTGTCCCCGCAGGTCGGGACCACAGAACCAGGTCACTGCTACCTCCACCCCCGGGAGCCAGACTAGCACCGGGCCGTTAGCCGTTTTCCCTCGGCAGACAAGAGCCCTTCGCCCGCCTATCTAAATTACCGCTACGGGGGAGTTGAGCCCGGGGAGTTTGGCCGTCATATTAGGGAGTACCACGTTTGATGGAAGATGTCAGCAAATGAAAGAAAATGGCAATTCTACGTTAATTTTTCTCCATTGCAGCATTCTTGAGAGAGAGCATTCTTGGCTGGACTTTGGTGCCTTATTATGTTCTGCCAAGAAGAGGTAACATCGTACATGTTATTTGCAGTAGTTTGCTGTTGCCGTTTCCAAAATCTTCCAACATCTTCCAAGTGTATTTCTGGTAGATTTCACCTGACATCAAGAACAACATTTACCTATTACTGTTCTCACAAGTTCTCTCGCAAGCGCTACCTGGACGCAATGGGCATTGGCATTCTAGTACTTTTTCGATTGCCATAAATGAAACTGCTTTCTGTGATGTAAAAAATTAAATGGGCATGGCTAGCATCTAAACACAGACAACAGCTGAATTTAGATGAATATCGTTTTTTTAGCTGTCGTTCTTTCAGGAGGGACGATAATAATTATAATAATAATAATTGTGTGTGACTTTATAGAAAAGTTTATTGCAAATTCGTGCCCGGAGGCTAATTGCAAATTACAAAACATAAAATAAAGTAATGAAATAGAGTATAAAATAACTAAAGTCTACATGATAAAGGTAGCTGTCTAGAACTATAACTATGTCTAAAACTATGTCTGAAGGGTTTGACTTCTCTTCTGTAAACCATGGAAGACGTAATGTCCCACCTTTTCCAAAATTTGTGGGTTTTGGGAAGTTATAAGAAGAATAGTTTTTTCTTGGTCTGTATTTAGAGAAATTGGGATAAATTGTAGAAGTTTGAATAGTCAATTCATTTCGAGCGTTGTTAATAATAATAATATTAATAATGATAATAGTTTCATCCACAGTTGCCGCTAGAATAAAAAACTGTATGCGGTAGACTATCAAGCGAGTTTTTATAGATGTATCTCCTTCGACCTTCGCGGCCCGTTGGCCTGCCCTGGACCCACAGAACCAGCGGTACAAGGTACAAGAACAAGCCCCTCCCCCACACCTCGGCAGAAAACTGCAGGAATTCGGGGTTTTACGGGGAGGCGGGGCGAGGCCGCGGGGAGCTTGGCGCCAAAAGTCAACATGGGTCCATAACAATTTCCACGCTCCACTTCACACAGACCGTAGATCTGAAAACATTCGCCAGGGGCTTTTTCAGGTGTATACGGTGCAATTTTACGGAATACAGTGCAATTTTACGGAATACAGTGCAATTTTACTAGTATACAGTGCAATTTTACGGAATACAGTGCAATTTTACTAGTATACAGTGCAATTTTACGGAATACAGTGCAATTTTACTAGTATACAGTGCAACTTTACGGAATACAGTGCAAGTTTACTAGTATACAGTGCAATATTACTAGTATACAGTGCAATTTTACGGAATACAGTGCAATTTTACTAGTATACAGTGCAATTTTACGGAATACAGTGCAAGTTTACTAGTATACAGTGCAATTTTACGGAATACAGTGCAATTTTACTAGTATACAGTGCAATTTTACGGAATACAGTGCAATCGTATTGGTATACAGTACAATTTTACTAGTAGAAGTGCACTGTATATTAATAAATTGTACTGTATACGAATAAGATTACACTGTATTCCGTAAAATTGCACTGTATACTAATATGATTGTACTGTATTTCGTAAAATTACTAGTAAAATAGCACTGTATACTAGTAAAATTGCACTGTATACTAATAAGATCGCACTGTATTGCGTAAAATTGCACTGTATACTAGTATAAAAATTGCACTGTATTCTGATAAATTGCATGTATTCCGTAAAATTGCACCGTATACTCTGGCACCCCTGTTTTTACCGTGACATATTGTCACTACCATGTAGTATATATTTACCTTAAGGGCTTTGAAGTGGTAATGACTTTTCCAAGCTGGACTTGGCAAAAAAAGGCGGTTAGGCCACTTGTGCCTAAAAGGGCGTGACGACCAGATCGCTTTTGGCTATGGAGATTCTTTTTGAAGCTCTTGCAAGACTTGGGGTCAACTATAAATGTGTATTCCACTTATCCTTATGTGTGTTACGCAAGTGTATAGTAGTGGCAGTAGCAGCAAATATATAGTACAAAAGGATTGCTTACATCAATGACTATACGATGTCATTGTCCATATACATATAGGACCATATAGATGATGAGCAACATGTTTACAGAGACTTTATTAGACCAGAATCTGAAAAAAAAAAGAAAAATGTTTGACATATCAGAAACCCTATCTCCAAGCAGATTCTGTGTAGCCTGGGTACCATCCTACTTCTTAGGGAAGCGAGTGTGGGAGCCCCGGCATACAAGTAGGATGGTACCCAGGCTAGATTCTGTGGGGCAATGGCAGTCTATATATATTGGGCACCTGTAAAAGCTGGCCGCACATATAGACTCCCACAGAATCTGCTTGGAGATTACATATGCCTAGCCTATACCAGGCTTTTGGAGGTGGCTGAAAAGAGAGATAACATGCCGAGGGAGTCGGTCCGCTAGAAAGTGCAGTACACACGACAAACTGTACTTCCTAGCGGACCAACTCCCTTCGGCATGTTATCTCTCTCATTTGACCAAATTCTACTCTTTCCAGCCGCCTCCCGAAGCCTGGTAGAGGCTAACAGAAACCCAGGCCTTGCTCTCAAGGCCCACAAGCCCAGCTGACGCACAACCACGAACTTTCCAGCTGAAGGGGACCGGTTTTAGTGCCTGTTGCCAAACATGTTTTGGCTCAAGATAAGCCGAGCTCGGCACGACTCGAAGCCGTATCAGGCCCAATTTAACCCAGTTAACCACTTTGGCAAAGATCTAAGGCAGCGGCGATCGGTGTAACTCTAACTGCTACAGGTGTTGATGATTTCAAGAAACAAGATGTTAGGACTGACATAGATAGCCTTGTTTCTATCTCTCAGGAGCTGTATGCCAGTGTCGTAGTCTTTGGTCTGGCCCATAGAATACGTGGGACATATTAAATGTGATCTCATTCCTGATCTATTCATAATCATATCGCTTCTTCTTGTAAGAGAAGGCAATATGATTTTAACTACACTTCTCAAGTCAAGTCAATAATCATTGAGAATTATGAATGGCCATGAATGGCAGAAGATGTTCTGTGTTTAAGTATATAGTGCTTTACCTGGGCTTCTCGCACACAGATCAAAGCATAATGTCAAGACGGCAATGCCGTAAGGTACAGCACCCTATTGCATCCAAGTGTACATATCATTTATGTCCTATCCTCCTGCGATCCATGGTTTCTTTGATCAAGCTCGAGGGATTTTGTCAAAGACTGAAATCAGCCATGGTAACTGAACGTAAAATAGCAGGGGCCAGGAGACCCTACTACGTCAATGCGCTAACGACTAACTACACTTAGCCTAAAAAGATTATGTAATGACGTCTTTACTGCAATTAACGATGCACGCGATGGAGACACAACCTTGGTTTTAACGTCCTTAGCGGGATCATATTGTCTTAAACCGGGCGGGGCCAAGGATTTCAGGCCCGGGACGCTATCTGGCTGTGACTTGACATTATCCAGCCGAGAGGGGTTTTATCCATGTAGTGTGGACTCATTACATTCGCTTGGAGACGATCTCACCAGAGCTACATGTAGATGTGCTTCAGATGTGTTCAGGTAGATGTGCTTCAGATGTGTTCAGGTAGATGTGCAGCAGATGTGTTCAGGTAGATGTGCAGCAGATGTGTTCAGGTAGATGTGCAGCAGATGTGTTCAGGTAGATGTGCAGCAGATGTGTTCAGGTAGATGTGGAGCAGATGTGTTCAGGTAGATGTGCAGCAGATGTGTTCAGGTAGATGTGCAGCAGATGTGTTCAGGTAGATGTGCAGCAGATGTGTTCAGGTAGATGTGGAGCAGATGTGTTCAGGGAGATGTGCAGCAGATGTGTTCATGTAGATCTGCAGCAGATGTGTTCAGGTAGATGTGCAGCAGATGTGTTCAGGTAGATGTGCAGCAGATGTGAAGTGTTCATGGTTTTGTCAAGAGATGATATCAACCTGAATGGGGAATAGAGTTTCAGTCACACCACGTACAAAACAGTATAAAAATTACTATAAACTCGAAAGAGGCCAAAGCAATCATCATCATCTGGTAAACGTTGCCAGATATTGATCTGTTGTTGCTCATACCATAAACGCTTTAACTAGATAGCATGACTAGATACCCACATGTGCTAACAACGTATGAGAATGCTATCACATACAGCTTCTACTATTGAAACACTTCCCATACTATGGAGGCAAGCAGTGTGTGCATCATCAATTTTCAAGCGGTCTGTTGCAACTTTATCAGAGCTTGACGAAGGGGTCCACGCGTACGCGGCAGCAGTTGTTTTGTTTTCCGCCTCCTCGTCACAAAGTTGTTATCTTCTGCAAACCTGCGTACCGGACGGGGTGCAGCAGGTGTCGGAAACGTCCTGCCACCGCTACGGGACGGACTGTGACGACTCGTGGCGCTATCACAACAACCCCGGGCGATATCATCGCCATCGGGCTTGTCCAACAGTTGGCACCGGGGTCGCTGTTAGTTTTCCGTCCGGGGATGATTGTGAATCATGATGGGAACGATAGAGGATTTCCGCCCCCTCCCTTCACACCTACTTTACACGATTTAATCTATCTTTGTGTCCATTCTTTCTGCTTGCCAGCACAGCCACTTCAATATATACGTAACGTTACCAAAAGAGGACTCTGCTTCTGCAAGCGCACGCTTGAAATCTGAGTTTTAAAAGTTTAGTTTATTCATGATCTTTTAAACAACTATGCGTGGATCGGACGACTTGTTGCAAAATCAGCCTAGGACAAAGGGATCTGATAGTTTATTTCTATCCATCCATCCAAACATCCATCCATCCATCCATCCATCCATCCCTTCTGCATCCATCTATTATCCACCCATTCAGTAATTCATTTATCCCATTCATTCACAATCCATTCTTTCTCCAATTCTTTATCATTGCACTTTTCGGTCCTTTTGGTGCTGGATTCACAGCTGACCAAAGATGTAACTCCTGCAAAAAATATCCAAACATGACTGTATCAAATCAGCTGGTTTCATACTCGTACACTTACTTTATTTCTTGTCCTCTTAATATGGAGATGGTCTTCAAAGATTATATTTCATCATCTCATCACAATGAACTGTTATGATTCTGATAACAGACTTTTGATATGCAGATACTGGGTAAATAAACGTGTAAATGATAACCTCTTTATCACTATACAAATAGAGGCGAAATTTATTCAGATGGTGGTAGCATTATCTTGATCGTTGATGAAAATTTCATTACGGATGTAATGGTAATTACGAAGAACGGGCAAATTGATAAACATGTGATTTTAGGAAAGCAGATAAGTGTGGTGATAAGTCTTTATTTGCAAAATCATGCACGAAGTCTAGTTGCTTTTACAGAGTCAAAGATACTATACGGTACAATACAATAATAGGGAACAAAACTTATACTTCTACTACTACGCTTGCTATTATGAGGTTTGACTTCATCTTTGAAGGCAGTGGATAATGAATAGTCCCACGTTTTGCATGATGAGTGGATTTTGTGATTTTTTTTAGTCGAAACGCAGTCTTTTGGTGATGTTCTAAATGATGAAAGGATGGAGAAATTGTGGATTACAGTATTCAACGCATATATATGATGGTATGAACCTCGTACATCTTTGTGTTGATGGACCTTTTCTAGATCCGTGTGCTTAAAAATTCCAAAGGCTTTGGAATTTTTTGTGTGCTTTTTTATCGGTTGTGTTTGCGTAAAAAAAACAGTGCAAAAAGACAGCCCTATAAAAAGCCTTAACACACGCCAAAAATAAGCCAAAACCCAAACCTCTGATTGGAGAGTAGGGCGTGTGGTCATGTACTTGTATTGTAGCCTGATTAAATCGCTTTTGCCGGCCGCCCAACATCCAGCCGGTGGCGGACTACTAGTACTAGTATGTAGGGAGCCCCCCGGAGCTTGGGTTACATAGGCTACTTGTATTGCATATCGTCAATGCATACGAAGATAGTGTAGTTTTTAGCTTTTTCTATGTTGATTGTTTTTGCTTCATCCGACTGGTATATTTTGTGACCCTGATTGTACAATACTATGTAACTATTTTGCCAGTGCATCGGTAGCTTACAGCATGTCTTCAGTAGTCTACACCCCTGACATCCTTCAGCCCATTATACACTGACGGGTCGTTATTATCCTAAGATTAAGTTCTGATCTGATTATGAAGTGGCCGAGGGCGCGGCGGGTCAGGTTGCGGTGTAGTTTACAAAGTGGCGGCAACATCAGAGGAAGCGCTCCAAATTATCTACCCCTCTCCCCACCCCAGGGACTCCTGGTCTCTCCCGTATAACCGTCTGTCCCCGGGGGTGCTTCAAGGATCAAATTCAACAAAGTTTATCCAAGGAGAAGGGTAGTCTCCACCACCAGACTCCTTTTGCAGGCTGAATAAATCGTAGAAAGCGGGCCGATTGGACCCTCGATGGCCAGAAAACACTTCTGGCCAATTGTATCCCCTTTTTTAGGCGATTTCGAATTCTACGATTTAATCAGCCTGCAAAAGTAGTCTGGTGGAGACTAGAGAAAGGTAGCCTCTACCGCGGATCGCTGAAAAAAAAGAAATTAGCCAAATAAAGGGAATAGTATACAAGGGGAGTTAGCCGACCAGAGATAGCCTGGGTACCATCCTACTTGTATGCCGGGGCTCCCACACTCGCTTCCCTAAGAAGTACTACTTCTTAGGGAAGCGAGTGTGGGAGCCCCGGCATACAAGTAGGATGGTACCCAGGCTAGACCAGAGAGGGTACATTTTGTAAAATGTACTATCTCTAGCGGATCATGATCAACTCTCCTGGCATGTTATCTCTCTATTTCAGGCTCTCTATTTGGCCAACTTCTCAGCTCTTTCCGACCTCCTCGCGAAGCCTGGTAGAGGCTAGAAGAAGGTGTGTCTAAGTTTATTTTGACAGTTGCCATTCGGTAGACGAATTTACCGACTAGTAAAAGACCAATAAATGAGTAACTACGTCCGTCTCATTAGCGTTTGGTAAACACAATCTTTGAAGAGCCAAGGCAATTCGAAAGAAAAAAAAATTAAAAGTGGGTTATAGATGACAGATGGTCACGTATAGATGTATCAGGAACAAAATGCAATTTCCCTGGATTTTTTCATAAGCTTGTCCAGTTCTTCCATGCGAAAACCGCATTTCCTCAAGTATTAAAATTAAAGCTGACGGAAATTGTGTCAAATCATGCAGCTGCGCTTGACCACTGAGAATCTTTTTCATGTTAGACATCGAGATTTGTAATTCCTTTGGTCAACGCAGCCATCGTTTCATCAGTCGATAGATAAGAATAACATAAATTTCCGTAGGCAACACATTAAAATTCTTGTCTCAGATGATGTCTCGTCCCATTATCATCATCGTCAAAAACAATAACAGCTTGATATCAGGAGTTAAAATCTAAGGTCAGTTAGCACTGTTACACAGCATTTCTCTGTTGTAGCATTCATTTCTACTGGTAAATATTTCGGTGTGGTAATCTGGATGTACGTGGCTGTTGTAGTATAGGAAAGAGAGGTTGTGAGGGAATGATCGTTACCTTTTTATATATGGCCGTTTTTTTTTGGTCTTGATCCCCACCAACCCGTCGGTGGCCGCGGACCTTCTCTGGCTAATGGATACTGCCTGGCCAATTTGATACTGTCTTTTTGCCACCGAGAGGGATCTGCTTGGAGATTATAGGAACAGACGCTGTGACATCAAGCCAATTCTGTCACGTATGTACTAGTAATTGATGACTCAGTAGTGTATATATAGGGCATATTAAAACGAGAGCAAAGGAAGCGGTCTTTGGGTTTACTGAATGTCGCTTCCGTGCCCCGCTGTGTTATGAAGAGTTTAGTCAGAAATGAGGTGTTTTCAGCTGGATCTTTAATGTTCATGATTTCATGGTGAAGTAATGTAATCTCCAAGTCCAAGCAGATCCCTTTCGGTTGCAAGACAGTATCCATTTGATAATAATAATAGCCCGAGAAGGTCGCCGACCACGTAGCGACAAAAACAAACAAACAAACAAACAAACAAACAAACAAGCAAACAAACAAACAAACAAAAAACGGCCATATATATAAAAAGCTAACGATCATTCCCCCACAGCCTCTGCTTGGAGAGTAATGGTAGTCTTGCCTGGGTACCATCCGGATTTTGGCCCGGCAACGCTCGAAAAAAATTCAAAAAAGAGTAAAATTTATCCAATAGGAGAATAAACTGGGGGAGTTTAGCCATCCTCCCAAGCCAGGGGTGCTTCCTTACGAGCGGGATAGCTCTGCCGTGGGAGAATGAGTTTAGCCAGCGTAGAGTTCATTTGCCCGCGTAGTTAGGGGGAAATTAACCCTCTCGCAGACGGACTCATCTGGCCAACAATTTCCCTTTTTTACCCAATTCTAGGATCCGTACCCCCGTAGGAAAGCCTGGTGGAGGCTAAAATAATGGGGAAGGGATCTTTTGAAGTTTATAGTTTGAAAGCCATAGAAAAAGGTAGGGGCTGTCGTTTGTACATGTACATGTATCCTCAAATACCCTCCTGTGTTTAACGTTGCTAACACGCGTCAAGGATATATCTATTGAATGTTCCTGGGATTGACTTGCTTATTTTGTCTACAAGTTATCGGGATGGGGTGGGAGGGGTATTAAATTTGGTAAAACAAGCCGATACGCATCACAAATAATTGGGCGATTAAAGAGGAAAAAAGTTATCGTTAAAGTAGGCGAATAACGTTAAGATCGGAATGTCAAGTCTCGCACGTCAAAAATGTCGATAAGAAATTGTTGAAAAATTGTTTTTCTTGATCCTGTAGTCGCACGCGACTCGAAAGGATTTAGGCCGAACGTTGGGTTGTGAAAGATCATACCGGTGTTGGCAGGACACTACAGTTTTTATGGATTCTTTACTTCCGCTGTTGGGATATGGTGTTATATGAGAATATGATCGTTGCCATGGTAACAAAGTCGGCAAGAATCCCTGCGTAGGAATGTCGTGCTTTGATCACGATTTGATGGAGCTACGCCAGCTGTCCGGCTCAGATCTTATGCAGATTACGCGGCATAAACCTGGCTTATGTTATCACAGGGGATCAGGATTTCTTAAATGGTAGAACAAAATATCCCTGGCGTGAAGACCAGCTCGAAGGCATCACCTCACCTCACGTCTGTCTCGGAACCGTGAGGCGTGAAATCACGTCTCTGCGCACACCGCGCACACACAGTAGTGACTCGTCCCTCCCGTTTGGAGGACATCCAGAGACCGTCCTGTCTTGTCTCTAGGACAGGTCACATCACGTTCCCGCCTTTTGGCCCCTCCCGGATTCCTCTCGTCCCCAGGGTCGTCATTAGGATGATACTTCCCACCACCTCCCCGGCGGCGCCTTTGATCTCCGTAATACCCCGTAAAACTGGAGACGATCCGGAATAATCACCATGACGACCGTCAAACGTACAAGGTCCATAACATCACCCTTGTTGTTTACGTTTACACGCAATTCAACGGCCTTGGGCTCCATATCAACATCAATTCAAATAGTCTAAACATTCCACCAATTTTCATAAAGATACAATTCCTTTTGAGACTTCGCAAATGAGACATCCTTTCCTAAAGAACCGCAAATTGCCTCAAATTTAAATGTAGACTCGTAAGATTTAGAACATAATTTAAAGGTTTACGTTCTCTAAACGTGTCCCCTACAGGCAGAACTAAAAAGAAAATGTCTCACAGCATTCTTTAAATTGTAATGCCGCAATGTATTTGTCTTACTGATTCATATTGTACTTGGCAAAGAAAACTTTGCTAATGTTCGAACTAAAGTAGTTGTTGTGATATTCAATATTGCAACTTTGACATCAGCTGTCTTTCTTGTACCGTGCTACTTGTCACATCTTGATTCCTCCCAACAGATGTCACCAAAGGGTTGATCTAGTCAGCGTGAAAAAGTAAATTTCTGTAAAAATGCGGATTTTCCGGGCGAACTTCTGCCTTTTGCTCTGGCCGTAATGACTGGTCCCTGGTGGATCCGGAATGACGCGATCAGCCCCGGATTCCGTGACAAGAAGGGGAACGGATCCGTTCTGCCGGATCTGCCGATTCCCCGCCGCTGGCTCCTGGGATGACGCGTCTTGTTTTCCTGCGGTGTTCGATTAATGGTCGATTAATTTGAAGAAAGCATTCGACATAGGAATTAGAGAAGGGTTATAAAAAAACTGTGTTTCTCACGCTTTGCATTGTAACTGTATGGAATTGTGGATTCCATTCATCTTGTTTTCCTTCGGTGTTCGATTAATGGTCGATTAATTTGAAGAAAGCATTCGACATAGGAATTAGAGAAGGGTTATAAAAAAATCTGTATTTCTCACGCTTTGTATTGCAAAAAAGAAGCTCTAACTTTATGACCTGTGGTTCCATTCATTTTGTTTTTCTGCCGTGTTCGATTGATTTAAAGAAACCATTCGACATAGGAATTAAAGAAAGGTTATAAAAATCTGTATTTCTCACGATTTGCATCGCAAAAAAGCTCTAAATGTATGGAATTCACATTTTCTGTCATCCACGTTCCGACATGGCAACAGACATCTTTGCCCATTTTCGGGATCATGACTACTGGCAATTAAATCATTGCGCGCCCTGATGTCATCCATAAAAATGACTTGCTGTGGCCTAATTGGGGGCCGGCAAGCCCTTTTCCGTAGAGCGTAATCGGCCGTTTTAATTCTACGTACTATTTTTGCGTAGAGGGTATTCGGCGTTTTAACTCTACGTAATGTGTTGTAGCCACTCAAAGCGTAATCGAGAGGTTTCCAAATTCAGCGTAGAGCGTTGTCGGGACCCCCCCCCCCTTGCAGGCCCTCCTAATTGTACTTCAAAGTTGTGACCAGTTGTCAAGCACGTTTTTTTTCCTCGCGTGTTCTCGGTAACAGTTAAGTACACAACTTGAAGCCTGTCCGTGAAGGTATGCACACCGTCAGGTCTTGACATTCATGGCCCTAAGGTGTGGGAGGAAACAATGGGAACCGACGCACCTGTCTGTTATAGGTAGCACATATATCTGCCTCATCAATGCTGATGTGTTTTCGTGTTATTGTTGTTGTTTGTAGTGTTTATTGGTTTATTTGTGTCAACAACAGCATATAACTGGCAGCCGTGACGTACAAGGCTGAATTTTGATGCTTGTTTACAATAACTGTTAACATAAATTATTCATAGTAGGGCCATTGATAAGTTAAAATCATGTCGACAGACAAACAGACAGGCAGACAGACAGAAAGAAAGACAGACAGACAGACAGACAGACAGACAGACAGACAGACAGAAAGACAGACAGACAGACAGAAAGACAGACAGCCTAGCCCTTTTTTCATCACGTGGACCTTTAAATTCATTTACCTTTACCTTCCGACCTAACTCAGGTATAGTCATTTGCATCTGTAAGGAAAAGTCACAACGTCTAGCCAGGAATCGAACCCGTGACCTCTCGATCCCGTGTCCACGCCACTCGGCACTGTCTGAGACAACGTTTCCGTGTCAAGCTACCTGAAGAAGTGATGTCACTTTAATCCAGATGAAGGACACAGTCTAAGGTGACGTTCGTTAATTGCTTAGCAGCAAAAAATACAAACCTACCAGTATCTAACCAACACACATCGGTGTACTCAGGTGAGCACAGGTATCTGGAACACCTGTAGTGACAGAAGGATCTTATTCTTAAGGTTTTAGGAGAACAATTTGTAGATAGACGTTTTCATGTTCTGTCACCTGAACCAAGAGAAGGGTTCCGACTGTTAGTAAGTCTTCTGTCCTGTTCAAATATTGGGGTACTCTGAAATTAGATGAATTTGATAAAACTCGGTCATTTCTTTGTATTATTTTGCTCAGATATGCCTACAATTCATTATTACGACTGTGCCCAATTGATGGCCACAAAAAAAATGTATGTGTCTCTCTTTTTCCTTGTAGTATTCAAGACATCATTGCATCATGGGCCAGGGTCAAGAGCAAATATATGTTGTATAGGTAAGACATTACGTTTCTTTTTTTTTATTCCAACATTTCATGACTAGACATGGTGACGACACACTCAAGTTTTTTATGCCGCCACCAACGCATAAACTGCAACTGTACCTACGTGATTCCTTCGTGTTTTGGAACAATTGACAAAGTTCATTGTTGTCTTTAAACACGCATGCGTGCCCGTTTGTGCCGTGCACGAATGCCCGGCGTTCGGAGCCAAATCCTTGAGCTGCCACATACGTGAGAGGTCAGGTGTTTAGGGCTAGGATTGGTGTTAGAGTTAGGGTTAGAGTTGGGATCATTGTTCAGGGCTAGGGTTAGACTTACGATTGGTGTTAGGTTATATGAATGAATGAATGAATGAACTTTATTGCTCGACAATCGTACATGGTACAATGTGTGGCAGTAATACAGCAATACTACAAAACTAAACTATCTTATTACATATCTTACTACAAACTACTATCTATACAGTATATGAGTCACACTATGTTAATAAATTGATGATTTGGTCTCGCTTATGAAATAAGGTGTACAGAAATTGACCTACGTAAGCAGATATGGTAGTAGGACATGACAATAATTCATGGAATGTATCGTACTGTGTACTAGATTGGGTGAACTTTGTCTTAGTGGTAATAGTCTGTAAATAGTGGATTATATTAGGTTAAGTCTTTCACACCACGACTAAACCCCTCCCACCCCTTGTCTTAGATATATTGGAAACGGAGTTAATCTCCAAGCAGAGGTTTGGGTTATTTTTGGCGTGTTTTTTAAGGCTTTTTTATCGTTTTTTTTTTTTGCACTGGAGTTTTATTTGTTGGGTTGGGGTGAAAACATTTCCAGTGCAAAAAAAGATAACTCCGATAAAAAAAGCCTAAAAACACGCCAAAAATAGCACAAAACCCAAACCTCTGCTTGGAGAGTATGTCGGAGTCATGTATTTGGCAGGATCCTGTATTTGGCGTGCGTACCACGCTGTTGTTCGACGATTAACGTGTTTTTTTCTTTATTTGCGTCTTTCGTCATCCGTATTTTTATGACTCTTGACTAATAAATCACGTTGTGTTGGACGTGTGGGTTCGCAGAGAGCGGTGTTTATGTAAGGAACCTCTCTAATCAGCAGGCCACACAAGACCTTAAGAACAACTGTTTGCACGGCAAGTTTACCTGTTTGCACAAAGCAGCCGATTCTATTACCTGTTCAGCTCACCTGTGTTTGACGTGGGTTAACACACCTGACGGTACGGCGCACCTGAGCTGACTGACGTCACACTGAGCAGCAAAGGCCGTGTTTAAGTGAAGTCACGCAAGGCGCTTTACATGTGGTTTACCCCGAAGCGGTTTCAGGTGGCTCCATCTGAACGCTCCAAATCACATTGAAAGCGCCTCGATCCCAAACCACTTGTAGAGGCGGTTTCGAATCGGTTTTCCCGCATCGCGATTTGCGTCTGAACGCAATGTGATTTCAATGTGACTTCTCCTGGTCATGGATTACGGGGTGATATTTCTTTTTTTATATGCAATACCAACTTTTACGTGGCAGCAACTTAAAGAGCAGTAATGGTCAAATAATGTGTCCGTTCTAGGGCGAGCTTCACCGCCTCTGGCGGGACTACGTCGGCATTCGGCCGAGATACGCTGGGAGGGGGGCAAGCAGGTCGTTGACCTCTGACATTAATAACACGCTACCTTGCGTGTTTTAATCAAACAACAATAAATGTAGCTCAAGCGAATTGTGATCGGAAACGGTTTCAAAGGATTGTGTGGCACGTGGACCAGATGTGAGGAATGTGAGTTACCCGAATCGCGGTTTGGGTGACTTCACATAAACACGGCCAAAGTAAGGAACTATTCTCGGAATACTCTCCTTCACTTTTAATTAAAACAATAATAACCATCACACGGCTTAAAAACAATAAACATATTTTATTGTCAATCCTATGTTCATTGGCTATAGAGAGATTTTTAAAAAGTTTTTGCGCTTTTCCCTTTTTGTCTTATATTGATACTCATTGATGACAAAGCGTTTTCTGCATGATTTAAAAACATCTTGAATAAAAGCAATTACATCAGGCAATAATATCTAATGAAACCCCCTTTGTAAGGTGACAAATATACTGCCGTTCGTTACATGAAAAACACAAAAACCGCTTGAATGAATGATGAAGACAATGTTGACTTCGATAGCCGGCGGACAAATACACAGGGACTCACAGGTGGTTGAAAATTACTGCCGGCTGAAAGGAGTTATAAAGCGGAGGTAATATTGCCGTATGAACAAGTCTATAGAAGAAGAATTTACTACGTTCGTGTCAACATTTCTTTAAGGTAGCCACAGAGGGGCCTTTCAAGTCATTACCTTGGTATCCAACAAACCAAACTAAACGTTGCACACTTGTAACAAAACAGGGTGACCTCTGGCAGGGACCTCTTGTCGCTGTCATGTAGTGTTGATCCCAGTATATAAAGATACAAGGCTTTCCGATGGTTCACAAACAAGGCGTTTGTTTCCTATTCATCTCGCTAAGTTGTTATTTGCGTTTGGTTGTCACCGACCTAGCTGTTGTCGATCGGCACACCTGCTGTTTGCGTTCCGTTGTCATGCGCGCATGGACCTACCCGACCGCCGGTATCGAGCAGTGAGTCCAAATGGAACAGTAAGTGAGTCCGGAGGTTCATAGAAATGCTGTCAGCCTCTTTGAGAGGAAAATACTGCTTTTCTTTTCATCGCTTCCTGGTACAGATGTGGTGAATGGAGACTGAAGGTAGCTCAAAGCCCCAGTACAGTAGTCACAAAGCAAGAAAAAAGGCTTCGAAACGTTTTTAAGTGACAGCACCAATGTTAAATACAACGTCCAAGTTTAGTTCTTTATACTTAGCATTATATACTTTACAACAACAGCAAAATTACCTGTTCAATTCAGTTTGGACCGTAATTATAAGTCCATGGGGTCGTGTGGCGTAAATGGCATAGCGTGTTCGGCTCATTACCAAGAGGTCCCGGGTTCGAATCCTACTCGTGTCACCGATCTTGCGCCCTTGGGAAAGGCACTTAACTCGACTTTCCTCACTTCACTCAGGTGGAAATGAGTATCTAGCTTCGGTTAGGGACGTCCCTCGGATAGGACGTTAAATGGAGGTCCCGTGTTTGTGGAGAGCCATACCCCAAGCACGTAAAGAACCCACCACACTTATGAGTTCCACCATGGTTCCACTTATCGAAAAGAGTAGGGGTCCTTCCCGGTGTGAGTGGTTCAAACCTTACACTCCGGTCTTACGCAGCTTGTACTTACATGTGCAAAACTGGTGTGTTACGACTGAAGGCGGTTTAGCTGTTATGCGAAACAAACAAGTCAAGAGCATTAGATTTGAATTTTAGAGCCAGTACAATTCACGATGCTACATATACGTATCGGACGACTTATTCTTCATGGCAGTAGGAATGAAAATCCTTCAAAGCAACTACAGAGGCAGGGCCCTCATACTTGGTCCTCTTGGTAACTTGTCACTAGCTTCTACCAGGCTTGGGGAGGCGGCTGGAAAGAGTAGAAATCGGCAGAACTGTTCTCTCAACGGACAAACTCCCTTGGCATGCTTATCCCTAGGCATGCTTATCTCTCTATTTGGCCGATTTCTACTCTTTCCAGCGGCCGCCTCCCCAAGCCTGGTAGAGGCTAACTTGTCACTAGAGACTGCGCAGTTGGTTGTCGGCCTTTGGACATGGATTTATGATTTTTCATTCCTTTTTCCAATTTGGGTCCATCGATCACTTCAAGAATTTGCCCCCGTCGAATTTCCTTTTGTTCAACACTGGAGACTTCAAAATTCCTGGGCGGAAGAATACACAAACAGGCTTTTGTTTCACCTGCACACCTGCGGCCCGGACCGCACCACCGCAATCATCCGCGCTTGGTTGATTAAGCTGTTTATCACACAGTCCTGTAATAACTCGTATTTGCACGGATTCAATATTTGGGAGGTTGTTCATTTAGGAAGCTTATTTGCTCGACCCTTCTTCGAGGTCGTGTTGTTTTTTCTTCTTCTTCCCACCTGTGTGTGTCAGTGACAACCTGTGTCCTAAATATGACAAGTACGTGGCTCGTATGACGGGGTATATTCACACCTTGTCAGTAAGTTTACCTGTGGAGGGTATACTAGTAGTAGCACGACTTCCGACGTGAGGGCAGGTGTACGATACGTAACTAACTACTAAGTACCTAACACCAGCTTAGAAAAGAACAAGAAATAGCCATGCCTTCAGGTACCAGAGTTATCAGCCAAGGATTGAGGTGTTCAAACGCATTCTTTCCTAGAACTATCGCAGAGTGGAACTCGCTGTCACCAAGTACAGTAGGGGCATTGTCATTAGATAGCTTTAAACAATTTAGATGTTAATGGGTTAGGTGTTCATGAGTTAGATGTTCAATAGCCTGGATGCCAGACCCAAAGCACACTGGACACAAAATATCTCAGTGTGCAAGGAGATATTTTGTGTCCAGTGTGCTTTGGGTCTGGCATCCAATCTAGATGTTCAAGGGTTAGGTGTAACAACTCGTTCGGTGTGATGTAGCCATCTGCTGCCCAGATACAGATACAGATACGAAAAGAAAGCTTAATATTCTTCCGTATGGAACAATATACTTGTACTGATTGATATTTTGATATCATATCTCAAAACATATCTTCATCGTGCAATACTCGTACTTTAAAATAGTGTCCGTGTCAGTTCATGTAGCCCTGCATATATATTATTATATATATTACTCAGTCTATAACATTTTTACCATAGCGTATTCTTACCCAATATAACATTCGTTGAGTACTGCTGCCTGTCTCCTTGTCGGTTTCAGTTAGAATACCATTAATGAATGGATGAATGAATGAATGAATGAATGAATGAATGAATGAATGAATGAATGAATGAATGAATGAATGAATGAATGAATGAATGAATGAATGAATTAATGAATGAAGACCTTTATTGTACGCAAATACCCACTGCCTGGGTTCAGTACAGGTCACAGAAAAGACGTCACAGTTTGCAATGAATATATACAATGTACAAGCTAGTGCTAATTCTATGTACTATGGACATATAGTCTAATAATTACGATAATTTGGCTTCTTCTCGCTTCTTAGTAATAATGTAGATATAAGTACAGATGTGTTTTATGATCGAAGGTTTGTCTAAAGCCATTAGAAATATGAACTAATCTGTGTTGCTAAGATGTATTAATAGTATCTCTAACAATTCCGCCTTCAAGACTTAAATTTCAAAGTCTATTTTCAAGTTTAAAAGTTGTGGTCAAATAGTGTTTCTCTCTCTTGACATGGTGACGCTAGGCATGTGACCCAAGAACTGTGTTAATTGGAATATGCTTCTTTCCCACTTTTGATCTTTTACCCGTTTTTATCTCTTAATGTGTACTCCAAGCGAGGAGAATTTTCAAGTGGTTATTCACTTTTCCGCTGATAAGACAAGTGTCGTTATTTTTGGACGTCTGTCATCAACGTTATCAGTAGTTATTTGCGACGTTATCATTGTTATCAGGCAATGTTTATCGCCATGAGTATATGTTTGTTAGTTTGGTCGTAGATATAGGGACACAAGTATATACTGACTTAAACATTGACAGTCGTAGGAACTAGTAGGAACTAGTAGGAACTAGTGAAGTGTAAACGCTGAAATGATATGAAATTTCAATTGGAAATAATAAGAGGAATCTGCACTATGATAATGTTTTTTTCTGTCGAGAATCGTGATGCTTAAGTGTTGTCGTAATTAATTATCTTGGGGATCACAAAGGTGAGCCAAATATTTGTACACTATCTAATATTGAGTGTTAGATTCATCACCTGTATCTATATGATAAGGCTGTTTTAGGAATAGTTACTGAGGCTTCCACATCTTCTGTGAACATCAGTTATTACCTTCGCCAAGAAGGTTATGTTTCCAGAGGCGTTCGTGTGTGTGTCTGTGTGTCTGTAAACACGATAACTTGAGAAGGCTTGAATAGATTGAGTTGATATTTGGTAGGTGGGTAGGTCTTGATGTGACCTGGAAATGATGAGATTTTGGGCCCCCTAGCGGCTTGTTATGGTACTGCAGCTGAACTTTCTGTTTTGATATCTCATGATATCTCATGATATAGACATGGTAGGATCACGAAATTTGGATGATAGGTAGCTCTTGTGCTGTAATCATAGTACGATGCTAAACTTTATTCCAACATAAAGGTGCATAGAGATCAATATATGGGTACATAGGTAGTACATAGAGAGCAATAGCCCTTTAAATTTCCCCGCCACAAAAGTTACAAGTCATTTCAGCATGATATAGCCAGTTGCTGCATTTTTGTTCCGCTTTTACCAGTTGCTGAATTTCTTTTCTGTATTATAACTTAATCAGCTGTCAACAAACGAGAGAAAAACGTAGTAGAGATGGAGTTTTGTGACTCGCCAGATCAAGCAAATGGGTCGTGTGGTGTAACGACAGAGCGTTCGGCTCGGAACCAAGAGGTCCCGAGTTCGAATCCTACCTTGCCACCGATCTTGTGCCCTTGGGAAGGCACTTATCAAAGGAATTTCCTCACTTATGTGAAAATTAGTATGTCCGTTTTCCGTGCGTTTGTCTGCTTTGTTGTCAGCATAAAATAAGTTGAAAAAACTGTGTGAAAAAAAGAGTGTCTCTTGTGATAAATGTTGGAATAGAAAGCAAAGACCAATGCTAAGATATAATATCTCCTTACAACATCGCCTTGGTAATACCATTGCTACGATAGCATTTTTTTATACCAACATTTCATGA
Organism: Branchiostoma belcheri; assembly: GCF_001625305.1. Classification (NCBI taxonomy): domain Eukaryota; kingdom Metazoa; phylum Chordata; class Leptocardii; order Amphioxiformes; family Branchiostomatidae; genus Branchiostoma; species Branchiostoma belcheri. The sequence goes on from NW_017804476.1 coordinate 326,226, forward strand.
CTAGACATTGTGACGGCACACTCAAGTTATATCAACTTATTTTATGCCGTCACCAACGCAAATACAGGATAAATACGGAACAGGAAAATACTCATTTTCAGTTGAGGAAAGTCGTGTAAACTAAAAGTGCCTTTCCCAATGCACGTTACACGGTGCCATGTCCGGATTCGAACTCGGGACCTGACGGAACCGTTTGAGCAGACGTGTCGACCCTCCAGTGTTGAGACAGGATAATCATTGGATCAATATTTGTGGTTCCCCCTCTTCAGTTCTCGCCCAGGGCCCGCAGCTGGCAGTTATTGCCGCTCGCTGTACGTGTTGACCCGTGTTTACCTGCTCCCCTACCTGCGCTCAGGTGTGCCACACGGTGGGTTCATTGATCTTGTCCTCCTGGTGACGTCGCTTGACCTTTTGACACGACGTATCTTTTTTTTTATTCCTACAATTCACGACAACACATAGTGACGATCAGTGACGGCACATTCAACACGGCACATTCTCAATCTATTTTTATGCTGCCACCAACGCAGACCAACACATACTCGTTTTCACCAGAGCAGAGTTAAGTGGGGAAAATCGTGTTAAGTGCCTTCCCAAGGGCGCAAGGTTGGCATGGCATGGCAGGATTCGAACTCGGGACCTCTTGGTTCCGAGCCGAACGCTCTGTCGTTACGCCACACGACCTCACTTTTTTTTTTAAATTCCAACATGTAATCACCAGACGTGGTGACGACACACTCAAGTTTTTTCAACTTATATTAATGCCGCCACCAACACAGGGGACAAATACATGACAGGACAATACTCATTTACACCTGAGCTAAGTGAGGAAAGTCGTGTAAAGTGCCTTTCCCAAGGGCACAAGATCGGTGGCATGTCAGGACTCGAACCCGGGACTCTTAGTTCCGAGTCACGCACTCTGCCGCTACGCCACACGACCCCACATTGATCTTGTCCTGGTGACGACGTCGCTTGAACTTGACCTTTTGACACGACTTATCTGTGAAGTCGTTCAATGATAACGCATAGTGTCCAGGACAAAACGATTTTTCTGACGTAGACACTGATCTAGTTTTGTTGTCTTCGCAAAGATTTATGAATGTTATGATTCATGAATGTGTTGTCCACGCCAACAGGACCTCTAGATCTGATGGCCACTGATATACTAACGGCTATAAAATGAACTTGATGTGTACATCCACGTTTTTATATTAATTAGAAGGTTTATTGCAAATCCATTGCAGGGCTAATTACAAGGACATGACAAAATAATAAAAAGATGATATTTTTTATATAAATGATACTTTTGATATAGTTATTGTTGGGTTCGATTTAATTTCTGTGTGGAGTAGATACAGCAATGCACTGCCATTTTCACTAGTGAAGAACTTCAGTATGTACGCGTGTATATAGTGCATTTACCCACTAGGTGCGACTTGAAGTCGTGGGATCGTGTGGCGTGGCGGCAGAGTGCGCGACTCGGAACTTAGAGTCCCGGGTTCGAGTCCTGACATGCCACCGATCTTGTGCCCTTGGGAAAGGCACTTTACACGGCTTTCCTCACTTCGCACAGGTGTAAATGAGTATTGTCCTGTCATGTATTTGTCCCCTGTGTTGGTGGCGGCATTAATATAAGTTGAAAAAACTTGAGTGTGTCGTCACCATGTCTGGTGATTACATGTTGGAATAAAAAAAAAAGACTTGAAGTCAGAACATACCAGCGTAAGCATTATATCTCTGGGTATATTGTAGCATAGATGATTTGTACCGTGGCCAGTCGTCTTGTACAACATTGTGCACGGAAGGTATTAGATCACATAGAAAACACACACCTATGGAAAAAAATGTAATCTAAATATTTGCGCCGTATCTCTGATCTTGGTAATCACAAAACACACAATTCAAAATACGTCACGGCACTTGACCGTTGACCTACAGGTGCAAGGTGCTGTAAAAAGTTGCATTCCAACATGAACAGTTGTATTCCAACGTAGGAGTAAGAGGGCGAGGATATTTCAAAATTTGGGTGTGTATGAAGATAAACATCATAAGGCCACAGCAAGTAAATTTCATGGATGACGTCCTTTGGAGACCCTAAATCTAATGCGAGAGGGCGAAAAAAAAGAAGGCGGGCCCAAAAAAACAAGATTCCTATATTTTGAAATTTTGACATCATGAACCCTGTTAAACAAGAAATGACACCTATATGGTGCTAACTTTACTGCCAACTATTACAGCATCAATTTGTCACTAAAACAACTTTAAAAAGGGAAAGTTTTTAGTCATTGTACAAATGGTTTTGATTCCGTGGGAACGTATAAAAGGAATAAAATACATCACTGCATCAAAGTAAAAGTAAAAAAGTAAATTAGAGCCTTGTTTTGTCCCCTCTCTTAATGTTTACCTGCCATATACGTTCCAGCATGGTAAGGCATGCCATTTTGTCCATTTTTTAAAAGTTGACCACCGTCAAAAGGCAACAAAATTTCTTTTTTTTTTCTTCTAAAATCAGGCGAAAATCAATGCGCGCGCGGATGTCATCCATAAAAATTACTTGTTGTGGCCTAATCAAAGTGTAAAGATTAGCATAGAAAAGCCCCCTTTGCAACTGTTGCAATGGAATAACCCTAAGGGCTAACACACGTACTCTAGATCTCCAGTCAGCTGTTAACTCCCAATGCTTGTGGTAAAGAAAACACCATAAATCTATAAAGATAACCAACTTCCTTTTCTGTTCCTGTTGTAACAATGATTTAGGATCCTTTGTTTACAAGACCATATACTGAACACGTGTACAATATTATTTATTGAAGGACGCTGCTGACTAGAGGAATTCTTGTTTAAAGTTAAAACCTTTGGTCCAACACAAAAAATTCTCTCACCTAGAGCTTTCGACCAGTCACTCTGGTCTTCTTCAGTAGACTGACCCAGTGAAGCTTGTCACGTGGCTTCTTTGAAGTGTGACGTCAACACTGGGTCAAAGGTATCTGGCAGACGATGAACACAGATGAACTTTCATGATAGTAGAGGAATTCTTGTTATTGAATGAGCCCCTTAACCTTGGGTTGTTGTGAGTATGAAATAGACTCCGGTGCGTAACAGGTGACAATGCAATACTAGTTTGCAATTTTAGAAACACCCATCTGCAGTTTGCATTTTGCAGAGACATTTTTAATATTACTGAAGAAATAATTAACCTGCAATTTTGCAGACTGAAAAAAAATCAGGCTAGGGGTTCAATGGTGTTAACTGAGATTTTGTGTTTACTACTGACTCTATAATATACAAATTAATTCGGCATGTACAATGTATTCTTCAGATTGCATGTACAATTATCCAGACTTTTAAGCGTGTATTTGTAGAATGTATTTCCGAATTGCAGACCAATTCTGCAATATAATATTGGAGAACACTAATAAAAGTATTTCTACCACTGACTTCAAACAATATGATTTGAGGATGTGTTCATGACGTCTTGAATAATCAATCCTCCATGTCAGAACAAAAGCTAGACCGTATAATTATACGGTATCAGTTGTGTACCCCCCTCCCACCCCAACTTGAACTTCGCAGTACGTGATAAAAGTTAGACATGCAGGTAATAAGATACGCCAAAAAAGCAGTTACTCAAGCAACTGGATATGATTTTGGAAACGGTCAGACGTTTAATTTCAGCTAGCATCAACTAGCTTGTGACTGAGAGACCAGACATTATCATTAATAATAATTCATAATATTATTTAAACCTCTGGTCTCTCAGTCACTGACGAAAGCTAGTGGATGCTACCTGAAACGTCTGACTGTTTCCAAAATCATATCCAGTTGCTTCAGTAACTGCATTTTGGCGTAACTTTGAAGTTCACTTGCATCGTTTCAAACGTATCTGTGAAGTGCAAAAATCAGGACATGGTGTAAGTTCAAAACCCCGAGTGTATGGAAGAAATATAAGCTTAGATAGGCTAGAGGGGAGTCCTTTTTTTTCAAAAGTAGACATGATGCGTACGTATCCGGTATCAGTTGTGTACCCCCCTCCCAACCTAACTTGAACTTCACTTGAATCGTTTCAAACGTATCTGCGAGTGCAAAAATCAGAACATGGTGTAAGTTCAAAACCCCGAGTGTATGGGAGAAATATAAGCTTAGATAGTCTGCAATAAAGGCTAGAGGGGAGTCTTTTTTTTTCAAAAGTAGACATGATGCGTACGTATCTGGTATCAGTTGTGTACCCCCTCCCAACCTAACTTGAAGTTCACTTGCATCGTTTCAAACGTATCTGCAAGGTGCAAAAATCAGGACATGGTGTAAGTTCAGAACCCCGAGTGTATGGAAGAAATATAATCTTAGATAGTCTGCAACAAAGCCTAGAGGGGAGTCTTTTTTTTTTTCAAAAGTAGACATGATGCGTACGTATCCGGTATCAGTTGTGTGGTACCCCCTACCAACCTAACTTGAACTTCACTTGAATCGTTTCAAACGTATCTGCGAGGTGCAAAAATCAGAACATGGTGTAACTTCAAAACCCCGAGTGTATGGAAGCTTAGATAATCTGCAACAAAGGCTAGAGGGGAGTTTTTTTTCAAAAGTAGACATGATGTGTACGTATCCGGAAACCTACCACTTGTTCTGGCTGTATAACCGTGCCAATAGTCTGGGGCCAGCGGCGGAACAAATGATACCACACCGGCTACAGCTGACTCACGTCTGTAGGAGGGCCGTCTGCTGTCTTCCTACTCGGCAAAGTTTAACGGTCGACTTGCCCTTTGAGTTGGGAACTTACACGGTATTATTTCCCCTGTCTGTCTGGTCGTGTGTTGTCATGTTTCCGAAGTTTTTGACGCGCGTCTGGGACCGAGTTGGCAGTCTGGTGATTTGTATCTCAGTGATTTCAAACCTGTCACTAGACTGCAAATGTTGGTTAACTGAATTTAAGTCTTGATGCTTTATAAAAATTTAAGACCATCTTCCTCCAGACCAGTCTAAGCTGTTTTGTACGATAAATTACTTTTTAATGATCCTGCAAAGTTTAATTTGACGGAATTTGGCGGTAGTCTTACGAGAAAATGATGGAAAGAAATGCTAGTCCCTATATATTCACTGCTCACTTTGTCATTTAATAAAAAGTCAAGTCTGATTTTCCCTTTGAAATAATCTCAAAAACGCAAGAAATGCCATTTCAGAAGGCCCAATTTTGAAAATCCCGGCCCCCCTAGGAACCTCGCGCCTTCGGCGTTCGCTGGTCCCTCAGACAGACAGTGGGAAGAACCCCCTCCCCCATTCAAAATCTGGCTACGGACATGTAATACCGGCCTTATTTATAATACATGTAATAGTAAGTACTACACATTTACTGTAAGTACAGTATAGCACAATATTCCTCACCATTTGATAGACGTACAAATTACTGTAGCACTGTGCAATATTGCAGTCGTGCACAGGATGATACCTGTTTGAATCTAGTTTTGGGGTCTGTATCTGTATAGCCGGTATAACCGCCTTTCGGCGTAACACACCAGCTTCGCAGGCACGCGGCTAGCCTGGATGCCAGACCCAAAGCACACTGGACACAAAATATCTCAGTGTGCAAGGGTCCCTTTTTGTGTCCAGTGTGCTTTGGGTCTGGCATCCAGGCTAGCACGCGGCGCGGCAGCAGCTGGCTATATTGCACCGATCGACTTGTTACACCTAACCCTTGAACTTCTAGCTCTAGACATTGTTTAAAGCTATCTATTGATAATGCCCCTATTGTACTTGGTGCAGTGAGTTCCACCCTGCGATAGTTCTAGGAAAGAATGAATTCTTGAACACCTCAATCCTTGGTTGATAACTCTGGTACTTGAAGGCATGGCTATTTCTTGTTCTCTTCTGGGCTGGTATTAGGTACTAGTAGTTGGGACATCCACCAGTTTATTAGTCATTTTGTACATCATGCATTCTGGACATCATCTTTCTTCTGTCTTCCAGTGCGGCCCACTGTAGGTTTCTTTTCATTTCCGTGACACTAGCACCTTTTTCATAGTTGTTCGTGGGTCGGTCAAAGAACAAACGTTGTACCTAATCTATGGACATTATTTCTCTCACACTGCGCGGCTAGCTCTCTCTTGTTTCGTGGTTCCAACAGTGTGACTGTCCCCCGCGGCACCCAGTCGCGAGGCTCCGAGATTGGGGAAAATTGGCGGGAAACGGGAGACCGCTTCAAAGCCCGCCCGCCCGGCTACCTGTCAGGGTGCATCATGGGAGCTCAGATCTGTCCCGATGCCATAAATTAACGACCCCCCCCCCCCACTTCTTCAAAGTCACCCATTCTACCTCAAAGTCCCATCTACAGTTTATTAGTTATCATTGCTACTGAAACTCAGAGATCTACTTCTTTTTTAGCATTCTTATAACGTTCCACCTGTTGGTTCTTTGGGAA